>NC_091785.1:17057330-17364170 GCF_029378745.1 Bos indicus
TCCTTCTACCAAAGATTGCAACTAAAGATCTATCAAAGATCTCTCAATCCTGTTTTCCAAAATTACTATTAACTCAGGGCTATGTTCAGTGTAGCTAGAATCAGAGGAGTTTAAATGTAATTTAGAACTATATTTTAATAAACTATAGATGTTCCACAGATGAATACTCTGAGTGACATGGGATTTAGTGAATCACTTGAGGGTAGAGTTGAGAAGAAACTGGACTCTGCTATGTTCAAAAGGAAAGAAAGTAGAAGAAAGTCAAAAGGTGGTGATCAAGACTAGAAACTTAAGCCGGACATGAATAAAATGCTGAATGCCCAGAAACATGAAAAAAGCTAGTTAAAGAATTTGTGTGGGATGTTAGCTAAGTTTATGATTCAAAATGACGATTTAAAAAAAGTGTTTGGCTTTGTGCGTGAAGTCCTGCTTTGCTGGGGGAATATGTTAATGAATAAACCTTGCTGAATCCTTATCACTCGAAGTTAAATTACAGAATATTAAATGTTGAGACTTCGGTTGACAGACTGAACTAGGCCTTCATATTCTTATTCTATCTTACATGTATTATAGAAGCAGGGGAACTATTTCTAACCCGATATTTCTTTCTTCTTGGTCCCCTATAAGAGAAGAACCCTAACCCTGAAGTGAATGATGAAATCTTGCTGTAATGAAGTGCCTGGCTCAACAGTTAGGTTCGTTTGTCCAAAACTGACGGAGACTTTCTGGATTCCAAAAGTCCCATTGGTCTCTATCTCATAGATGACCTGAAACACAAAAGTAGAATCAATTAATAAAAAATATTTTGTGGGCCAATTATGTTTAGTACAGATTTCTTGTTTTTAAGGGTTTTCCTATAACTGAATAAGTCAGAATGGTGACTATACTTAACAATACTGCATTGTGTATTTGCAAGTTGCTAAGATAGCAGATTTTAAAAGTCTTCATCACAAGAAAAAAATTGTAACTATGTGTGGTGATGAATGCTAACTTATTGTGGTAATTGTTTCACAGTATATACATGTATCAAATCATTATGCTGTACACCTAAAACTAATATAATTTATATATCAATTATATCTAAATTTAAATAATAACTGGATAAGGGAGACTACAAGTGTTATCTTAAAAATGCCAAATACAAATACTATGAAAAGATAAAAGTTGACTTCATATTATATCTATACATGAAAAAAGAAATTGAATAGAGCTCTTTGAAAGCATTCATGGGAGAGGTGAATTTATGATAAGAATTGAAAGGGACGAAACATAAATTTTGATTGCATGCAGAGAAAGTGAGTAGGAGCACAGGCAGAAGTGAACATGGAATGGAAATCTGGTTTACTTCACTTTCACCATGTCTGAGGATGAGTTAAGATAGTAGCTGGAGATGGAAGTCATAAAAAGGTAAAGGTAACCTTAGATTTCTAAACATAGGTTTTAAAATGATGCTTTCCAATAATTCTTACTTTTGTTTGTTGCTTAGAACAGAGAGAATAGAGGAAAAGAAGTTGAAAAATCTATTTCAGACTTTCAGGTGATACTGATTTTGTCAACAAAAGAAAGTGTGGTCAGTAAAAACTAAACAGACTGCACATGAGCAAAGAAAGAAGAATGATAAATAATCAATATTCTGGACACGAAATGACAGAGGACAGTAACGATGGCAATGACTGAAACACGCTGGGAGATAGGTGATGGGCTCAGCTTTTGGCATGTTAAATTTCAGATAATGCACAAAAATTCACGTGGGGTTGGTCTGGTACTTAATGGAAGATGAAGCACCTCTGGTAATGCTGATCAACATACATTAGTCCCGAATCTGACGTCAGCACTCCTACCTGGGCAACAACATTCTGACACGTGTTTCCAGCCAACACAGGAGAGCCAGCCTGTGAGACAGGTGTTACAGGCACCTGGAGCTGGAACGGGAAAGAGGCAAAAGAAAGCATTTCCTCTTCTAGCTTATATATTATGCTGAAATGAGTATTTTTCCTTTCTGACAATCACCTTCCTTTCTCCTTCCACTGCCAGTCTACCACTTCAGGTCAAAAGTCATTGTTATTCAACACTTCCCAAATGTATTTTGGGGAACATTACTTGTATTAGATATAAAACAAAGGCTCCTCGGTCAAATAAGTTTTAGAAATACTGTATCTGACACATCCCTCTTAGAGATTGAGAAGGCTTTCTAGTGTATTAAAAACTTTAAGAACTCCATCCTAAATATAAGGTTTAACTTTATTTAACCCAAAGTTTCTCAAACTTAGCTAATACTTATGAACTCTTCATATGATACTTACTAACACACAGACAGTTTTAGACTCATTCTTGAACAGCTTGATACATCACACATAATTCTCTTTTACCATTACAATCTAGAGTGAAACTGCCTCAGATGCAACGGAATCAAATATTCTCTTTTTCTTTTTCCTGATAAAAAGCATCATACCTCCATGTTCTGCAGATCACTCATACCTCTTGGAACCTGGTATAAGAGAACAGCAAGGACATGAGTGTGCGTGTATCTTACATAAAATCTCCAGGAGCTTGTGGTTTCACATTTGTGGGAGGAAAAAAAAAAATCAACTCTTTTTTTCTACCTGATTCTTCCTTACACTAAAATGCCAGGAGCAGATTGAGGGGAGGCTAGATGGACTGCGATGCCCACCTCCTCTGAGCAGAGCTCTAACAAACAGCAAAAGCAGGAACTTCTGGTGAAACAGTGATGTCCCCTTCTCCTACCTCCCCTAGCGAATTCCATTAGCTGGGAGGGTGAGAATCTTTCATCCTGGCTACCTAACCCTACTTCTTTCATCTTTCTTCAGATGATAGGGCTTCTTGGCCTTCTGCCTTTTACGTAGCTCTTAGAAGGCGATGGCACCCCACTCCAGTACTCTTGCCTAGAAAATCCCATGGACGGAGGAGCCCAGTAGGCTGCAGTCCATGGGGGGTCGCTCAGAGTCGGACAGGACTGAGCCAATTCACTTTCACTTTTCACCTTCATGCATTGGAGAAGGAAATGGCAACCCACTCCAGTATTCTTGCCTGGAGAATCCCAGGGACAGGGGAGCCTGGTGGGCTGCCGTCTACGGGGTCGCACAGAGTCGGACACAACTGAAGCGACTTAGCAGCAGTAGGCATTCTGACTTCCAGTTCAGTGCTTTCCCCACAACCCAAAAGTGGGAAGCATGGTGACTTTTAAGTCCACAGTGGTGACAGTGGGGAAAGAAGGGACACCCACCTTCAAGACTGTGAAGTTATAGTAAGAGGCAGCATTGAGGGCAGGATCCGAGGTACAGCTATCTGCCAGATTCTTGAAGAAACGAGCACAGGTTGTACTTTTACTCTCCAGGAAACCTTAGAATTAAGGTAGTGGTAAATAACAAAGCCTACTTTTAAGTTGAACGAAAAGGGTAGCCCTGGTGTTCTGGACTCACCTGCAGGATTGCTCTTAGCACAGAGCCCCCCAGCTCCAACTCCTGCAGGCTGCCTCAGCAAGCTTATTACAGACCACTTGGGGAAGTAAGTCAGAATGGGGTCGCCAGCCTAAACAAAGGAGAGTAGAAATTTATTCACAGTGAGACTGGACTGAACTCCACCAGAAAAGAATAAGAAACAAAAGTTAACTCAGTAGCTTGTTAAAGTGGACAATACTTCCCTCCAAGACAGCTGACAATGGCTTACCTAGGTAATGGCTAGGTAAAGTTAATGGCTTACCTTAACTTTGAGGTGGGCACCTCAAAAATACTAGGTCAGTTGTCAGTATGAGAGGAAAAACCAACCAAACAATCCCTCCCCTTCCCCAGGCTCACCCTGTAGAAAGATGATGGTGATTGGGTTTGGGATGTTGAAGTGAATGATTCACCTCCAAACTCTGTAGCCAGGGCCTGGAAGTTGGTTGCATTGACCTTTTGGAGCTTCTGGAGATAGTTTAATCTTGCTAAAATTTTTAAAAAGACAGGTGGGTTAGAAAAAAGAAAATCGTTCATTTTTATGTATCTGGAATACCAAGAAACTAATCTTTAAAAATATTTTTATTCAGGCATAAGATATACACAGTGAAGTATGCAAGTGCACTAATCTTAAGCATAAACTCAAGAAGTTTTAAACATTTATACACTTTTTTTTATTACTACTCAGATTAAGTTATAGATTTTCCCCAGAAGTTTCCCAATCAATGTGCCATCTTCAGAGACAATAATGATTTTGATTTCTATCACCTTATAGTTTATTATTAAGATCTGAGACAAGAATATGACCAAAGAGTGCCAGTCAGTTCCAAGTCTCTGATGTCAGGAATATATAAGGTTAGCAGTCTGTGATGAAAATAGGAGTCTCGGTAATGTGCACATCTGTCCCATTCTAGGTGAGTCTCTAGAACCACAAAATGGTACTGTTTCCATAGGAATATGGCAGAGTTGGAGACAATATCTGACTTGTCCTCTCCAAGTCTTCCAGTTTCCTCTAAACTTCAACTGACTAGTCCTCATAATAAAGTTTCCATCTTTCAAATATATGGATTTGTCATCTTTTATTCTTTTCACTTTATAATTTCTACATTCAAGTTTTTCAAATACCCACCCAAAGGGTATTTTGGTAACAATTTTGTAATTTATATTATAGCAATGTATAAGTCTTTCCAAACATCTGCAGCCATCTTCTTATGGCACTTCAGAACCAGGAAAGAGATGCAGATAAAGGCCTCTGATATTGTCCCCTGCCCAGAGCGTGGCTTGTGATGAACACCACTCTGCTTTACCGTCCAAGTTTTCTGCTAACTTGAACAAAGAATGTAGCAGACAATGGTCCATACTAGTTTCTTTCATTCTTCATAATTATGGTCATTTGAACAGATTCAAAAGGAAATCAAGATCTGCCTCCCCAAAAGCTAATGAAGATGCCGTATTACATAAGCCTGACCTTTATCCTCTGTGATCATAGGGTCCTAATCATTTGACTTTTCAGCTTTCTGATGGAACAGGAAATGAAGAAAACTCTCAATTGTGGGGCCTTTCACACTACTCACTTTCTGTGTATCTCCTAGGTCTGTATTACTCAAAGTCCAGTGCACAGACTAGCAGCCCCAGCATAACCTGGAAGAGTGTCAGAAATTCAGAATCTTAAGACACACTCCAGACCTACTGAATCAGAACGTGTGTGTTAGCAAAAAGATCTCCCAGGTGATGTGTGTGCATATTAGAGATCGAAAAATCTTTGTAACAGGTGATGCTAAAGTTCCTGGTCTGCAGACTATCATCTTCCATCTCTGATCTGAAATGTTCACATTTTGAAGCTTCCGGAAGCTGTTTAATATACTATTTCTTTCAGAACTCATACCCTGAAAACCACATGGAAGAAATACTTACCTCACTAAAAAAAAAAAAAATGTAGTTATATGTATCTTTACAAATGAAAGAACAAAAGTTAGAGTTAAGCTAAAAAAAAAGTTGAGATAGAAAATATCCATCTGGACATTTTTTCATGGCTTAACTGAGTAAGAGAAAGTTAACCTTTTGTCTCTCGCTTCAGTGCAGGGATATTGGAGGTAGTGATGGTAAGCAGGAATCACGCACCTAAGGGGCATGGGTGAGGATAGCAATAGAATTTTTGCCTAAAATTTCCAACATCATATATGGAATATTACACATAACAGGGCTTAAAGGTATTTAGACTTAGACTGATACACTTTCAGGTGTGGAGGGAGGCTAGAGGTCCTGTGGCCCAATCCCATTGGGAAATTCTGATCCTGAGAGGTAAATGAGTTGCAAAAGGCCACAAAGCCATCTGACAGAGCCAGGAGTAGGTCAGAGATCTTCTGATTCCTGGTCTAGGGTTTTCCCCACTTGGTCAATGTTGTACAGTCTCTGACTAATAATGTCTGTTACTGATGGTCATTATCAGCAAATATTAAGCACTGTGGACAAATTCATGGTCCATCCTTTCTATGTGCTGACAATTTACCTGGGGAGACACAACATTCATATAAAATGACAGCAATGCAAAGTATTCTATATGTCTAAGGGACTGGCTCTCAGATGTTGTTGGGGAAACAAAGTACAGAAGCATTGGTCTGGAAACTGTGCAATATCGCATGGGAGGCAGGAGGGGATTAAAAGCAGGAAGCACCAATTTGGATGTTATTGCGATATCCCTTGAGCGTTTTCACAAGGCTGGAAGTAGAAGGTAATAGGAAATTTAGGAAGTACGGTGTAGCTGCAGCCTTATTTTATACCTTAATTTTTTTGGTCGCACCTCAAGACATGCAGGATCTTAATTTCCTCACCAGGGAACGAATCTGGGTCCCTGCATTGGAAGCACAGACTTTCTACCACTGAACCACCAGGGAAGTCCTGCAAACTTACTTTAAAATGGAGCATTTGCCTTGCTCCCTTTATCTTCTCACAACCTGAATGGCAGCAAGGCTCCTGATAACTGCTTCCAAATTCAAGTCCCCCAAACCCAAAACTGGTTGTTTTAGGAAACAAATATAGTTTTGCAGTTTATTTTCTAACAGTTAGATGAAACCAGGATAAGCTGACTTCAGAGTATAAGGGACATTTAAGTCTTTTATGTGAGAACATCATTTTTCTTCTTAGACAATAAATTTTAAAAAGATATGTCAAATGTATATCTTTAGAAATGTTATTGTTATCACCAGCAAATTTCTAAGTCTATTTAAAAACTTTAATACCAACCACTTTTCATGTTTATTACACTCTGCAGTTACTGAACACTTTCACATTTAGGATTAGTGATATTTCTCATTTTCCTGTTGAAGAAATAAGCCTGGAAATGCTAAGGGATTTGTCCAAGTGTGCATGTCTGCTAAGTTGCTTCAGTCATGTCCAACTCTTTGTGACCCTATGGACCATAGCCCTCCAGGCTCCTCTGTCAGTGGGATTCTCTAGGCAAGAATACTGGAGTGGGTTGCCGTGCCCTCCTCCATTGGATCTTCCTGACCCAGGGATCAAACCTGGGTCTCTTGCAGCTCCTGCATCACAGGCAGATTCTTTATTGCTGAGCCACCAGGAAAGCCCACCACGTCTGTGCAGCAGTAAGTAGATGGAGGGCTGAGACCCAAGTTGAATGTTCTTTCCCCTATGCTGTTGCCTCATGAAATAAAAACAAGGTTGATACAGACTCATTTGTCAAAGACATTCATTCAAATATTATTTGTTGCCTCCTATGTCAGGCACTGGGAATTCAGTGAGTGTCTTCATAGAGGTTGTAGCAAGTCAGGGATATAGTTTATCTGTAATTATCTGAGCTAAGAGGATGGACAGAAATTAAAGTTCTCTATGGGTTTTCTGATCCACAGCCAATAGGGCAAAAGAGATTGCCAATGTTCACCAATAAGAGAAAAAAGAGAGAGTGGGGGACAGGTAGAGGATAGGGAGGATGATAGACATCCAAGGGGGTGAGAAGGGAAGGTTTAAAAAACAAAGAAAAGGAAAAAAGTCAGAGACTAAGCTAACTCTCAAAAAAATATTAGGCAATACAAATAGCCAGCATATTTCTACTCACAATTGTTCACATGGACACAAAACTGCTTGATTCCATTTGAATCCATGAAAACTCTCGAAGGAAATGGGGAATTACTCCTGAAGATAAGAGAGTTGTCTACACACACCCAACTTGCAGACCTATAAGGAAACAGGAGGAAGAACAAGTACATTTAGAAGGAAGATTATATCCAAAGAAGGGTGCCCCACCTCTGTCAGTCAGATGCCAAAAAGAGGACTCCTTGGGCAGCCACGGGACAACACGAAGGTTCTGTTCTATTGGGCAGCCCTGCTTTAGCGCATCGGGAGAAGGCAATGGCACCCCACTCCAGTACTTTTGCCTGGAAAATCCCATGGACGGAGGAGCCTGGTGGGCTGCAGTTCATGGGGTCGCTAGAGTCGGACGCGACTGAGCGACTTCACTTTCACTTTTCACTTTCATGCATTGGAGAAGGAAATGGCAACCCACTCCAGTGTTCTTGCCTGGAGAATCCCAGGGACGGGGAAGCCTGGTGGGCTACCGTCTATGGGGTCGCACAGAGTCGGACACGACTGAAGCGACTTAGCAGCAGCAGCAGCAGCTTTAGCGCATCAGAAGAGGGACAGCGCTCCTGGGAAAAACCAAGGGAGTTCCATTCCTTGGAGTGGACGTTGGGGTGGGAGGCACGACGGCAAAACTCTTCCTACTTCCAAATATTACTTAATCCCCTTTAGGATTCAACCTGAACATCGCAGCTCACCTCACGCTGCCTGGAAGGCAGAAGGAGAAAACTGTCCTCGGATGGAGAAGATAGCAGTCACTGTCGCAACAGCAATTTATATCGCAGGCACTGGGTGTCAAGTCACAGACACAGATCGGTAGGACTATGAGAGTACAACATAAAACACAGCGAGTGCGGTGAGGATCCCTAAACTCTTCCAAGGTTCTTTCGACAGCCCCACTCCTTACTTTATGGGAATTCACTTGGATCTAAGTCGCTAGTTTCCATCCCCACATCCTTTCCCCTCACCTGGGAAGAGGTCCACGGTCTTATTGCCCGGTGTCGAGGAGGTCACGAAAGTAGGACCCGCCGTAGAGATCCCAGGCACCTCCGAGGATTGAAGGGTCCCGCCCTGCGTCCGTGGCCCCAGGTCCGAATGGGTGGGCATTGCCCTAGACGGAGACGGAGAGGGCTGAGAGAGGACCCTCTCGGGGACCATCAGGAAGAACACCTGCAGTAGCGAGAGCTTCAAGCTAAACATGGGGCAATACAGACCACCCCCACCCCGCCCCAAAGGGTTTGAGGTGGGTTTCGGCGGTCGCTAGACGCGTCGCTAGAACGTGGGTGGGAGGAGTCGCATGGCGTCTAACGTCATCCATATGCGCCTACCCATTGGCTCAGGGCGATGGCCGGGAACTCTTCAGCCAATGGAAGCCGGCGCTGTTACAAATCCTAAGCATCTTTCAGTCGGTGCCCTCCTCCTGCGACCAGGCCCTCCCAGGTCTCCGTCGCTTGGCAACCGACAGACAGGTGAAGGAGCCCTTGCCTCTTCTCTCCGCTGAGTGGCAGTAGGAGTTCAGCCAAAAGCCCGTGCGGCTCTGACTTCGCCTCCAAGAGGGCCGAGTCCTTCCTTGATAGAGGAAGCCCCAGAGGCTAAAACTAGAATTGCATCTTTTCCACTCCGGATTCTAACGCTGAGAATCCTTTTCTAAAGGATATTCTCAAGGAAGAAAGTACACTGAAGGTCACATACCTTAAAAAAAAAATAAAAATCTCATCTATAATATTTTTGGGAAAAACATATTAGAAAGATTCAGCTCCTTCAGTTTTAACATTGAGAACATTTTCTTTAAATTTAAAAAATAGCCAAGGGACAGAGAAGACTTTTTTTTTTTGCTGTTATTATAAATCGCAACTTTTTTTTTTTTTTTTGCGCCGTGGCTTGAGTTTCTCTGACCAGGGATGGAACCCAGGCCTATTTGATAGCCAAGGCCCACTGGACTGTCAAGAAATTCCCTAAATTGCCACTTTTTGTAGCCCTCTTTAGAAAATTTTGTTTCTTTCCCTGGAGTGCTGTGCCTCTTCTGACTCCCTAGTGCAGCGCTGGCCAATAGAACTTTCTGCAGTGTGAGAAATGTTCTGTATCTACACTGCTCAGAATGGCAACTTCAGGCTGTATGTGGCTACTGTGCACAGGAAAAGATAGTGAAAGTAAAAGTCTCTCAGTCGTATCGGATTCTTTGCGACCCCATGGACTATATAGTCCATGGAATTCTCCAGGCCAGAATACTGGAATGGGTAGCCTCTCCCTTCTCCAGGGCATCTTCCCAACCCAGGGATCGAACCCAGGCCTCCCTCATTGCAAGTGGATTCTTTACCAGCTGAGCCACAAGGAAGCCCAAGTGTGACTGCTGCTGCTGCTAAGTCGCTTCAGTCATGTCCGACTCTGCGACCCCATAGACGGCAGCCCACCAGGCTCCCCCTTCCTGGGATTCTCCAGGCAAGAACACTGGAGTGGGTTGCCATTTCCTTCTCCAATGCATGAAAGTGAAAAGCGAAAGTGAAGTCGCTCAGTCGTGTCCGACTCTTAGCGACCCCATGGACTGCAGCCTACCAAGCTTCTCCGTCCATGGACATGTTGCTGCTGCTAAGTCATTTCAGTCGTGTCCAACTCTGTGCGACCCCATAGACGGCAGCCCACCAGGCTCCCCCGTCCCTGGGATTCTCCAGGCAAGAACGGTGGAGTGGGTTGCCATTTCCTCTTCCAGTGCACGAAAGTGAAAAGTGAAAGTGAAGTTGCTCAGCCGTGTCCGATTCCTGGAGACCCCATGGACTTCGGCCTACTAGGCTCCTCCGTCCATGGGATTTTCCAGGCAAGAGTACTGGAGTGGGGTGCCATTGCCTTCTCCATGGACATGTTAGATATGCATTAAATATTTAAAAAAATATTGTTTTGTTGAACTCTTTAGATTTAGCTCCTATGAATAATGTTTATATTAATTATGAACTGCATTTCTTTATATACAATTTCTATAACCAACTGGAGACTATTCTAGATTTCCAAGTTTGCATTTTACTCTTTAATTCTAATCAATGATAAATCAATGATGTTATTAGTGAATTTATTCGTGTTGAAAAAAGAGTCTGTTGATTGAAGTAGTTTCAGGGTTGAGTGTAGGGAAATAATATTAATGGATTACTGAGTTGTTTTTTCTTATTTTTGGATTTTAGCACTTCACATGCTTTTTAAATCCTTGTTTTCTCTTTTTTGTTATAGTGGAGCAAAAATATTATTGTACTTTTGTTGTGATACGTTTGTAGGAAACTCTAATACAGAACTCTCAGTTCTTTTGAGATATTAAAATCTGGAAGATAATTTTGAAGGACAGGAAGTCTATTCACATGTTTCACACAGATGCCAATTTTAACATGAGGATTATATTGAACTAGCTTAATGTATCACCTCAGAAGCAGAGATTTCCAAAAAAGATCATACAATACTGGCAGATGTCTGGGTTTGGTACTAAAAGAGTTCAGTGTGTACTTAGAAATTTAACGAAGAGATTGAATCAAGATGGCAGATTGAGAACAAGTTCTAGTCTCTCCTGACTCTTCCCCTCTTTAGACTATCCCCAGAATCTTTAAAAATTACAAGAAAGTTACATGAGCACACACAGTCGTGTGCATCCATGCACATACATTGATACTGAAAAACATGAACGAGTGCTCTCAAAGGACCAGACATTATGACAATCTTTGAAAAATAGAAGGCTCACAGGACAGGATTATAGTTGGATAAACAAAAGCTGTATAAGCAGAGGCTTAATATTGAAATAGGTGTGGCTCCTGGGGATGTTCTAAGCACACAAAAAGAAGCTATTGATATCAAAGGGCCCTTGGACAATAGAGTTACTGATTGAGGTACCACTGTAGGAAGAGTCAGGTAGGTCAGCCTTTCAGCCTTGCTTCCATGTGCAAACAGTGGATACAAGAACTTGCTCCGAAAGAAGGCAGGGACAGCCATGTACGCACTTTTATTAAAAAGATAGGTCAGGGCCCTGGATAGTTTTTGACATCGAGGAGGAAGAGAGGCCTCACATCTTGAAGGCTGGTATCAGTTCCCCTTCTCAAGGTGCACATCCAACATTCCCTCCTCCACAAATCTACCAAAGACATAGGTTAAAAAGGATGCACTACTTTCAAAAGAACAATAATAAGACTCACAGCTGACTTTTTAACAGAAATAAGGAAAGTGGAATAATGTCTTGAAAGAAGTTAACCTAGAATTTTAAAGTAACCTTTAAAAATGAAGATGCAAATGTGTTTAGAAAACAAAAATTAAGAAAAAAATTTTTATTACAGATCCTCACAAGGAATTGCTAAAGAGAATTGTTCAGGCTAAAGGAAAAATGATCCCAGATGGAATGCAAAAATGCTGGAATGTATTAAGAGCAATGGAAAGGACAAATACAAGGTGAGTATATAAAACAATTGTATTCTGATATTATAGAAATTAAAAATTAGAAAATAAAAAGCTTTAGGGGATAAAATTTATAACATAAAAAATGAAATCAGTTCACTTTAGTTTCAGTCACTCAGTTGTGTTTGACTCTTTTCGACCCCATGGACTACATAGAGCACACCAGGCCTCCCTGTCCATCACCAACTCCTGGAGTTTACTCAAACCCTTGTCCATTGAGTCAGTGATGCCATCCAGCCATCTCATTCTCTGTCATCCCCTTCTCCTCCCGCCCTCAATCTTTCCTAGCATCAGGGTCTTTTCAAATGAGTCGGTTCTTTGCATCAGGTGGCCAAAGTATTGGAGCTTCAGCTTCAGCATCAGTCCTTTCAATGAACATTCAGGACTGATTTCCTTTAGGATGGACTGCTTGGATCTCCTTGCAGTCCAAGGGACTCTCAAGAGTCTTCCCCAACACCACAGTTCAAAAGCATCAATTCTTCGGCACTCAGTTTTGTTTATAGTCCAACTCTCACATCCGTATATGACTACTGGAAAAACCATAGCTTTGACTAGACACACCTTTGTTGATAAAGTAATGTCTCTGCTTTTTAATATGCTGTCTAGGTTGGTCATAACTTTTCTTCCAAATAGCAAGCGTCTTTTAATTTCTTGGCTGCAATCACCATCTGCAGTGATTTTGGAGCCCCCCAAAATAAAATCTGTCACTATTTCCATTGTTTCCCCATCTATTTGCCATGAAGTGATGGGACCAGATGCCTTGATCTTAGTTTTCTGAATGTTGAGTTTTAAGCCAACTTTTTCACTCTCCTCTTTCACTTTCATCAAGAGGCTGTTTAGTTCCTCTTCACTTTCTGCCATAAGGGTGGTGTCATCTGCATATCTGAGGTTATTGATATTCCTCCCAGCAATCTTGATTCCAGCTTGTGTTTCATCCAGTCCAGCATTTCTCATGATGTGCTCTGCATAGAAGCTAAATAAGCAGGGTGACAATTTGCAGCCTTGATGGACTCCTTTCCCTATTTGGAATCAGTCTGTTGTTCCATGTCCAGTTCTAACTGTTGCTTCCTGACACGCATACAGATTTCTCAGGAGGAAGGTCAGGTGGTCTAGTATTCCAGTCTCTTGAAGAATTTTCCACAGTTTATTGTGATTCACACAGTCAAAGGCTTTGGCATAGTAAATAAAATAGAAGTAGATATTTTTCTGGAACTCTTGCTTTTTCGATGATCCAACTAATGTTGGCAATTTGATCTCTGGTTCCTCTGCCTTTTCTAAATCGAGCTTGAACATCTGGAAGTTCACGGTTCACGTACTGTTGAAGCCTGGCTTGGAGAATTTTGAGTATTACTTTGCTAGCATGTGCTCCTGCTCTGCTGCTGCTGCTAAGTCGCTTCAGTTGTGTCCAACTCTGTGCGACCCCATAGACGGCAGCCCACCAGGCTCCCCCATCCCTGGGATTCTCCAGGCAAGAACACTGGAGTGGGTTGCCATTTCCTTCTCCAATGCATGAAAGTGAAAAGTGAAAGTGAAGTCGCTCAGTCGTATCCAACTCTTCACAACCCCATGGACTGCAGCCCACCAGGCTCCTCCATCCATGGGATTTTCCAGGCAAGAGTACTGGAGTGGGGTGCCATTGTCTTCTCCGTGCTAGCATGTGAGATGAGTGCAATTGTGCAGTACTTTGAGCATTCTTTGGCATTGCCTTTCTTTGGGATTGGAATGAAAACTGACCTTTTCCAGTCCTGTGACCACTGCTGAATTTTCCAAATTTGCTGACATATTGAGTGCAGCACTTTCACAGCATCATCTTTTAGGATTTGAAATAGCTCAACTGGAATTCCATCACCTCCACTAGCTTTGTTCGTAGTGATGCGTCCTAAGGCCCACTTGACTTCACATTCCAGGATGTCTGGCTCTAGGTGAGTGATCACACCATTGTGATTATCTGGGTCATGAAAATCTTTTTTGTACAGTTCAGAGAAGCCTGGTAGGCTGTAGTCCACGGGATTGCAAAGAGTTGGACACAACTGAGCGACTTCACCTTCACCTTCTGTGTATTCTTGCCACCTCTTCTTAATATCTTCTGCTTCTGTTAGGTCCACACCATTTCTGTCCTTTATTGTGCCCATCTTTGCATGAAATGTTCCCTTGGTATCTCTAATTTTCTTGAAGAGATCTCTAGTCTTTCCCATTCTATTGTTTTCCTCTGTTTCAAATAGACAGAAACTCAAATTCTTAATGAGCACAATGTAGCCAAAAGATGATATTTCAGCTCCTTTGTAGCGAGTTGGGGTTATGTACATAGTTCTGATCCATGAGCTATACATTAAAGAACTGATGAGACTTTAGGAAAATCTCTTTAGAAAATAAAAGTCCTTTTCCTCCCTTCTCAATGTTGCTACTTTAATTTTGAGTGAAATGGCTGGAGCTCTACCAGTCATTTTGGAACATGAGAAGAAATATAAGCAAAGATAAGCAACAAAAGGGAAGAAACCTGGATCCCCGACAACCATGGAAACTTCATGCTTGCCCAGGACTTCCTATCCCTGGATATCTTTCATACAAAGAAATAATTTTATAAAAGGGGTTTCCCTGGTGGCTCAGATAGTAAAGAATCTGCCTGCAATACAGGAGACCTGGGTTCAATCCCTGGGTTGGGAAGATTCCCTAGAGAAGGGAATGACAATCCACTTCAGTATTCTTGCCTAGAGGATTCCATGGATAGAGGAGAATTTTATAAAAGACCTCAACTATTTAAGTCATAACATACTTTAGTGGCTTACCCATACTTGTAATAATTAGAACTCTCAAAGATTGATTTACATGATTGCTTTAAATATATTTACGTATTTAAATTAGAATTTGTAGAAAAATCGAAAGCAGAATTCAAACTAGAATTAAACTAGAATCTCTCTGTTGGCATTTGTTATTTTTTTGTCATTCGGTTTGTGATCTTCCTAGTTGTAGATATGATGGATTTTGGGTCAAAACGTGAACATTTTGGATATTATGTTATGGGTGGGGCTCTGTATCTTAATTAACTTCTCTTTTAGCCAGCCTCCTCTGACACTGCTCTGGAAGGAATGTGTACACCCTTGGCAGCACACTTCCATTACTACCAGATGGTAGTGAAAGCCCCAGTTCCCCACCCAGCCTCCACTGATAGTCCAGGGAGCAGCACCTCTTGTTACTGCTGGGTGGGGGTAAGAGCCAGCTCTCTCTAAGTGTGGGATGTATAAGGCAAAAAGAACTTTTGTTCTTTGTGTCATTTCTAGAGTTTCTAGGTTGCTAGCCAGTCTGCCTTCTTCTCTCCAGCTTTTAGAATCTCTCTCTCTCTCTCTTATATATATATATATATATATATAGGCTTCCCAGGTGGCGCTAGCGGTAAAGAACCTGCCTGCCAATGCAGGAGATCTAAGAGACATGGGTTCAATTCCTGGGTGGGGAGGATCCCGTGGAGGAGGCAATGGCAAGCAACTCCAGTACTCTTGCCTGGAAAATCCCATGGACAGAGGAGGCTACAGTCCACAGGGTCGTAAAGAGTAGGACACGACTGAAGTGACTTAGCGCATGTGCATGTTTATAGTGTACGGAGTTTTCAGTTGTACTTAAGCAACAGGAATATGGAAAAATATATCTATTCTATCTTCATCGAAGCATATATTTGTTTTATTACAGAGAAGCATTGCTGAATCCCTCATGCTGCCATAACTGAAAGTCTCTCTACTTTTCTCTTAAACATTTTTTCCTTCCCTCTACTTTTACAGTTTCTATCACCCTGCTTATTTAACTTCTATGCAGAGTACATCATGAGAAACGCTGGGCTGGAAGAAACACAAGCTGGAATCAAGATTGCCGGGAGAAATATCAATAACCTCAGATATGCAGATGACACCACCCTTATGGCAGAAAGTGAAGAGAAACTAAAAAGCCTCTTGATGAAAGTGAAAGTGGAGAGTGAAAAAGTTGGCTTAAAGCTCAACATTCAGAAAACGAAGATCATGGCATCCGGTCCCATCACTTCATGGGAAATAGATGGGGAAACAGTGGAAATAGTGTCAGACTTTATTTTGGGGGGCTCCAAAATCACTGCAGATGGTGACTGCAGCCATGAAATTAAAAGATACTTACTCCTTGGAAGGAAAGTTATGACCAACCTAGATAGCATATTCAAAAGCAGAGACATTACTTTGCCAGCAAAGGTTCGTCTAGTCAAGGCTATGGTTTTTCCTGTGGTCATGTATGGATGTGAGAGTTGGACTGTGAAGAAGGCTGAGCGCCGAAGAATTGATGCTTTTGAACTGCGGTGTTGGAGAAGACTCTTGAGAGTCCCTTGGACTGCAAGGAGATCCAACCAGTCCATTCTGAAGGAGATCAGCCCTGAGATTTCTTTGGAAGGAATGATGCTAAAGCTGAAACTCCAGTACTTTGGCCACTTCATGCGAAGAGTTGACTCATTGGAAAAGACTCTGATGCTGGGAGGGATTGGGGGCAAGAGGAGAAGGGGACGACAGAGGATGAGATGGCTGGATGGCATCACTGACTCAATGGACGTGAGTCTGAGTGAACTCCGGGAGTTGGTGATGGACAGGGAGGCCTGGTGTGCTGCGATTCATGGGGTCGCAAAGAGTCGGACATGACTGAGCGACTGATCTGATCTGATCTGATTACTAGTTTAACTAATAATCATCCTCAATAATCTAAGTTAAAAAATAGAATTTGAATGCATTCAGAACACTCTAATTATCTCTTGGTGCATAACAAACCATACCAAAATTCTGTGGCATAAAATGACAACTGCCTTATAATCACTATGGATTCTCTGGGTCAGGAATTTGGACAGGGTACAGCAGAGATGGCTTATCTCTGGTTCATGATATCTGGGATCACTGCTGGCAAGACTTGGATACTTGGGGGAGACTACTGGATGAGGTCCAGAATCATCTGTAGGTCTATTCACTCACATGTCTGGTGGCTGGGCTGGGAATGCTTGAAGGTTGGGTTTAGTTGGGCCTGTTAACTGGAATGCTGATGACATGGTCTCTTCTTGTGGCTTAGGTTTCCTCACAGTATGGTAGCCTCAGGATCGTCAGACTTTTTCAGTGGTGGCTCAGGGCTTCAGGAAAGAGTGTTCTAGTGGACAAGGCAAAAGCCGAATGGTCTTTTTGGATCTAGCCTTAAAAGCCATTTGATGTTACCTTAGTCCATTGGCTGAGACATCCCATCCTCGTCCCCTTGACCTCGCTATGGAAGGGCTGTAAAAAAAATTGAGGCCAATTTTTTAAACTGCCACAAAATGTATAGAAACTTCGAGTATCTTTTATATAAAAAGTATAAAATAAATGTAAAAAAGTTTACAAACAATGGCTTAAAGAAATTATTTTTCTTCTAGTATATTCAATATTGGGCTTCCCTGGTGGCTCAGAAGGTAAAGAATCCACCTGCAATGCAGGAGACCTGGGTTCTATTTGATCCCTGAGTTGGGAGGATCCCCTGAAGAGGGCATGGCAGTCCACTCCAGTATTCTTGCCTGGAGAATCCCCATGGACCAGAGGAACCTGGTGGGCTGTAGTCCATGGGGTTGCAAAGAGTCGGACATGACTGAGCGACATATACATATACAAATACATATGCATGTACATATTCAATATTATCTGCTAAGTACAAAGGCCAAATATAATGATAATTAATGACAATCAAAATTTAAATTAATTTAAATATAATCAAATGTTTTAACTGTTTTCTGAAATTTAACTAGGTATTATTATTATATAATATAAAGTTTATATTATTATAAAATTATATTATTATATTTTTAATAATATTTATCATTATAGCTACCAATGTGAAGAATAAGTGTTGTGTTTAATACATGTTATATCTAGACTTACATATATACAAAGGCAGGAGGAGAAGGGGCCGATAGAGGATGAGATGGTTGGATGGCATCGCCAACTCAATGGACTTGAGTTTGAGCAAGCTCCAGGAGATGGTGAAGGACAGGGAAGCCTGGAGTGCTGCAGTCCACGGGGTCACAAAGAGTCAGATACGACTGAGCAACTGAAAAACAATTGTTTAATATTGTTAAGTTTTCCTCAGATGCCACGTGCAACTGTTGTAAAAACTGTTAAATATTGGATATAAAGAGTTTAAGAAAGTGAACACTCTGCTTTATGACATATTTTACTATTCAAAAACCTACTGTGGTCATGAAATTTGAGAAGAAAGATACAGTGAGCTAAATGTTTTCTTACCTATTTCTCCAACTCAAATGTTCCTCATGCTTTGACACTTTGTCCATCTCTGATGTCAGCAGTGCCACAGTCTTCTCTTCTTCATTTGGACACATGTGATTTTTGCCAAATTTGTTATTTGTGGTTTTTCTGGTTTACGGGTCCCTCTAAGGTGCAGAACTAGAGCAGGGGCCCTTTGCCCGAGTTTGAAGGCGTTAACCACTTCTCTGGGAGCATGAACTTTACAACTCTGTCTAATCACTCTCGCTGCTATCTCCAGTTCTGAGTTTATAATCCAGGGAGCTTCCAAGAACATGAAGTTCTTTCAGTGGTGTTTCCACAGTAAATTTTGCCCCAGCTCTCAGGTTCAGAAGTTGATGGGATGCCAGTTTGACCCATAATGTGGAGCTCTGACATCTGGAGGGTGTGATCACACTTGGTACTCACAATGTTTCTTGACCTTTAGAGGTGAGTCATAGCTTCAGTACATTGAATTTTCTTATTCTAGGGGAAAGAGGGATTCATTTAATCAAGCGGAACCCTTGTATCAGTGAGCCTAGACAACCTCCAAAACGTTAAGGCCTCTATGTGTATTTATTCTCTAGAATTTCTTCTCCATATCTGAGAACTGTGGTCAGAATTCAGTCTAGAGATGATCTCAAGGTCTCTACCTCCTATTTGGAAGCTGTCTAGGGATTTCTTCCAGAGAATATGTTTACAGTTCATACTTTACAGTAATAAAGATTTATTTGAATGAATACCCATCTCTTTGGGAAAGAGCTCTTTCACTAGTCAGTCAGCTATAGAAGAGCTCAAAATGTGTTGTGCAGAGAACACAATCTCTTTACCCCTCTTTCCCATTCATTAGTCAGATCCATATCATCCACATCAGTATCAGTATTTGTAATTCATTTAAGTGTATACATTCCTTTTTTAAAAACCTGGAAATGGTATCTGATGTTACTTTTCTCATGGCTATTTACAACTAATTGTGGAGTAAATAATTTGTCCACATTAAAGACATCTAAGATCCCAGGGACGGGGGAGCCTGGTGGGCTGCCGTCTATGGGGTCGCACAGAGTCAGACACAACTGAAGCGACTTAGCAGCAGCAAGATCTCAGAAGGCAGTGGGCAGAAGCACTTAAATTTTGATTGAGGCTCTCTTAACAGTACACTGAAGATGACACCCAGATAATGTCTGTCTGATTATTCCTAGCAGTCTGATGCCAAAACCCACGCCAGTCTATACAGTTTCCACATTTGGAATGGCAGTTATATGAGTAGTAGAGTATTTATATAACCATCCTGTAGAAATTAAATTATCTGAATATCCTTTCCATCCAAAAAATGTTTTAAATTTTAATATGGTTGTTGTTTTCAGTATTACAAATTGGAAAAATCTTTTAGTAAGTTTATGAATATAAAAATAATAGCTTATTAATGCCAGCTAACCACTGAATATATTTGATTTAACTTGTACTTTCAATTCTTCTCCCCATCTTATCTCTCTTTTTTCCTCTCCCTTCTCTCTCCCTTTTAAAACACATGTCAGATATTATAATGTTTTAAATGGAGTTCCTAACAATTTTACTCAGAGAGCTGTAAATATGGACAATGGAAATTACCTACATGGAAAATGGCTTATTATTTCATAGAGAATTTTTTTTAAAGTAGTTTCCTTTAATCTTACTGGGAGGAGAGTCTATGCAAAAATTTTCTTTCCTGGAGTAGTCCTTTCTGAGCTGTTATGTCTGTTATGCTTCTTGCCAAAGTTCAGAAGGGCAATAGCTCTTTCCTCAAGATGGTGTGATAATGGGATGTTACATTGTTCTTGATGTGAAGCAAAGCGGTAATGCCCAAAGGTTAATTAAAATAGAGTTAATATGCTTTAAGGAAAAAAGCAAAGCCTTTTCCTTCCCTCTACTTTTGAGTCTTCCTGTTCCCACCTACCACAAAGACTTGAAACAATAGAGTCAGCAAAAATAATATTTTTATGTTCACTCTTTTTAAAAAAAATTTGTTCATCCTTCTGATATATCTTATTTTGTTTATTTAATGACTGTCTCCACCTTCTTCTACCCTGTGGATGGGTAACAACTATTAACTGCTTATTTTCCTAGTGGTGGTACCTTTGAAAACAGCCTCCCCTCCCCCACAGTTCCTTCGTGAAAACTTTAGGCCAGTCAAATGAGTTACTACGGTGGTTTTGAATCCAAGGCAGTAACAGTGTGATAATCCCAAGGGAAACACTGCCTTTTGTTTCATGAATTTCTCTGGGTTACTGATAATCTTGATTTCTGATTTTCAGCAACGGAGCAACTCTGACATCTCCATTTAGGGGCAATAATTGTAACTTTATTCATTCCTTAGACTGATGACTGCACCTAGAAGATTTTCTATCTAGTATTTTTTAGTATAATCTAATGGTGCCTCCATCATTAGGCTTATTTTCTACATTAAAAGGGAAGTGAAAAGAGAAAAGATGTAGAATTGTGATCTTGGGCATGATTACTGGGTCATCAGAAATGCTGAAGCATGTAAGGACAGAGAGGAAGTCGTTAAAAGGGTCAAAAGCACACTGTCAAAAATAAAAGGAAATAACTAGAGAAAAATGACTGACTATTAGAATAGTAACTGATGTAATTAAAATGAATGTAGATTTTTTTGGTTGGGGGATTAGTGGTAAGAAAATCACTGTAAGTAAATATGTGTTAATTATTATGCCTTGTATAATTAAAAAAATTTTTGTGTGTGGTGGTAAACATGTAAATATCTTCCTAATTGAAAGAAACACATACAAAAATCGGGGCATTTCCTTCCAAAAAGTGTTTAAAAGTGGTATGGCTTCCTTTCTGTCTGGATGGTGAAGGGAGTTAATATTAACTCCTCACTGTATAACCCTTTTAACTGCAGGGTATTTTATATTCTTTCGATTTTCATAACAGCTTTGTTCAGTCAATAGGAGCTTGCTGATTATAAGGATGAGGAAACAGTTTGAAGTGCAAAA
The DNA here is from genome assembly GCF_029378745.1 of Bos indicus. Taxonomy (NCBI): domain Eukaryota; kingdom Metazoa; phylum Chordata; class Mammalia; order Artiodactyla; family Bovidae; genus Bos; species Bos indicus. The sequence goes on from NC_091785.1 coordinate 17,078,544, forward strand.
TGACCTAGTCAAATTGTCATCATTCATAATTATTAGAACCAGAACTAGAACTTCAGTCTCCTCTCATTTTCCCTGTGCTCTCTCTACTGCTTGGACTCACAGAGACGTTTTCCAAGGTCCTTTCCAGTCACATATTTCTTCAGTTTTAGTGAAGATATAAATGTATCATGATATTTTTATAGTCAGAGCGTGTTGTCCTAGATTTTAAACACAGACATTTGGAAACAGTGGAAGGCAGATGTCCTGGATACTCTGTGCTTGCTCCACAGGCACTGTCCCTCCTCCTCCACCCAGCTCTGCGCCACAGGAGACTGTCCAGAGCGAACTGCATCAAGGGGCCTCTGATTAGGTTCAGCAGGAGATTAGGGGGATGGGCCAAGAGCGAGGTCAGGTGTTTATTTATTCTTCTGCTCCTTCTCTGTGGGGCCAGAGTAGCAGTGGCTACGGTCCTTAACTGAAGGCATAGCAGATGCCATGGGTCCCCCACCCAGGTTCCTTCAGCCCTCACCACTGCTGATGTCCAGTGGTGGCTCCTTCCTGTGTAAACACCTGCCACTCTCTGCCTGAGGGCTTTTTCTGGACGTGGAAACATGCCTACTCTATGTTCAGGGCAGGCTGAAGGTTCTGGACAGTTGATGGTCTCAGGGAGCAGCCATTAACCACTGTTGTATGGGAATTGGTGGGTAAACATCCCCATATCTTCTCCCCTGGGTTGGGACAACTCTGAGCCGTGTTCTTCATCATCTCCTATGTCCCTATGGAGACTGAGCCACATTTGCACTCAGTGGCAATCTCTGCCGATCAGTGCACACTGTCTTGGCCTCCTTCCCTGCCCTGTCTCACTTACCCATCCCTTTCCAGGACCTCCTGGGATTGCTTCCAGATTAACTACTTGTGCTGAAATCCTACTCTTGAGAATGGCTTTGGGGGAACCCCAACCCAAAGTAGAAGCCACCATTCTTGTCAGGCAACTGTCTTCTATAGCCATCATTACCCTGTGGGTTCCAGGAACCTCTTCCTTCCTCCCGCTGCCCCTTTGGGCCACGCATAATCATGGATACCCATCGTTGCTACTCCCAGAGTGAGTCACTGTTTTTGTACACACAGCTGCAAAATAGGTTGCCATGTCATCTTTATGCCGGGTGTCTAAACAATGGATATTCTTTTAGATAGGAAGAAAATGGGAATAAGAGAAGTGAACATGTAGCAGACTTCAGAAGAATACTTCAAATTCTAGAATTTTTGGAGCCACAATAATTAAATGATTGACAGCAACGCTAGTCAGGCCAGCAGGGATTATAATGCAATCACCACCATAATGTCAATAAAGGTATCAGGGTCATCTATGGGGTGCTCTTCAGGGTGATTCCTATTTGAAGAAGAGCTGGTTCTGTCCTGTCTGTGCTCTTTGGAGGCAGAGTTCTTGGAATTCCTCCGTAGTCCTATCTGATGACATGCTAACCTCATACTTCTTAGTTACAGCAAAGCTGCTCCACACTCAGCTGCCTGATGTGCTTCATTTCATGTCTCAGGCATTGCTGGGATGTTATTGATACTCACTTGTAGGAAAAGAATTTTTTAAACATGAATAAAAAATTTGGAGGGACTGCTAGGCAGGGATTTGATTTCTTGTGTGCCCTGGTTGAGAATTCCCATGTGAGGTATTTTAGAGGACATAAAATGAGTAATAACCTGTCCTTTTCCTGCAGAACTCCAAGTCTAGTAGTGACGGAGTGTGGAGGGAGGACGGGAGGGAAATTTGGGGTGGGAAGGAATGACAACACGGGTGTAAAGTGGCGGGATGCTTTGCTAAGGTGTTAGTTATTGTGAGTCCCCAGTCCCTTCCTAGCTTGTTGTTGAAATTGCACAAGGTGCCCTGAAGCGATAGAGTAATAGATAAATAGAGTAATAAGGGGTAGACCTCTGAGGGCCAGGGAAGAGTGGAAATTCTGGAGCATTGGGGAGGGGATGGAGGTTGGTGGGTAGTGGGCACCCTTGCTTGTCCTGTGGTTGTGTCCTGGTCAGCAGGATGGTTATACAGTGCCTTACGGAGACTCCACTCTAGACACCAGAGCTTCCAGCAAAGATGAAGCCCCCTCACCAGACCACCTCCATCCCCACTCAGCAATGGAGCGGAAAGCCTGTCATGTTTCAGGGTTGGACAGTGAGAATTTCAAAAGGGCTCAAAGCAGAGGAGAGAGTAGGAGTCCTCCCCCTATTTTCTAATCTATGTACTTCTCCCTGATTGTGGTGTGAACCAGGGAGGTAAGGGGATTCCAGTAATGATTGTGATCGCCTTTTTGCCAGCTCAGAGGGAACCAAGATGGGTTTAAGTTAATATAAAGAAAATGAAGGTAGCAAAACTTCTTAGGTGCCTAAACATGATGGTTTGAGAAGCAATCTGCTCCATGCTTAAATAACCAAAACAAAAAGCAGAAAATGACAGGGGCTGGCACTATGGGAGGCTATGGGATTTAGCATAGCTGTGATAAACCATGGTGTATTATTTTCTGTTTGGGAGCAGTCTCTTTTTCACAGGGCTTTTTCCAGCTAGGCAGAGGAAGGTACTGGAGGGAAGTTAAGTAGAGAAGGAGAAAGAATTCTTTTTCCTTATTGGTCGTCTTCTAACTTACTCCCTTATTATAACACAAAGCACAATAACATAACTGTACATGTGGTAGCTGGTTGTATATGAGTCAAGTGTTAATGAAGTTTTATTTCCTGGTAATTTCTTCTCCTTTCCTCTAGGTACATGTCACACTTGAGTATATCCTGTGTTGTCCATGCTGTCCATTCTCTGGATTATGGCGGCAGAAGAAGCACTGTCTCATCAAACAGACATTGTTGACACACAGAACACAGACCCTCGTGCTCCCCTGTCTGTCCCTCCCACAGATACTTTTCTCAATCAGCAGCTTTCTCTTTGCCATTGCAGAGGCTCTGGAGCAGGGAGCTCTATGACATTTCCATTTTTCCTGGAAAAAATTAAGGTGAATGGTTGTGTGGATAGGCATCGCAAGATACATTTTCTATATGTAGTCTGTATATCCTTAATTCTAAAACACGTGATAAAAACAGATTTTTAATGTTCTGAAAGTAGGCATGTGTCTTGTAATTAAATGTCAGAAGAAACCCGTCTGTTTCCAGGCAGAACTGTAAGTTATGCTGTGTTTGTCATTGAGCACATATGTGCTCAGTTGCACGGAAGATCTTTTTATCTGATCACCAACTCAACAGTTGATCGCCAACTCAACAAATTTATAACAATGCTTAATGTAGGTGTATTTTAATTTACATTCTTGATTCCCAGTTGGCTTTCGAAACCTTTTAAAGATTACAATTCAGCAAACCTAACCTTTTTTTTTTTTAATGTGGCAGGTTAGCTGTCATATGCCGAGTAATGAATTTAGGAAACAATAGGAATTGTTACATACTTTGGACTAGATCAGAAAATTTCAGAGTTGGGAGAGATTTGTATGACCAAGTCATGGGCTGAGAAGGAGTTTTATTTGAGAATGGTTCATCTAGTAAAAGGTTCTAACTTTTCCCCCTAAAATTTAAGCACATATGCAAAACACTAGCTTGGGTGCTCTGGGATTTGAAAGGATGTGTATGGGGAGGAGAGAAAAAGAATTTGTAGTCAGGCTCAAGAATCTGAAGTCAGACTCTTAAGTTGTGTATATGAGATACAGTCATGTTAGTTGCTCAGTTGTGTCCGACTCTTTGTGCCCCCATGGACTGTAGCCTGCCAGGTTCCTCTGTCCATGGGATTCTCCAGGCAAGAATGCTAGTGTGGATTGCCATTCCCTTCTCCAGGGGATCTTCCTGCCTCAGGGGTTGAACCTGGGTCTCCTGCACTGCTGGCAGATTCTTTACCATGCAAGCCACAGGGAGGCCCTGGTGTATGAGATAGATCACACTTGAAAAGAAGCTGGAAATGCAAGGCATTAAGCAAGTGCTGTTACTTAACAACTTCCCTTGTAGCTCAGTTGGTAAAGAATCCACCTGTAAGGCAGGAGACTGGGGTTCGATTCCTGGGTGGAGAAGATCCCCTGGGAGAAGGCAATGGCAACCCACTCCAGTAGTCTGGCTTGGGAAATCCTATGGACAGAGGAGCCTGGTGGGTTATAGTCCACGGGGTCGCAAGAGTCAGACATGACTTAGTGACTAAACCACCACCAAGTTACTTGGCACTTTGAGAGGAGAATTATGCTCTCAGAATTTGGAGGAGCTTGGAAGCCTTTAAAAATATAAGGTTTGAACTAGACCTTGAAGGATGAGCTGGGATAACCACGCGATTAATAATCTCAAAAGTAGAAAAAGCACTGTTATCTTTCTCTACTCTTTATTTTTTTGGGCTCCGCTGGCCCGAGATGGATGAAGGGCCTAATGTAAAGGAGTGCAGGATGCCTGGCTTTGGCTTTGTCTCGAGTTAGTCACCCCCACTAAGCTCTGCAGAGGCAGAGACATTGACAGCAACATGAATACCTCTTGCTTCAGACTGGCCTGGTATTGTGGGCTATTACTGTCTTCAAAAAATGAGTGTGTGAGCCACCATGTTAAAGTCTTGAGCATAAGACTCTAGAAGCCACGTGTTCTATAAGAGTTTCTCCTGCCTCCTAGCACTAGCAGTGTCCTGAATTAGAAATTTGTGTCCTTGGCAGTCTTGATTGCTTAGCAAGTACGGTCCAGCACTTAGGGTCAGTTAAGTGTGGTGAATTTTTCTTAAGTACAACTTGTCTCCTTCTCAGAGCTACTTTAAGTTCCCCAGGCAATGTTCCCATATGAGGGTGGTCGTCTGGAGAAGCGTAGGCATTCTCCTCCCCTTTTTATTATTTTTTCCAGGTTCTGGAACCAGCAGTCAGTTCTCCTTCCTGCCCTCCCCTGGCCCCAGGGTTTGTGACTTCTCCCCGGAGACACTTACTGGAAACTTTTTGAGCTAGTGAGGCCTGTTTTCCTTTAGACCAATGGGAATATTGTCATGGATGAAAAGATTTGAGTACTACCATTATCACATGGAGTCTATGTAACAAGACTGTTTCCGTGTCTTGGCACAGAGCCCCAGTTAACTTTGCTTTGCTGGATGTAGGGACAATGAATTCTGTTTGAACAAGACATCATGTGTAACAAATACTTTTGCAAAACCATGTCCTTTTAGCAGTTATTTTAGTAAAGATGTCCTTCAGCATAAGTTTCAGCACAATAGATGCATTTAAATACCTATACAATGCTTAACAACATATTTTTTAAAAATCAACTTTTAATTTTAGAATAGTTTTTGATTTATGGAAAAGTTATAAAGATTGTACAGAGACGACTCATATACTCCATATCCAGTTTCCTCTATTATCTTAGTGTGATCGATTTGTTACAATCACCCCTACCCTCGCCTGTCTGTAACCTTCCACTCCCAGGATAAGAACCCTCACCCATATTGTCATCTGTTTACATAATTGTCCAATGCCAGTATACATATGTAGCAGTATATGAACTATGAACCCGTATCCCCGTGGGAAACAGCTGTATCAACAGAGTCATATGTTTTCGTATGGTTCCTTTAGCCTTTAGTTTTACAAACTTCACTCATTTCCAAAGTGACTCAGGGCAGTACCCTTTTTCCTACTCTCTTCAATGAGGTTCTTTCATACATTTGTAATAGAGTTAGATTCTTTTGTCATAGCCGACATTCCATTCAGGGATCCCTTAACCTCATGGATAATTTCTTTTTTTATGTGTACCACAGGTTTTGACAAATATTGTCACGTATCCATCATGATACCATACTGAATAGTTTCACCACTCTAAAAAAATCCCCTAAGCTTCACTTATTCAAGACCTTCTGCCCCAGTAGATCTAGGGCAGCCACTCATCTGTTTACCATCTCTATCTAAATTTAACAAATATTTTAAAATTAAAAATTTTTTTAATAGTTGGAGATTTTATAAATCAAATGGGTTTCCCAGGTGGCCCTGGCAGTAAAGAACCTACCTACCAATGCAGGAGATGAAAGAGACATGGGTTCGACTGGGTTGGGAAGATCCCCTGGAGGAGGACATGGCAACCCACTCAACTATTCTTGCCTGCAGAATCCCATGGACAGTGGAGCCTGGTAGGCTACATCCTTAGGGTCACAAAGAGTTGGACATGACTGAAGTGATTTGCTGCTGCTGCTGCTGCTAAGTCGCGTCAGTCGTGCCCGACTCTGTGAGACCCCATAGACTTAGCACAGCACATAAATCAATCGGACTTTCATAGATAGTACTTTCTTTAGAAGTGAATATCTTTGACCTTAAAGATATTATGTTTTTTGTTGTTTGTGTTTAGTTGCTAAGTCGTGTCCAACTCTTTGCAACCCCGTGGACTGTAGCCCACCAGGCTTCTCTGCCCATGGGATTTCCCAGGTAAGAATACTGGAGTGGGTTGCTATTTCCTTTCCCAGGGGATCTTCCTGACCCAGGGATTGAACCTGCGGCTTCTGCCACATCTCCTGCATTGCAGGCAGATTCTTTAACCACTGAGCCACTGGGGAAGCCCAAAGATATTATAGCTGTTATCAGTTATTATACCTGAAACTCATGGATTTGGGGCTGGCCTCTTGAAGTAGCAATGCAATTTTCTCATTTTTAATGAAGGAACATTTCACTCATTACATCTGCAAATGTCTGAGACATTTAGAGGAATCAGGACACTTTACATGGGGGTAGAAGGATGAAAGAGGTAAAGGGGATGTTTCAATAGATAATGTAAGAGATTTCAGCTAATGCAGGAGAAGTGATGGGTAGCTGTAGCTCAGAATAGAGTGGTTATGAATCAGTTGTTCAATATGTGCTATAAACAAAGATAATACCTAGACAGCAGAGACTTTATCAAGTACTAGGATCAGGTTAGGCATTTACCTGTAGTTCAGGATCTTTATTTTAATTCTTCAGATTCCTTGTTGAGTGTCTGCTCTGCTTGATTTTGACGTGCCATATGCTCGAAGCGTGCCTTCTTCTGGTGTGACTCTTTGGTCATGTACTTCCCCTTTGGAACAGCTGGTCCCATTCTGCAACATTCAAGGGCTTCCCTGAACTCAGAGTTCAGGGCTTTCCTCCCTGACTTCCAAGGCCATTTGCTTATCCTTGAAAGAAAAAGGTATGAGTGACCCTTGGTCACACTTCACTCCCCAACCCCTATTTCAGCATGTCCCTAGTCCCACGGTTGCTGTTGAATATGTAAGATCACAGTAAGTTTGGGGAAGGGAGGTAGACAGGTCCTATGTACTGGAGGAGGGAAGGGACTTCTGTTCTCTTCAGGGTAACTGAAGTTGCCGTGGGGTTACTTCTGAAAAATAAATGGAAGGTGTTAGAGCGGGGAAAGATAAGGGACACAAGAAGAGAAGACAATATTTTATTTAATCTGAACCATATACCTAGCGTATAAGTGAAGAGGAAAGAAACTGAAACTTGGTGAGTGCCAATTATGTGCTGGGGTCTGTGATGGGAGTTCTTATATATTTATTTCCTCCTTTCCCCTACCGTGACTCTGTGAAGTAGATTTTTTAAAGAAAACTTCAGTTCACAGATAAATAGGTTCAGAGAGGCTCACCAACTTGTCTGATTTCACACAGTGAGGATTTAAATCTAGAGCTCTTTAACTCTAAAGCCCTGGCAGCACATTAAAATGACCTGAGCCCTTAAAGAGAAATCCTTGCTTGAACCTTAGACCAAATTCCAATCTCTGAGAATGAGGATGGGCATTCGTGTTTTTAAAGCACCGCCATTGATAACAATATGTATAATGTGCAGCTGGGGTTGAGAACTCTGGCTCTGCTCTGAGCAGAGCTTTTCTTGTACTCAGTCGGTCAGTAGTGTATGACTCTTTGTGACCCCCGTGAACTGTAGCCCACCAGGCCCCTCTGTCCCTGGGATTCTCCAGCAAGAATACTGGAGTAGGTTGCCATGCCCTCCTCCAGGGGACTCTTCCTGGTCTCCGGAGTTGCAGGCATATTCTTTACCACTGAGCCAGTACCTTTCCTACTCTCCTAAAAGAAGGGAAGGGGCATTTTCTGAACCAGTAGGCACTCTAAATACTCCCAGAGTACTTTTAGATCCACCCCATGCCCTGTTTCCTGTCCCTCACTGTGATTCTTATCATCTCTGAATAAGCAGGCAGATGGAGTGGGGGCAGAGGTTGTTATCAATGATAGAGAACTACAAATATGACTGAGTTAATCTAATCCATGTTTTTTTTTTAAATAAGACATGTGCACGTGGTGCTGATAGACTGTCAAGGTACAGTATCTGATACTGGCAAGAAACTATAATGATGGATATATGTCATTAAATTTTGGCAAAACCTGTAAATGTACAGGGTTTCCCTGGTGGCTCAGATGGTAAAGAATCTACCTGCAATGCGGGACACCCGGGTTTGATCCTTGGGTTAGGAAGATCCCCTAGAGAAGGGAATGGCTACGCACTCCAATATTCTTGCCTGGAGAATTCCGTGGACAGAGGACCCTGGTGGGCTACAGTCTATGGGGTCGCAAAGAGTCAGACGTGACTGAGCGACTAACATACATACACATAGAATGTAACATCAAGAGTGAACTCTAATACAAGCTATGGACTTTGGGTGATAATGATGTATCAGTGTAGGCTCATCAGTGGTAACCAATGTCTCACTCTGATGGGAGATAGCAAGCAAGGCTGTGGAAGTGACAGAATTATATATGGGAAACTTCTGTACTCTCTGTTCACTTTTGCTGTGAACCTAAAACTGCTCTAAAAAATAAAAGTCCATTAAAAGTGAAAAAAAAATAGTGTCATGAAAATTTGATATGATTTTCAAAAGGTGCTGGTAAATTTTGTTTGTTGAATATTCTTACAGCAAATGCCAAGTAGTGCTGATTTAGTATCTCGGTTTATACCAGGTGTAAGAAGATGGGCTTTGGGTGTATTCCTGGTGGGAAAAATTTTATAAATTCTTAAGGTTAGATTTTAAGAAGAACTAAAGAGCCTCTTGATGAAAGTGAAAGAGGAGAGTGAAAAAGATGGCTTAAAACTCAACATTCAGAAAACTAAGATCACAGCATCTGGTCCCATCACTTCATGACAAATAGATGGGGAAATAATGGAAACAGTGATAGACTTTATTTTGGGGGACTCCAAAATCACCACAGATGGTGACTGCAGCCATGAAATTAAAAGACACTTACTCCTTGGAAGAAAAGTTATGCCCAATCTATGGGGTCACACAGAGTTGAACACGACTGAAGCGACTTAGCAGCAGCAGCAGCAGACAGCATATTAAAAAGCAGAGACATTACTTTGCCAACAGAGGTCCATCTAGTCAAAGCTATGGCTTTTCTAGTAGTCACGTATGGATGTGAGAGTTGGACTATAAAGAAAGCTAAGCGCTGAAGAATTGATGTTTTTGAACTGTGGTGTTGGAGAAGACTCTTGAGAGTTCCTTGGACTGCAAGGATCTCCAACCAGTCCATCCTAAAGGAAATCAGTCCTGAATATTCTTTGAAAGGACTGATACTAAAGCTGAAACTCCAATACCTTGGCCACCTGATGCAAAGAACTGACTCCTTAGAAAAGACCCTGATGCTGGGAAAGAAGGAAGGCAAGAGGAGAAGAGGACGACAGAGGATGAAATGGTTGGATGGCATCACCAACTCGATGGACATGAGTTTGAGTAAGCTACTGGAGTTGGTGATGGACAGGGAAGCCTGGTGTGCTGAAGTCCATGGGGTCGCAAAGAGTTGGACATGACTAAGCGATTGAACTGAACTGAACTGAAGATTAGATTTGTTAATTGCCATACAGCATTTAACCTTTTACTTCATGTTTCTTGAAGTATGATTTACCATGTCCAGGACATCCCTATCAATTATAAAACCCCATCCTTTTGCAGTCTCCTTTTAGCCTTGAAACCAACCACAAGTAAGAACTGTTTAATATCAAAATGATATAACATTTTGAACACTGTGTAAAATGTTATGAAGAACATTTTGGTCTGTTCAAAAATAATAAAAACTGCATAGATAAACACAGGCATTCTTGAAATTGGGGAAACATGTCATTTTGCACAATAGTTACCCTGGCCATTTCTTTTAAGATACATAAAAGCAGAGTACCTCCTTTCATGAGTTTTATCAATAGACTTTTGTTTTAGTGGAGGGTTAGAAACAATGTCAAGACCAGAATGCCCATTCTCCACCCTATCCCAACCAGCTACCCCTGCCCCCCCCCCCCCCGATGCAGAAACTACCATCATTACTCTGTCTAATTAATGTTATTCCTATTTTGTAACTGTTGGGTGTATGGAGAGTGCCTCAAGTAGTCAGAACACGCTGTGGATATTTCATGTTGGATAGAGTATATAGTCCTTTTTAAATTCTACATCTAATGTTATGTTCCACAAAGAAATCTAAGAAAATCCTGATATAGCTGCCTGATTACTGTGCCACAGGGGAAAAAAAAATGCATAGTGAATATGCTGGCTTATGCTGGTATAACAACTTTTTAGCTTTGACCAGTTTGTTGTTCAATTACTTTTATTTTTCAAATAACTCTTACAAATAATCTCTTTCATCCGACTATTTGCTTCTTAAATGAAATGTTGAGGCTTCAAATTATAGCAATTAAAAAAACCCAGCTGAACCTTGTCCTCTTTCAACCCCCAAGCTGATTTTACATATTACTACTGTCTCAGTAAATATTAAATCATGTCTTTAAAACTCTGGAACGATTCCCTGATAAAACTATTGCATATCATCAGTTTCCCACTTTTCCACCTAAGAGTCTTTCTTATCTTTTATTGCAGAAGTCTCAAACATACAAAATTGAGAAAATAGTAAATCCAATCCCCATGTACCCACTATCCAGCTTCGACAATTATCACTTCATCTGTAATCTTGTTTTATTTATACCTAATCTACTATTCCTTTTTGAAGCTAGTCTCAGACTTCTTCTGTAGATATTTCAGCATGTATTTCCAAAAGATATGTACTTTTGGAAAATAACCACAATATTATATGTGTCTTTAAAAATAACAGCTCTTTAATATTATATAATATCCAGTGTTCAAATTTCTTCAGTTGTCCTGAAGTTTCTTTTAAATTGGTTTAAATCAGGATTTCAAGGCCCAGTTACTGCATTTGATTGGTATATCTTTTCAATTTCTTTTACTCTATGGGCGCCCCATCCTCTTTTTTCTTCCCTACAACTTCCTTGTTAAAGAAATTGAGTTATTTTATAGTGTTTCCTCCAGATCAAGTTTTACTGACTGCATTCCTGTGGAGCCTTTTAACTTGTTTTCAGTGCCCCCAGGCCTCCTGTGAGCTGGTAGTTGGATCTAGAAGCTTCAATGTTGGCAAGACTGCTTCAGAAGTTGTGCTATATACCTCCATCAGAAGGTTGTCAATGAATGTTCATACCTACTTTTGTGATATAAACAATCATTGGTGATTATGCTTAGGTTTATTTCTTTTTTTTGCAGGGAGGTTGTTTGCACAATGGTTATACTCAAATTTTTTTCTTTAATTATCTGGAATACTTGGGGGAGAAACTTCTCCCTCTTCATCAACTATTTGGCCCTTCTATTGGTGCAGTTGTGCAGCAAAGGCAGGTTAAGTGTTGATATTTTCCGTTTTTACTTACATTTTTTTGGAATAATGAATTGGTTCCAAAGATGAACAATGATTTCTTTATAGTATCATCATGAATACATGAGTGTCAATATATCTAATGTGTTTCAATACATTTCAGTTATAACTTATTATTGCCACTCAAATTTTTTATTACTTTGGCGCAGAAGCCACTTGAAGTTGGCTCCTGAGTCCTTTTGGAATGACCCTAGTAGTTTTAGACAGTGTCCTTTATTTCTGGTACGACAAGATGTTCCAATCTCATCTTACACACTTCCTGCCTCAGACTTGGAATTTGCCGTCTTTCCAAAGAACCTAGGTTCATTTTCGTGGAAAACACTAGAGGTCACTATCTTGTGCTAGGATAGAAGACAGTAATCTATTAAAGACTTAGGAATGAGCTCTGTGGGTATTTGGGAGAACAGTACTGTAGGCAGAAAGAGCGAAGTGCGAAGACTCTGAGGCTAGAGCAGGGGCAACATGAAGAGAACAGCAGGAAAGTCAGAGAGGACTTTGGGGAGGGGAGCAAGCTGGGGAGCAAGCCAGGTAGGAACTGGTTTATGCTTGGAGTGAGATGGGAGCCCTGGGAAGGTTTTGAGCAGAAGAGTGATATGCTTGGTTTGGTTTTAACTGAATCACTGTGAGTACTGGGTACAGAATGACTTAGCAGGATTGAGAGCAGCATCTGGGAGACCAGTGGGAAGGCGATCATAATAAACCAGATGCGAGAGGATGTGGCTTGGCCCAGTGTGGAAGCACTGCAGGTAATGAGAAGAGGGCATGTTCTGGAGGGGGCTCTCCTTGACATGTTCAGATGCTTGTCTGTTTCTCCCACATAACCTCTCACTCACTGTGAATCTTGATCATTTTTTTTCTCCTTCTAGCTTTGACAGTCTTTTTGCATCCTATAGTTCACAGGATATTTTGTAGACATGTTCTTTTTGGAACTTTTCTCTGAAACAATGATGCCCAGACAGTCATAAACCCATTATAAAATTGTTGGTTTTTACAGATATATCCATCACATCAATTAAAAGCATTTTCACCACAATAGGACAAATACCAAACCAATGTTTCTTATTAGAAATCTTGGTATCTGGAAAAGGCATCCACTGGATTCTCATTTAGTATAACTAGTTTTTACTATAAATGGCAAATGCTTTAACTCTGAAACCTTTAGTAAGGTAAAGAAAGAGTCTTATGCAAACTCAGATTTATTAAAGCACTAAACTTTTTTGGGCGGGTGGGGTGGGCGGGCACTGTGCCATTAGGATCTTAGTTCCCCGACCAGGAATCAACCCCGTGCCCCCTGCAATGGAAGCATGAGTCCTAACCACTGGACCACCAGCAAAGTCCAGCATGAAACATTACTGAGCACAGAGTATGCTGCTGAGCACTGAACAAATAACAGAAACACCTAAACTGAAAAGAGAAAAAAAGCCCCTGCCTTTATTAAAGTATGATTAAAAGTATAGTGGAGAATATATTTTTATAGAGTAAAAAATAGCCTTTAGTGGTCACCAATTTAATAGCTTATGGAATATATTTGGAAGTAAAATGATAGCTCAGCTGGTAAAGAATCCACCTGCAATGCAGGAGACTCTGGTTCAGTTCCTGGGTTGGGAAGATTCCCTGGAGAAGGGATAGGCTATCCACCCCAGTATTCTTGGGCTTCCCTGGTGGCTCAGATGGTAAAGAATCTGCCTACAATGCAGGAGGCCTGGGTTCAATCCCTGGGTTGGGAAGAGTCCCTGGAGAAGAGACAGCTACTCACTCCAGTAATCTGGCCTGGAGAATTCCACGGACTGTATAGTCTGTGGGATTGCAAAGAGTCAGACAGGAATTAGCAATTTTTCACTTTCACTTTCAAAATGTCTTATGGTGTAACTGATTTTAGATACAAATTCTCATGCGGAAGAAACAATGTAGAAAAAGCATGAACTACGAATCAGTGAAATCAGATTTATGTTCTGCTTTGCTGCTATTTATTAACTCAACCATTCATCAAAAATCTACTAAGCACCTACACTGTGGGAGAAACTGTATCAGGTGCTGCAGAGCACAGTAGCAAGTAAGAGAGACCAGCTCCCTGATCTCAAAGTGAACATGAACTTGTAGCTTAACATCTCCACATCTCTATCCTCGCTTAGACTACATGTCGGGTCTCTTTGAAACCTAAAGTGCTAAAGTTTGACAGCCTCATGGAGGGAGAAGGTGCCCAAACAGGCTGCCTTAAGACTTGGAAACTTACCTTCCTGTTGGTTGTCTCTTATCCGGATTTCAAAATAACTTCATAGACACCGTTTTTTAAAATGCTTTGGTCAGTCTGTATTTGGGTCACCGTGGCAAAGCCTAGGTGTGGCAATTCCTGCCTATAAGACTTCGGAGGTAGGAGGTGAAGGTTTGGAAAAGGTAGACAACTTGCATCAGCACAGCCAGACAGCTGTTCCCAGCGAGCAGCCTTCTCTGCCGTCCCACCATGCCTTCCAACCAATACCACGGTTTCTCAAGCGGCCGCAACCTTTGCTTGGGTGACCCAGTGCTCTTCTGGCGTAATGAACTCCAAAAAGGGATTGCTCATCAGGGAATCAGAAATAAGCGGATTTGTGGGGCCAGCACAACTGTTCTTGAGTCCCGTCCTTTTTCCAGTGAGTATCAAGGTAACAAGTTTCTTGCTTCAAAGTTGCAAAAAGTAAATCGCTTTTTTTTATTTGCTTGCAGACAAGATACATTTTTTCAAGGCTGGGGAGGGGGGAATGGATTTCTGTATCAGAGAGAGAGGGAAAATCTGAAGAGAGATCTGAACACACATTGCCTCAAGATAGAAAAAGTTACAGCCCGGGCAAGCTTTAGGGGAATGAGCTGCTGAACTCCTCCGCAAGTCTGTCCTTCAGTCAATGAAAAAGACATAGGGTTTGAGGTTCCTTCCGAAACGGGGCAGGCTAATTTAGCCCCTCCCACGATCCCGAGGGTCTGTTATATCTCTGTTCCTTGAGTACCTCTTTCACTGAGACCGACCACAGCAAGCAGAGGCTGAAAAATAGAGCAAAGAGGAAGAAAACAAAAGCTGCCAGTTATGGAAGATAGAAGGGGTAAGAGCAAAATTGATTTGATCTGAATCCTTAAGACCAGGAAAAAATAAAAATAAAAAACAAAAAAAGGAAACCAAAAACCCAGACCAAAAGCAAGTACTTGAAAGAGCAAGAGGCAAAAAGCCCTATATACACTTTCCCACCCTCTCCTTCCGAGAGGAGGCAGAGAGAAAAAACTTTGGGGAATATTTTACAAAGCCAAGCTCCAGGGTTACAGTCAAGGGTGACTCCTGAGCAAGCTGGAGCGGCTCATGAATATTTATGAGCAATTGGTATTCAGATCTGGTTTTTTAGAGGCAAAAGACTTCTTCCGTCCCCTCACAGTTTAGGAGGCAGCTGCCTCTTTTGCAGTCCGGAGTCGTCTTGCTTCGGGTCAGTACCTCACTGCGGCGTTTGCTGGAAGATGCTGGGCTGCCTGTGTAGATTTGCTTTGTTCTCGAATTTCCTGTGTGCTTTCCTGTTGTGAAATTAGCAAAGGCTTCTCTGCTTGGAATTAGAGAAGTTAATGTGGCAAGAGGCTGTCTCAACAGGACCCCAGAGTATGTCTTGCAAAACGCTAAACCTTTCTTGGGAGGTGTGGGGGAGTGTGCATGAGTATGGGGAGTGAGGGGAGGGAAGTCTCCAAGAACAGTTTTATCTTTAAAGAGTAAGGCTTATCTGACTGACTGACTTTAGATTCTGTCTGAAAACTACGAGAGCAGCCTGGTTTGCACAGATGGTGTGCGGTCTCTGTCTTTTACCTCTTTTGGGCATTTTCTGCCAGGACAGAGAACACAGAGAGCCAGCTGCTTGCCAGCCCATGGGAGCCAGGAAGAATGTCTGCAGCGGCGTGCTTGTGTAGGATTGCAAACCTTCATTATCTCCGGTTTCTAGTATCCCCACGTGTTTTTACCACATCGAATGTGGAGGGATGGGATGAGTAGCCAATAGAGTTCTTAATAATGATAAAAATGATAGCTGTTAACATCGTCTTTCCTCTGTGCTGGGAGCCGTCCTAAGCCACTCCCCGCGACTTATAAAGTGAGTGTTATCATCATCCCCATTTCCCAGATGATGCCGCTGAGGTAGTGAGAGAGTAGCTTGCCTTGGCATCACACAGTAAGTGGTGAGTTTGGATGCAGGTGATGGACACAGGGTCCAAGGGGCTATTTCCCCATTCTGTTGCTCCAATTCAAAGTCTCCTGCTACTGCTCTGACAGTGTCGATTCGGTTTGCAAATCTTTAAAGCTACTGGGGAAATGATATTGATGACATCTCAAGTCTGGGAAGCAATCTGTGCTTTGCTATCAAGTTTACATGCATTTTTTTCCCATTTGGTGCCTGTGGCCATTCTTTATGGTAGAGTCCAGGCATTTTTATTATTGCCTTTTATGAAAGGGCAATTACTGCCTTTTATGACTGAAGCCAAGAAGGGTTAGATGATAGGAGTCACACAGCTAGTTTTCAGAAGTCCACAGCAGACTGTCCCCTGCCTCTGGTTTCCCTTCTAACCTGCAGATGGAGCTGAGTCATCTTGGAACTTCTGTCCCCACCCCCAGACACTTTTAGTTCCTCAAGGCACTTGGGGAGCGTCTTTCCTGTTCTAGGTCGTTGCAAGACACCTGTCTCTGCCTTTAAGGCTGATTTAGCTCTCTCTTTCCCGTTTAGTCTGGAACCAAGCTGCTCCAGCTTGGTTTGAATCTAGCTCCACTGTTTACTTTAAGCCTCAGTCTCCTCATCTTTAAAATGGGGAGAATAATGTTATCTACCTCACAGGGTGTTGTGAGGACTAATGAGGGTTCTCAAGCAGGGTTCTCAGAACAGGGCCAGATGTATATAGTATGTGCTCAATAAATGTTAGCTGTTGTGCTCACTCCTTGGTTTATCTTGGTTGTTCGTCCCTCCTCTAAGCCTCCCCCAACCCTTTGAGCCTTGATTAGCCATCTGTTGGATGTTTCTCCTACCTCCGTACTCACACCTACGCTGGCGCTCGTTGTACTTGTCCATATTCCTGCTTTCTGCATCACTTCCCAACCTTCCCCGACTGCAATTTCTTTATTCACCTTTGGATCTGTAGGGTCAGGCACAGTGTTTAGCACATAATGGGTGCTCAATAAATAGTACACAAAGTGACATTATTTTAGTTGATATTCATCTGAGTGTCAGTAGGCTGGTTTTCAAGGGGACCTCTGAGTTTGCAGTAGAATCCTACTGGTACAAACAGCTCTTTTGTGCAATATGTAAAGACACCCCTCTAAGTGAACACACTGAGAATCAAAACACATCTCTTCTAGGTGGGTGATCCTCAGAGCTGATGTCACCCTGTGCTAGCTAGGGCACCCAGTTTAGCCAGTCCAGCTCTGGCTGAACTTCAGCCCCCAGCTCCCCTTCCAGCCCAGGACCAAACTGGAGATTTCAGATGCCTCGTAGCACTACCTCATATCGCTGAACAAAACATCTGGTTGCAGAAATAGTGTTCTTCCAGCCCCATTTACAGCAGCCAAAGTCTGAGACAATGTGCTCTGGAAATGGAAGACAAACAAGTATCGCAGAGCTTGGTCCTGGATAAAATCATAAAGTACATTAAACTTGTTTCCAGCACCCTCCCTTTCTTCTTCCTGGCATACCTTCAAACTCATTTGACAAATATTATTGTATATTCCATTTGTAAGTCCCTGTGGCAGATGTGGGGTGTAAACAATTTGCTCACAGTCTAGCAAGGAAGGCAGACATACACACAACCAACTCTAACTGAAGCCAGACTCTGCGAAGTGCTAATAATCATAGCTAACATTTTTTATTATAATTTATTATGTGCCAGGCACTGTCATTTTTATATGCATTGTCTCATGTAATCTTCACAAAAACTTCCTATGATACAGGTTTCTCCATCTGACAGCTG
Source organism: Bos indicus (assembly GCF_029378745.1). Lineage (NCBI taxonomy): Eukaryota > Metazoa > Chordata > Mammalia > Artiodactyla > Bovidae > Bos > Bos indicus. The sequence continues at coordinate 17,096,152 of NC_091785.1, forward strand.
TGGAGGGAAGTTACCTGGCCAAGGTCACCCAGCTAGTAATATTCATAGGCAAAGGGGGGAATTTAGACCCTTGGAGTCCAGTGGCAAAGCCTGGATTCCTAATAGATTAAGTTCTCCTACTTTCCTAAGAGCCATATTAAAAGTTTCAGGAAAATCTCCTGAGAACCAGAATAGGGAGTGATGATTTTGGGGAAAACTTCTCAAAGGACGGGACACTTCAGTGGGACCTAGAAAGATGAGTAGAGTCTGGAGCCCACAGTAAGCATCTTCCAAGTCCCTCAGTGCTTAAAGACCAGTTTTCTCTCTTACCTAAACTACAGGCTAGATTTAAGAGTAAAAAGCTCTTTTCCACGTTTCTAAGTTTCAAGTAGGGAACCTATTTACATGTTCATCCTGGAAATTTGAAGGCAGAAATCCAAAGTTTGTCTTGCATGATCATTGGGCCCATTTGATAAACAGTTTTTACAAATGGCAGTGACTAGTCTTGCTTATACTTGGCCAAACCACATTTTAAGTGTATTTTCTCCCTTGTGTGGTCTTTTGCTTGCTTCTGATTCCATAGTCAGTGGTATGCCCAAGAGAATTAATGTTTAATCCCACCTGCCTGTGCAGAGTGAAGGTGAAGACTGGGGCACATCCCCTCGTCTGTTTCCTGTGAGCTCCATTCCCTGAAAAAGTTTGGAGGGAGACCAAAATTGAGGGCAGCCCTTGCAGTAAAGAAACCTCAAACCTCTGCATGGTTTGATGAAAGCGCAAATTGGCTGAGGTACTAGCTTTGTCTTGGTGAGTGTGTGTGTGTGTGCTGAGACAGTGTTTCTTATACATCAATGAGCAGAGCATGTACATCACTGTGGACCTTGTTAAAGCACAATTTCTGGTCCAGCATCTCTAGAGTGTTGGCCTGGGATTCTGCATGTCTGACAAGCTCCCAGGTGGTGGTAAAGCTGCCCCTACTTAGGCCCATTTCAACTACCATGTCATAAGGTCATTGCATGTCTTAGTCTCAGGACTTATTTTGGTACCGAACAACCAAGCCCTCCCTCCCCAGACCTCCACCCACTGAAGCTACCACTTTGAGTTACTGATCAGCTATGTCATTGCAGGATGATAGGAAACCTAATTCTTTCTTTCATCTGTTCTTTCAGTAAGTGTATATCCCAGAATTTTGCCACACAAGAAACAAATCTGAATCTGAATCACATACAATCTGTTATTACACAAAAAAGGCCCTGTGTTGGATTTCCCGAATATCTCCCACCTTTCCTCTGTGTCTCCAAGATTCCTTAAGCTGCTTTCATTCTCTGCCTCCAACCTGGGAAGTACTGGCTGCCCGAGTACTTTGCTGGGTGTCTGGAGTGCCAGAGAGCTGGGGCTAGCAAGGATCCAGAACTCTGAGACCGGGAGCAGCATGGCAGGGACACTGTCTGCACCGCAGAAGTGAGGTGAGAAGGACCCCAGACGCAAAGGAGGAAAGTGAGTGCAGGGAGGACGGATGGAATTTCTTTAGGTTTGGAAACTTGAAGGGATTATAAGGAAAAGAGAAGTTGTGGGAGTAGAGAAGGCAGGAAAGAGTTTGCCTAACATACTTCCATCCCACAGTTTTTGTGCTGGAATTTCAAAATGAATTTAGAGACCCAGGAACACGCCCTTCATAAACAAGTATTTCCTTCTAATCCACAGAAAGGATGTGGACAATTCCTTTATATCTGTGAGGATGTAAGAAATATGGCACATACTTGCTTTAAAAAAAACAAACACATGAAATATGAATTAGAGAAGAAAAGAAAAACAATCACTCGTGACAGTATTTTGGTGTATTTCCTTGCAGTTCCTTTTTCTAGCCTGGGTTCTCTCTCTTTTAGCACTTACTAGACTAGGACTTTGCAAAATTAAGAGATGGCACTCTGATTGTGAGCTTGTGTATACAATTTTAAAGCCAGACTTCTAGTGCAGTAATAAAGGACAGGTATTTTCTGCCTCATGGCATAGTCTTTGTTAGCATAATTTTTATAGTCACATAGTTTAACAATTGGAGAAGGAAATGGCAACCCACTCCAGTGTTCTTGGCTGGAGAATCCCAGGGACGGGGGAGCCTGGTGGGCTGCCGTCTATGGGGTCGCACAGAGTCGGATACGACTGAAGCGACTTAGCAGCAGCAGCAGCAGTTTAACAATGTCCCTGTTATTGAACAGTTAGTCTGTTGTCATTTCCAGTAAACATCTTTGTGTGTGAAGTTTTTCCGTGTGTGGGGTTGCATGCTGAGGATAGATTCCCAGAAGCAGAATGACTGGATTAAAATTTGTAAAATTTTTTAAAGTTCTTGATTACTGTCAGCAAGTTGCTTTACCAAAGTGGGACCCTTCGTGCTTCCACAACAGTTCCTGTTTTGCTACATCCCTGAGAGATTAGGTTTTGTTTTTTTAATAGTCTTACCCACTTTTATGTTGTTTTAGTTTGTATTTGTTTAATTGCCAGTGAATTTGACATTTTACACGTAGTGTTCTCCTTTTGTATGCTCTCTCATTGCCTGTTTCTTACTCACTGGATTTTATGTTTGAAATTAATTTATGTGAGCTCTTGATATAATAAATATATTCAAGTTTTTATGCTATATTTGTAACAGTTTTTCTGAAATCTTAATGTTTTTATACAGAGATTTACAACTATGAATAGATCCAATGCATTTCTAATCTGTGGTGTTATATTTCCAAAAAAGTTTGATATTGCATTTATTGTCTCTTAACCCAGAATAATTTTTCTAAAGTGCCAAGTAATTGTCATTTTTATTTAATTCATTACTTTTAATTAATTTTTCATTTTATTTCACAATGATTAGAGAAATGGCTTTAATATTTCTGAGGTTTCTTTGAACCAAAGCATGTAGTGAATTTTTACAAATTTGTGAATGCTTGTGAATAAGATATATTCTGTTTATAATATATGAAATTGGATATTTGTAAATCTATCCAGTCATTTCAATTATATGGTAATCCCTCCTCAACCATAATTTTCTCCTATGTGAAATTATAGTGTATGTGCATTAACTTTTATATGCTTTTATTGTTACCTACACATTTTCATTCCAGGAGAAAGAATCCAGGGAATCACTTTTTATTATGGCTTATTAGAAAAGGATGGGGAGTGGTGATGGAGACTTAGGACTATAAAAAGAAGTAAAGTAGATGCAGAGAAGGAGTAGTTCAATAAAGTTTTGAGAATGATGAAAGAAGAGGAGACAAAGTTCTCAGCATCTTAGGCAGAAGAACTTTGTATGGCTACATAATCTTAGGAAGTATTAAAGTGTGGTGTGAATGCAAATTGCCAGATCTTTCCCTTCCAAATAATAATTGCAGGCCCCAGGTGGCTAGAGCCAAGAGGTGGATCTGGTTGGCAAGATTTAGGAGGTGAGGGTCAGAATTTCTGAACTATAAAATTGAAACAGGATTGCTCAAGCGGATAAAGACTCAGACATACATCACAAAAGACATCTGAAGCCAGGTGTCATCAGCAAAATAATCTTTTAGGCATTGCTCTGAAAAGGCAGGATACAGAGGACTTTAAAAGCGTCCAGTGGACAAGGATTGGTAAATGGAAAGTAATCGTGCAGTGGGCTTCCCTGGTGGCTCAGCTGATAAAGGATCCGCCTGCAATGCAGAAGACCCAGGTTTGATTCCTGGGTCAGGAAGATTCTCTGGGGATGGGATAGGCCACCCTCCAGTATTCTTGAGCTTCCCTGATGGCTCAGATGATAAAGAATCTACCTGAAAGGCAGGAGACCTGGGTCCAATCCCTGGGTTGGAAAGATTCCCTGGAGAAGGGAAAGGCTACCCACTCCAATATTCTTGCCTAGGGAATCTCCATGGACTGAGGTGCCTGGTGGGCTGCAGTCTACAGGGTCACAAAGAGTCGAACATGACTGAGAGACTAAGCACAGTGTACAGTACTTATACTTTCTAATGTAAGCTGTGTCAAATGTTCTTGATACCATCTTTTGCTTAATGTCTTCTTTTTTTTTTTTTTTTTTTGCAAATAATCATAAGGGCTTTTTCATAGATTTATTTTCTTTTTCTTCTTTTTTGGTTGATATAGTAATGGTGGTAGGCTGCAAAGATTGCAGCGCTGAATCCCTGGAATTTATCAATGTTTCCTTATATGGAAAAAGAGTCTTTGCAGATGTCATTAAATTAAGGAATTTAAACCAGGGAGATTATCCTAGATAATCACAGATGGTCTAATAAGAGAGAGGAAGAAGGAGACCTGACACAGGAGAAGGCAGTGCAATCACTGTAGCAACATGTTCTGCTACTGGCTTTGGATAGGGAGAGAGGTCCACAGCCAAAGAATGGGGAATGCACAGAATGCCATCAAGCAGATGGAAAAGGAAAGGCAGCCCTGCCCACACTTTATTTTAGTTCTGTGAAGCCTATTTCAGACTCGGTAACTTCAGAATTATAAGAGTAAATGTGTGTTGTTTTAAGCCGTTGAGTTTATGGTAATTTGTTATGGCAGCCATTAGGAGACTAATACAGTAAGTATTTGATACCTGGATGTGGTGATGGCTTAGTTCATTAACCCACAGGTTTATAGAGTGTATTGAGCCACATGCTGTTCCAATCAACAGCCACGTGCTGTTCCAGTCAACTTGCAGTTCTCAAACAACTATTTGAAGTCGGTGCTGTCCCGCTCTTACAAAATGGGAGACCAAGGAATAAGTAGTTAATTGACCTTCCTAAAGTCTCTCAGTTGGTAAGTGCTGAGGTTGAGATTTGAACCCATAGTCGTAGATCTTATTATTTTGAAATATAGTTCACATACCATGTAATTAACACATTTAAAGCCTATGATTTTTTTTTTTTTTGCTGTCTCGCATATAGGGTTATCGTTACTATCTTTCTAAATTACATATATATGTGTTAGTATACTGTATTGATGTTTTTCTTTCTGGCTTACTTCATTCTGTATAATAGGCTCCAGTTTCATCCACCTCATTAGAACTGATTCAAATGTGTTCTTTTTAATGGCTGAGTAATACTCCATTGTGTATATGTACCACTGCTTTCTTATCCATTTGTCTGCTGATGGACGTCTAGATTGCTTCCATGTCCTGGCTGTTATAAATAGTGCTGCGATGAACATTGGGTTACATGTGTCTCTTCCAAATCCAGAACCCCCCAGCTATCCCTTCTTTCCAGAGCTCACTTATCTGAACGTTTCAGCTCTCCCTGGAAGACCTTGCATGTGTTGGTCTCCAGAGCCCCCACACTGGGGTTTCTAATGAGGAGCTGGCCTGAAGCATGCTCACTCCTTGGAGTTTTTTTTTTTTTTTCCTTGGAGTTTTAAAATACCTGTATATAAGCTTGCTTAAACAATTATGGAAGTGATACTTACTTTTTAAAAAAAATGATTCATTGTAAATGAACACATTTACAGAATTGTACAGATATCACTATGATCAATTTTAGAACATTTTATAACCACAAAAGGAAACCTGGTACCCATTAGAGTGAATTTAATTAACTTCCATGTAGTTCTTTTCTCACTTTCTCTATTTTTGAGTTCTTAATTTTAGTTCCCTTCATAATGATCTGGTACCTACGAAAGTAATTTTTTAGAAGGGCATCAGTGTGGTAAGAGAGTGACAGCTTGTCTAAGTATAGATACCTTATCCCCTTCAAGTAATTGGAGATATTCCTCTATTGTTTTGAGGAGTTTGATTCTGTAAAGAAGTTTGAGGACACTGTTTTTCAGCTTGAATATTTTTCTATTCTCTATTCCTGACTTAATTTTCACAGTAAGACAACGGAGTATAGACTTTCTGTTATAGATTTTGCTTAGAAAATGGTAAACCCTCTTGATTTCCAAATTCAGAACTTCTTTAGGGCAAGAAAGATTTCTCTGGTCATAACTTGAATCAGTGCTTGTATTTTGTTCATTTGCTTTTCTTCTTCAGTGACTTATTATTTGGATCTCTTATCTCTGAACTTACTCCATCTTTCTTCTCTTTCTTTCTTTCTTCCTTTCTTTCCTTTATTTTTCTTTGTATTTTGACAATATTTCCCTAAGATTATTCTCTATATCACTGATTCAATTTTCCTTAATTATCTCTAGTATGAACTTCCATTCAACTGCAATATTTTAGATTTCCATGAAATCTTCTATCTCAGAGTGTTCTCTTCTCAGAGCAACATCCTCTTATATCCAACCAAAAAATAAATAAATATTTTCCTCTCTTTCCTGCATCATATCTATTTTTGGAAGCAGGCTTTCCTTCTACCATTTTTTCTACCTTATTGCAAAATTTATTTAATCTAAGGCCTTACCCGTGAAAGAAAATAGATATTTTTTGTATGTGTGCACAGATGAATGTGTTTGTTGTAACTACAAATTGGCCCTTGCCATCTACCTCTACAAGCCTAAAACCATGTGCTGCTGCAGCTGCTGGCTTTTAACACCCCCTGAAGGGAGTTCAGAGAGGAGAGCAGAAATGAGGCTCTGGAAAAACTGGCAGAACAGGTCTTCAGATAGATACTTTCAGAAGCTGATTTTATGAGCCCAGTTCTTTTATCTCATCTAGAAAAGCACTAAATTTCTTCTTGGGGACTTCTGCTTCTTTTGATTAGCAGAAACCTCTGCAAAAATATGTGCTTAAGTGCATGTACTCCCCCTTCGCCAAAATCACATATATGCTGACCTTCCACCTAACTCTTTGGAGCAGTTTCCCAGGGCTGTCTGACATGCTATTTCCGCATCTATATTCCTCTTTTGGCTCCAAATAAAACTTAACTTGCAACTCCCACGTTGTGCATTTTTCTTAAGTCAACAGTGTTTTTCATCTTATTCTAAAAGGAGTTTAAGGAAGCATTAGGGGAGATTCACCCTGGTTCAGTGTTAGAGATGAGGAATGAGTGGTCTCCCCCTTGACTCCCTTAGATCCATTTGGATCCTGGAATAATACAGTCACCAAATTCTAACCCCCCTTCTGTGAGTGGGAAGATATCTCAGTCCTCAACCCATAAGATCTTACTAGGATCCAGGAAAGAACAGTTCTGTTGCCATAGAGTCACATTTCAGAGGATAGCGAGACTAGTGGTGTCAGGATTCTGTCAATATTTTTGTCCAGAGGCATAAAGCCATTCAGGAAGAACCCTTCTCTGGGCCCATTTTCTTGCTTTTCCCCTTTTCTGCTGAGAACAAACCTCCATTAAACTGCAGAGTGAGCTCCTGTCCTACTGCTTAGTATCCTGGCCAAGTAATGCCGATTTTGGAGAACAGTTCTAAGTCTCTGTATACTCATGGTAGACCTAAGATTACCAGTTCACAGAGGCAAAAAACCCCACACAAACAAGCAAAACAAAGCAAGACGAAACAACAAACCCGGGGGTTTCCCAAAGAGTTCCCTCTCCCCTCCCATCATATCCCGCTTCTCTTCTCCCATAGTGCACTTTAAAAAACAATTATTTATTTATTTTTGGCTGCACTGAGTCTTCATTGCTGCAAAAGGGCTTTCTCTAGTTGCGCAAGTGGGCCTCTCATTGAGACCAGGTCTAGGGTGCACGGGCTTCAGTAGTCGTGGCTCACAGGCTCTAGAGTGTGGGCTCAGTAGTTGTGGTACATGGGCTTAGTTGCCCGGCAGCATGCGGAATCTCCCCAGACCAGAGATGGAACCTCTGTTCCTTGCATTGCAAGGCAGATTTTTAATCACTGCACCACCAGGGAAGCACCTATAGTGTGCTTTGGTTGGCTCCAAGTTAATGAGTATCGTGAGGGCCATGTGAGACGTCTGCTTATTTGCCCTGGTCACGTGGTCTTGTCTCAGAAGAGGTGATGCTTGCCATTAATATCATTTCCTAATACTAATGCACTGACATTTTTTGAGGGAAAAAAATAATTTTTTTAGGATACAGATTTTCACAAGAATGTGAGAGCATATATCAAAGTATTTTCAGTTATGCAATCGTCATACTTAGTGGTCATAAGACTTGGCTTTGTGAGATACTCTGGCAGGAATGAACCAAGAAGTTGGTGAGTAATGGGAAGATACTTGTATTGGGCTTTGGCAATAGTCCATTTGGTGAGAGATGATGGGGACCTGCCCTAAGGCATTGATGGTGGGGAGGGGAGGGAGTTGGGTTTCTCTGGCTCAGCAGTAAAGAATCCACCTGCAATGCAGAAACTGCAGGAGATTTGGGTTCGATCCCTGGGTTGGGAAGATCCCCTGGTGAAGGGCATGGCAACCCGCCCCAGTATTCTTGCCTGGAGAGTCCCATGGACAGAGGATTTTGGCAGGTTACAATCCATGGGGTCGCAAAGAGTCAGATATGACTGAAGCAACTTAGCACGCATGCACACAGGGGAGGGGGATGGGTGGGAGGGGCTGGATTTAAGCAATATGTATAAGGTAGAGTCTGAGGTAGAGGGTGGGTGGTTTTTTGGGAGAGAAGAAGATGGAGATGTTAAGATTTATTCTCAAGTTTAGCGGTGGATAATTGGGTTAATACATATTTATGGATAAGACTAGGAATGGGGGAGGGAGAGTGGATTTGGCAGGGGCAGAGAGAGATAATAAGTTCATCCTGGCACATGCTAAATATGAGATGTTTATAAGACATCAAGGCAGAGCTATTTTGTTGGTTGCTGGAAATTTGAGTCTAAAGCTTGGAGAGGTTTGAGCAAAATCAAGAGATAATGGGAGCTGGAGTTGGAGCACAGAGTCAGTGGTTGAAAATATGAGCTTTTAAAGTATGAGTCACTCTGGAAACTATAGGGAATGGAAACAGAGAGGCTGAAGAACGGAACCCAAGGAAACACCAACAATAAAGGGATGGAAAGAGAAAGGACTTAAGAAGAGAGATTCAGAAAGAAAGCCTAGAAAGGTAAGAGAAAGCCAAGGAGAGTCTGAACCTGGTAGCCAAGAAAGAGAGTGTCGTGAGACCAAAGCTTCTAGAAGAAGTGCCAAAGCTTCTGATTAGGCAAGAAGGAGAATGAGAGAAAGTATCGTATTTTCTCTTTTTCTAATACACTTCCCGCCTCTACCCCTGCCCCATAGTGTAATGTTTTGGGGAGTTGGGGGGCACTTTATAGTATTTCCTACCCACAGATCCTTAATCCTTCCAGCAAAACCCTTTAAACTCTAATGTTACATTTTACAGTGGAAGAGATGTGATCAGGTTTGGGAATTTGGAGCTTATGAATATTCTTGGTGGAAACTGAGTTAATAGAATATTAAGAGGTTAAATAGGAGATATTAAGAAAGTAGGAACATTGAGCTTATTACATGACTCAGGAAGTGAGGTGGTGGAGGGAAAGAGAGCTGACTTGAGGGATGAGTTAGGTCAAAGGAAGAATGTTGCAGACTAGAGTGGACTTGATTATGTTTAAAGGATAAGAGCCAACAGCGGGGGATTCCCTAGCAGTCCAGTGGTTTAGGATCCTGTGCTTTCGCTGCTGAGCCAACCGAAGGAAGATGGACTCATTCGTTCAAATGAGCAAAGAGTATATATCAAGCACTATTTTAGGCACTGAGGATACAGTGGATAGCAAAACAAAATCCTTAACCTCACAGGGTTTATGTTCTGGGTAGCATACAGATAATAAGCAAAGGAAAAAAGTAAGATGTATTTTAGTGATGATAAGTAATCTAATTAAAGCAGGGAAGAGGACTGAGAAGTCTAGGAAGGTTATAATTTTAGATGAGGATTTTAGATAAGGATCTCTTTGAGTAGATCCTGATTTGGGACTTTTTGTGTTTCCTGGACCTGGAGGTTTGTTTCCTTTCCCACGTTAGAGAAGTTTTTAGCTACTGTATCTTCAGATATGTTCTCTGCCCCTTTCCCTCTCTCTTCTCCTTCTGGGACCCCTATAATGCAAATGTTAGAATGCTTGATATAGTCTTGCTGCTGCTGCTGCTGCTGCTGCTGCTTAGAGAGAAGTCTCTTATTTAAACTTTCCTCATTTTTTAAATTCTTGTTTTGTTCAGCTTCAGTGATTTCCTCCATCCTTCTCGTTAACTGATCCATTCCTCTATATCACTTAGTCTATTGTTGATTCCTTCTAGTGTATTTTAAAATATTTATTTGGCTGCCTTGGGTCTTAGTTGTGGCATATGGGCTCTCTGTTATGTCAATGCACTCTAGTTGTGGTGTGTGGGTTTACTTGCTCTGTGGCATGTGGGATCTTTAGTTCCGTGACTAGGTGTCAAACTCACATCCCCTGCGTTGCAAGGCAAATTCTTAACCACTGGACCACCAGCACAATCCCTCCTCCTGTATTTTTCATTTCAGTTATTGTACTCTTCACCTCTGTTTCTTATTTGTGTTTTCTCTTTGTTAAAACCTTCTAGCTTCTCACTCTGTCATCCATTATTCTCCTGAGTTCTTTGATCTTTGCAATCATTACCTTGACTTCTTTACTGAATGGATTGCCCATCTTCAACTTCACTTAGTTTTTCTTCTGGGATTTTATCTTGTTTCTTCCCTTGGAACATGTTCCTCCATCACCTCTTTTGCCTAACTTGCTGTTTTTATTTCTATGTATCCGGTAGGTTGGTTATATTTCCCGACTTTAGAGAAGTGGCCTTTTGTAGGAGACGTCCTATGAGTCCCAGCAGCGCGCTCCCCTCTGGTCACCAGATCTATATGCTCTAGGTGTGCCCCTGGGTGGGCTCTACCTTCTTTTGTTTGTGGCAGGCTGACTGCTGTGGATGGTCTGGTAGATATGGCTGGCTCCCAGTCTGGTTGGTTACCAGGTCCCGCTTTGTGTGGAGGCTGCTAGATGCTGATTGGTGGGGCTGGGTCACGAAGCAGCTGATTGCAGAACCCCAGGAGTCTCCAGGCTAGTGCTGGCTCAGTGGTGGGCAGAGCCAGGTTCTAGAGTAGTGATTGTGGGGTCAGGGTTCCCTGATCTAGAGTTGGCCTGCTGGCAGGTGGAGCTTGTTCCTGACATGGCTGCTTGTGGGTTCTGGGGTGTCCAAAAGCTGGTGCTGGCCTGCTGGTGAGTGGGGCCAGAAACTGGGGCAGCTAGTTGAATAGCCAAGGTATCTCAGAGCCATCATTGTTCTGTTGGTGGGGGAGTGGTCAGGGCCTAAGGGGTCTCAGGGCTAGTATTGACTTGATAGTGGGTGGGGCTAGAGCCCAGGGGATCCAGGAGATCGTGGATCCACTAGTGTGTGGACCTAGATTTCAAAGTCTCTGGTTATAGGGTCCTGAGGGTGTCCAGAAGCTGGTGTCAGCCTGCAGGGGGTGGGACTGGATCTCAGGGTATCTCAGGTCTGGTGCTGGCCCACTGGTAGATAGGACCAGGTTCCAGTGTCTCTGACTGCAGAACCCAGGAGTCTGAGAGCAGGTGTTGGACTGCTTGTAGGTGGGGCCAGTTCTTGACACAGTTGGCTACAGGATCTGGGATGTACTGAAATTTGTATTGGCCTGCTGATAAGTAAGGCCCAGTCCCAATATGGCTGGCTGAGGGGCTCAACTTGCCCCAGAGCTGGTGTTGATCTGTTGGTGGGCAGATCTGGGGCCCACATTTGTTTCTCTAGTACTGTCTTCTCCTCTGAACTCCAGACTTGTATATTCATCTGCTTATTTCAAAATCTCCACATCAAAGAGGCGCTTCTTTTCTTTTCTTTTTTACCCTGCAATGCGGCATGCAGGATCTTAGTTCTTTGACCAGGGATTGAACTTGTGCCCCCTGCAGTAGAAGTGCAGAGTCTTAACCACTGGACCATAGGGAAGTCTCCAAATAGGATTTCTTAGCAAAGGCATCTCAAACTGAAAACATCCAAAACTGAGATCCTGAGCTTCCCACTCAAACTTGTTTCTCCTACCGTCTTTCTCAGCTCAAGGCCACTCCATCCTAGTTTTTGGAAGGCCCAAAACCTTGGAATCAAATTTACTTCTCTCTTTGCTTTCTATCCATATCCAGTCAGGAAATACTGTTGGCTCTCCCTTCAAAATCCAATCACTTCTTGGAAGAGTTCTCAAGATGATGGAGTAGGATGCTCATATCCTCCCAAAGGCACACCAAAATTACAAGTATTTACAGAGCAACTATTGATGAGAAAGGCCAGAACCCTCCAGAAAAGATCTTCAACAGCTAAAGATATAAGGAAGGAACTACAGCAAGATGGGTTGGAAGGGCGGAGACATAGTATTGTCAGGGCCCATGCCTCTAGGTTGGTGACCCCCAAATGAAAGAATAACCACAATTACAGAGGTTTTCCCCCAAATGCGAGGGATCTGAGCCCCACATGGGACACCCCAGCTGCAGATCCCATTCTGGAAAAGTGAGCCCCCAGAGTATTTGGCTTTGAAAACCAGCAAGGCTTACTTTGGAGAGACCCAGACAGCTGCAGGAAATGGAGGCTACAATCTTAAAAGGCTCACATAAAATATCATGTGCTGTCAGACCCAGGGCAGAAGCAGTCATTTGAAGAAGCCTGGGTCAGATCCACCTCTTGATGTTGGAGACCTCTCAGAGAGGCAGGAGACAACTTAGATCTGACCCTGGGGCCATAAACACTGGTAGCAGGCATATTGGGGATCTCATTCTGTGAATGGACACTAATGCTGGCAAGTGCCATTTTGGAACCCTCTCTCTACCTTTTTAGGGTTTCCCTGCTGGCTCAGACGATAAAGAATCCACCTGCAATGCAGGGGACCTGGATTCGATCTCTGGGTCGGGACGATTCCCCTGGAGAAGGGAATACTCCAGTATTCTTGCCTGGGAAATCCCATGGACAGAGGGGCCTGGTGGGCTACAGTCCATGAGATCGCAAAGAGTCAGACACGACAGCAACTAACACTTTCTCTACCTTATTAGTCTTGGGACCTAGCCCCAGCCCTGCTTAATTCAGGGCTGTAAACATGAATACTGGAATGCCTTGGGCCAGACAACTAGCCAAGCAGGGACACAGCCCCACCCACAGCAGGCAGGCTGCTTTAAGATCCCCTAAGTCCAGACCCATCGCTGGACACAGCCCTGTGCAGAGGGGACCAGGACCTAGCCTCACAGGCCAGTGTGTGGGCACCAGTCCCAGGACGACCACACCAGCCCCAGGAAAACCACAGCTCTGCATCTGCCATGGAAGGACCCAGCCCACCACAAACAGGTAGTCACCATCCCCAGGTGTGTTAGGTGGTGCTGAAACTCAGTGAGACTGGATTTTAATGCAGTGAGATTGGACGAGACCACCATGGGAGTGCAGATAGAAAAGCGCTCCAAGGACGGAGCCTTGGAATGCTACAAATTTAATGACTGGGAACAAGAAGAGAAATCATCCAAGAAGATAGAGAAAGTGTGTCTATGTGTGTGTGTGTGTTGGGGTTGGGGGAGGGAATAAACTAGGAGAGTATGTTGTCCTGAGAGCCAAGTGTGTTAAGACGAGAAAGGGACTTTCCTGATGGTCCAGTGGTTGGTAATCTGCCTGCCAGTGCAGGGGACACAGTTTGATTCCTAGTCTAGGAAGATTCCATGTGCCGCAGAGCAACTAAGCCCATGTACCACAACTATGGAGCCTGCGCTCTGGAGCTGGCATGCGGCAGCTACTGAGTTGCCACAACTACCGAAGCCTGTGCACCCCAGGGCCTGTGCTCTGCAACAGCAGAAGCCTGTGTACTGCAACTAGAGAATAGCCCCCACTCACCCAGCTAGAGAAAGCCAATGAAGACCCAGCACAGCCAAAAATAAAATAAATAAAGAAATTTTTTTTTTTTTAAGGAAGAGGAGGGAGTGGTTGGCTGGATCTAATGCTGCTCATGGGTCAAATAAAGTGAAACTGAGAAGTGACCATTGCATTCAACACAGTGGAGGTCCATGGTGAGCTCCGTAAGAGCCCGTTTGGTGGAGTGCTGGGAGCCAAATTCTCACTGGACTTGATCCTGTTGCTTCTCCTCTCCCCAGTGATATCTGGAGAACATGGCTGAGTGTGAGAGGGGCATGGTTCCTCAAAGGAAATTCAGAGTCCTGGTACCAGAAGAAGAGGAAACGGATTTTTGGCAGACAATACAGCAAATGTTCACTTTGGCTAGAAATAGCCAGTTTCTGTCCCGGGTATCCTATTTACAGCCTCTATCATCAGCTCTCTGTAAAGTTTTTTGAGAAAGGCAAATTTTATAGGAAGGCTTATAACTTGGTGCTGATAAACCATCCATATGGCAGTCATTTTCTTTGAAAGGCGGAAGCCCTACAGGGCCAAGAAGTGTGTACTCTTTTACACATGTGTCTTTCTCAGTAAGCTCACTCCAGGATTCAGACTATGAAGACAGCCCAAACACCAGGCTCCTAGTCACTGTTGCACTTTCCAGAACTGCCTTATGGTTTCATATGGTATATCTGTTTGCAAAATCCAATGATTTGGAGAATTATGCACCCTAAGACAAGATAAGGGCAGGATAGACGTGAAGAAAGTGTCAGTTGCTCAGTCCTGTCTGACTCTCTGCAACTCCATGGACTGTAGCCCACCAAACACCTCTGTCCATGGGATTTCCCGATGAGGTGCCATTCCCTTCTCCAGGGCGTCTTCTTGACCCAGGGATTGAACCCGGGTCTCCTGCAGGGATTGAACCCGGGTCTCCTCCTGTGTGAGCCCGGGTCTCACACAGTTCAAGTGTGGTCTAGATATTTCTGCATTTGGCATTTTAAGAAGACTCAATGAATGTTCGTGCTGGAAGGCCCCTTGAGTATTCTCAGATCTCTTCATTAAAATATAATTAATTGTATTGCTGCCTTTTAAAATTACACAAATAATACAAGTTTTTTTATGGAAAACCAATACAATATTGTAAAGTAAAAAAAATAATAATTAAATATATAAAATTTTTACTTAAAAATAAATAAAATTAAGTGCTTAAAACAAAAAAATAAATAAATAAAATTTGGGATATATAAAGAACAAATAAGAAAACAAAAATCCTCTGTAAGCTCACTGTTCATACATCATTGTCATTTAACTTCCCTTTTGTTCTGTTTTCTCCTACTTATTGTTATTACTTATTTTCTAAAAATTTGGAGCCATCTTATCCACACTGATTGTAATCTTATATTTTACTTTATAATTTGCTAGGACAATCAAATTGTTTTGGGGTAAGATTTTTTTAAATCAATTAATTTATTTTGGGCTGTACTGGGTCTTCGTTGCTGTGCATGGGCTTTCTCTAGTTGCACTGAGCGGGGTCTGCTCTAGTTGCGGTGCATGGGCTACTCGTTTCATCGGCTTCTTTTTTGTGGTGCACGGGCTCTAGGAGAAGGAAATGGCAACCCACTCCAGTATCCTTGCCTGGAAAATCTCATGGACAGAGGAGCCTGGTGGGCTGCAGTCCATGGGGTCGCAAAGACTCGGGCACGACTGAGCGACTAACACACTTACACACACATGGGCTCTAGGGTACACAGGCTTCAGTAGTCATGATGGATGGGTTTAGCTGTACCTCAGCATGTGGAATCTTCCCAGACCAGGGATCAAATCCTTGTCTTCTGCATTGGCAGGCAGAGTGTTAACCCCTGGACCACCAGGGAAGTCCACAATGATTTTTAATGACCATGTATAGTACTCCATTATTTGAACATATACCATATATTTATTTAACCATTACCTTTTGTGGAATATTTAGGAAATTTCCAAATATTTTACTATTACAAAAACTGTTGTGGGTCATCTCACAAGATTTCTTTAGGATAAATTCCTAAAAGTAGAATTTGTAAATTGATCTCCAAATTGCAGCAGTATCTGAGTGACAGAAGTATTGAAGTCCTGAGTTGGGAAAGAATGTGCCCAAGCCACCTTGTCAGTGGCTGAGTGTTTTGGAGTCCAGCTGCTCTGTCTTTTGAAAGACCGCTTTCCTTGACACCATGCCTCCTTGTTAGTGATGTCCTGCAGAACTTCTTGACATTGATGACATATACTTTTTCCCTGCAAACTCTGCAGCTCCCACTTATGCCACTAGTTCTCTAATTCATCTGTGCACGTGAACTCTGAACGGTTAGAGACACTTTTTTTTCATGGGAGACGATGGTACTCCTCAGGTGCCTTCCCCTTTGGGGCTGTAAATGTTTCTTTATTAGTCAAGAGCCACACCCTCTGGACATTCCTTCACACACATGAAGTGTTCCTGAGGTTTCTCTGACTTCTTTTTACCCTTCCTGATTTTATACTTTCTTTCTAGAATGCTGCTTCACAGTAGTGCTTCTCTAAAGCAAAGCCACCTGTCAGTGGACTCCATGACCGAGTCCCCCTCCTAAGCCAGTCATGGTTCACTTTGACTCAGCCCACCCCATCCAGCCAGTGGGCAGAAACGCAGCAAGGCCTTTACATTAGAGCAGGTTGTACTGGTGGCTCTTCTGTAACTGAGACACTTTTAAAAGGCATTGGCAGTTTGGTCAGTTCTTAACCTAAGAGACCTTCCCCAATTGACAAATAAATTTATTAGGTTGAAGCTTTTGAAACTGACTGTTTTCTAATTGGCACTTTCTTATGATTCATCCTAATATGTAAAATGATCTTAGATGTCAAGGAAACATACCACTTGCATATCCCAGAAGATCCCCAAGACAGATTCTAGAAGGTCTTCCACTGACTCCTAAACACCCAACCAGGGCTGCATTTCTCACATATCAATAGGAAAAGTTTTTCATTTAAAAAAAATGTTCATTGTTGTTGAAGAGGTGGGAAAATTAATATTGCCAAATTGTTGGCCAGAATGCAGTGGGTAAGCTTTTCTAGAGGGAAATGTGGCTATAATTATTCAAAACCTTAAAAATGTGTACACTTTGACCCAGCACATCTACTAAGCACATCAGAACTTACCCTAAGTGAAGCAACCTGGATATGTGCATAGATGTACCTTCAAGGATACTCATTAGAGCATGGTTTGTGATAGTGAACGATTAGAAATAACATAATGTACATGCCTAGGTGAAACAATCAAATAATTAAATGATATAGTAAAAGAATTTCCAAGGACAAAAGGAAAAAAGCATTGTTAAGAAAAAAACAAGTTATAAAGTTGAACAATCAAGACCCATTTTGTTAAAAAATTTATAAATGTAGACATTAAATATACACAGGAGGAAGACTGGCAAATATATAATGAAGTATTAAAAGGAATATTTATGAGTGGGTTTTTATTTTCCTCTTTTATTTCTGTATTTTCCAAATTTTTAAAAGTAAGCATATAATATTTTGCAATCATAAAAAATTGTTACGGAAAAATTTTAATGTTAAATGGAAAGTAACTTACTGACTACTAAATAATTAAGCAGGTAAGAAATAAATCTGAATTTCAAATAACAGGAGCAGATGAAAGTAGGAATGAAAATGAAACAAGAAACTTATATTGGATTAAAAAAGAACAGGTGTTTGCAAAACTGAAAACCACTAAACTCTTAGTGTCATAATAGTAAGATTGGCTACAATTCTCCTTTGTCTGCCTTGTAAATGAAGTTTCCCAGCACAGATCAATAGCTCCACTAGGGAACATGAGGACATCAAATATGTCTCAAAGAATTACAGACCTTGATAATCAACTAGTTCAGTGGCTGCAGGAGTTTTTTAATTTGATGTACTGGCAGGATTTCTCTTTAAGAAGTCAATATCAAATTTTATCAAAGTAATGCATGCATATAATTAAAGTGAAGTGAAAGCCACTCAGTCCTGTCCGATTCTTTGCATAGTCCATGGAATTCTCCAGGCCATAATACTAGAATGTGTAGCCTTTCCTTTCTCCAGGGGATCTTCCCTACCCAGGGATCGAACCCAGATTTTCCGCATTGCAGGCGGATTCTTTACCAGCTGAGCCACAAGAGAAGCTCAAGAATAGTGGAGTGGATAGCCTATCCCTTCTCCAGCAGATCTTCCCAACCCAGGAATGAACCAGGGTCTCCTGTGTTGCAGGTGGATTCTTTACCAACTGAGCTATCAGGGAAGCAAGTCAAGTTTAATAATCATAGCAAAGAACTGCAGTCACCCATGCCATCACTTTCTGCCCGCCCCCTTACCCTTAAGTCCTGTTCTGCAGATTAACCCTTTAAATCTTTTTAGGATTTCTTTTGGCATTTGTGCTTACTCTGCTAATTTATTAGTAGATGTTATCTGTTGCTTTCCTGTTGTGGTAGCTGAGTGCTTTGCTTTCTTACATTCCCCCAGGGTTGTTCTCTCCATACCACCACCACTGTATGGTGATATCACAATTTCTGGTTCAGTCAGAATCTGATATTTACCTTAGAAATCTAAGTTAAGTGTTGCTTGTGGCTTAGATTTCCTTTCCTGTGTGACTTTTCATTTTTACTGGTGTTAATAAGGTCTCTTTTTTTGTTGTTTTTTAAGTTTTAGTTAAAACTTTATCTGGGCCAAGTACATGTTTGTAAGGAAATGTTGATTACCATTTTCCACCACTCTTTGGATTCAGCTATACCAGGGTTGGGGGTTGGGGAAGGGGCGAGACAGTATAACTAACATGTTAGCACAGCCAGCGAGCTAATGCATGCATAAAAGAAACGTGGCGTGAAATATTCCATTCCATCATTGCTTGGTATTCTAAATATAACTCATTTCCTTTCTGATGATATTTCCTTTCAAATGAAGTATTTTTTAATATTTTACAGAATTAATGTATTCATAATATATTCATAGTTTCATAATTTCACATAGCACAGAGTTAAACAAAGTTGTTTTATCTTCAGCTTTCATTTTTAAGTCCAATAAAGGTAAAAAGGATAAAAATAAGCTTTCCTTTTTTTCTTCGCATCAGTTCAAAAAAACTCATAAGCGTATGTTTATAAAACCTGGAATTTTAGGAGTACCTTAAAGTGGCTCCTGTTAATAATAAGTACTCTAGCAAGTCTCCTAGGGTTACCATAATGTAATGAAGAACCATAAATTGGGGAGCTTAAAGCAACAGTTCTGGAGGCCCAATGTTTGAAATGAGGGTGTCAACAGCTCCCCTGGAATCTGGTGGCTACTGACAATGCTTTGCAGAATTTGTCTGTTGCTTTGCAGCCATACAACCCCAAATCTCTGTCTCCATCCTCACATGGCATTCTCCTCTCCATGTGTCTCCCTCCACATCTCCTTCTGTGCATGACTATCTACCTCTTCCTTTTTTTAAAAAAAATATATTTCTATTCTTTTATGTTTAATTATTTTTGGCTACACTGGGTCTTCATTGCTTTGCATGGGCTTTCCCTAGTTGCAGTGAGCAGGGGCTACTCTCTGTTTGCTGTGTATGGTTTTCTCTTTTCTATGGCTTCTCTTGTTGCAGAGCACAGGCTCTAGAAATCATGGGCTCAGTAGTTGTGGCACATGGGACATTTTTTCATCTGTGTCTCTGATAGCAATTCTTTTTTGGTAAAACTTTTGATATAATTTCCTGTATAGTTAGTAAATCTTTTCTTTTTTGTCCCTTTTCTTTTCCTGTCTGTTCTTTTTTAACCGCCCCCACCCCCCACCCCGCCTCCCCTGCCTTTCTGAATCCATTGTCTTGTTCCAGTCTAAGCTGGCTGGTCTCTTGGCCTGCTTCATAGTTGTCCTCCTGGACTTCCCTTGACCTTTCTCCTGTGTTGATTCTTGGTTTGTACTATATCTCTTCCTCTTTCTAGGTTCACTACCTCATCTGGGTGGAGCACATCCTTCAGTAACTTCCTGAGAAAAGGTGTACTGGGGGAAAAATGTCGAGGCCTTTGTGTATCAGAGTTTTGAAGTTCAATGCGATTCTAACTCCCAATTATTTTTATATCACTTGTTCCTTCCACCCCACCCTTCGTTTCCAGGAAGCATTTAGGATTTTTATTTATCCGTTGTGTACTGAAAATTATGCTGGTGTACTTTGGTGTGTGTTTTTCATCCATTGTGTTGGGCATTCAGCCCCTCCCATCTGGCAATTCAGATTTTTCAGTTTGGGGAAATTTTCTCATATGTTTTCTTTGATAATTTCCTTCCCACGCTGTTCTCTGTTCTTCTTTTCTGGAAGGCCTATTAGTCAGATGTTGTCTCTCATGTTAATTAAATTTCGTTTGTTTTCTCTCCTTTGACAGTTGGCTCTACTTTCCAGGGTATTTCCTCAACTTTATCTTTCAACCATAACATTTAAAAATTTCTTATTTCAGCTTTTATGGTTTAAATTTCTAAAAGCTTGTTTTTATTTCCTGGTGGTTTCTTTAAACAAAGCTGTACACTCTTTTGGCCTCATAGATATAATATTTTCTTATTTCTCTGAGGCTAAAAATTGAAGTTTTATTCTCTCTGTTTTCTCTTTTTATCACTGTTGTTTGTTTTCATTTCTGCCTTTCATGTTGAAGACTTTTTTCTTTATGTATTATTATTATCATCACACAATTCTATCAGATTAATATTATTATTATCCTCATTTTATTGTTAATGGTTCTTAGATCATTGTTTTACTTTTCCTACTGTGGATGTCTGGAAAAGTTATCATGGTCTGGGCATATCCACAGTCGAGCTTCTCAATCACATTGGGCTTTCTTTTGAATCTTTAAGGTTTCTTCTTACTCTCCTATACTTTACCTCCCCCACCTCCCAGAGAAAGTTGTCTTACTATATTAGACAGCTCTGTTAGAAAGATATGATCGTTATAAAGTCTAATTGAAACATTTCTCCTTCCCTGCATTTTTCCTCTGTCAGTAGCACCAGTTCTGTCCTGTGGGCCAAAGAGACGGACCAAACCTAAATCTCCCTCCATAGGATAGACCCTTAGATATTTGCAAGGATATCATGACTCTTCCGTGTCTGTCATTCTCCAGTCTGAAGAGGCCCAAGTCTCCTACTGTATTTCCCTCTTCCGTCAAGCTCCAGTTGGCTAATGTTTTGGAAAGCTTTGGATCAGCTTTTAGCTGTCCAAATCTCACTCTAAGCATAGTATCTGTAACTTAATGCAGACTCCAGATGTGCTTTGAAACACTGAAACTTGAATGGGATATTCTCATTAATGTTTCCTACAATTGGTTTAGTTTTAACCTGGGAAGTTTCATGTGTTTCTTTTCCTAGTAGGTGATAGTTTTGAGAAGTTTCTCATAAATTTTAATTTCTGGGCGGTTTTTGATTAGGGTTATGGGTATGTTTATCCCTTTTGTTGATTACTATTTTTTTGTGGGAGTGCAGGGAGGTATGGGTACCAGGGAGGTGAGGGTCAGGGAGGTGAGGGATAAAGAGGTAGAGGGCATAGGGAGGTAAGAGGGTGCAGGGAGGTGAGAGGGTGAAGGAGAGTGGGGACAGGGAGATGGGGCACAGAGTCTGCATCTGAGTCCTGTCTCCACAGGTCATCCAATTATTGGTGTAAAGCCTCTATGGGGCTAGAGGCTCAGGGTCTGTTGCAAGGACTGAATAAGAAAGTCCATGAAAGCAGTCATTATAGTGTCAGGAGAACAGCAGGTACCCAGCAAAAGTGAGGTACAATTAAGTGAAGTGAAGTGAAGATCTAAGAAATGAGAAGGCAGAAGCTGGGTGAGAATGTGGCAAGGGGAACATAGAGCAGAAAAAGGGAACAGCACGTGTCAAGCTCTGTGTCAGGAAGAGGCATGGTTTGTTTAAGGAACAGGGAGGTAGTCAAGGATAGAAGTGTCTAGTGAAGGGTTCGGGGTGGGAGACTCTGTTGGTTACTGTTTTAACTTCTTAGGATTTTCTTTTCAAGGCCAGTTGCACTTGACCTTGTTATTGTTGTTTAGTCTTTAATTCATGCCCATGAACTCTTTGTGACCCCATGGACTGTAGCCCATCAGGCTTCTCTGTCCATGGGATTTCCCAGGCAAGAATACTGGAGTGGGTTGCCATTTCTTTCTCCAGGGGATCTTCTCAACCCAGAGATCGAATCCACATCTCTTGCATTGTAGGCATATTCTTTACCATTGAGCCACCAGGGAAGCCCCTAACCTTAGATGTTGTTAATCCCAAATGGAGGTGCTAAGATAAAATTGAAAAATGGAAAGATCTTGTTAATATTAAGTGCATAAATAAAAGTATAATATGCATATCTGAAGAGGAAAACACAACAGAAACAGGGTTATTCCAGGCACCATGTTGAGCATTTTGTATATATTACCTCATTTGCCCTTTATAATAATCTTATGAGAACTACCGTTATTCTCATATTGCAAGTAAGGAAGTGAGGCCAGTGCCTGGTATAACTAGGGGGGCCAAAGGTGAGATGCAGACCTAGAAACGCCAGATTCAAGGCTAACGGTACTGTCACTAAAGAAATGAAGCTCACACATGACATTTTGTGCTAATTATAGCTGATATTGTTGAACGGAATTCTCTAATTTACTAAAGTGTACTGCATCTTTCTCTTTTCTCTAACAGAGCACACCAAGCATTTAAAAATATATTTAATAGGTCAAGATGATGACACTGACATTCTGAGCGTTAATTTTTGTGTTCTTTAAGGGCAGGGATTAAGTCTTATTCCTGTTTATGTACCTAGAACCACTCACATTCCAGGCAATCAAATATGATTCAGATCAGTGCAAGCATGAGTGAGTGCATAGTGAATGAATGGATGAATGAAATTATAAAATAGCACCGATCAAAGTTTTTCTATTAGTATTTTTAGACTTATTTGCCCCTGTACTAAATCCTAAATTCCTGGCTTTGCTCTATGAGCTCACATGTCTGCCCTTTGTATGTTTTTTCCTTCCTGTCAGTGTTCTAAATGGAATAGCTGTTGACATGAGATTTGCCTCATCTCTGCAGATGGGAGAGAGTGAAAGGAAGTTGCCCTGATTAGTTCAGGTCATGTCCAAGGGAGGGGAATAAACTCATGTTTGATCCAGCCCATGGCCATGTTGAAGGGTTTGGATCTGAGGAGTGGGGTCCAGCTCTGGGGTGTCTGGGAAGTACATTCTTGGTCTGTGGCCACATTGTCAGGTAGGGAGATCTGTCTGCATAAGCACAGAGAGAACATCAGAAACTGAATTTAGGTCCTATGTAAAAGGAGTGGACCAGTAGAGGGAGTCAGCCCCCTAACAATTTGGTCAACATATATGGCCAGACTCTTGTCCTCGGGTGGAAATGAAATGAGGACCAGTACCTGGATAGCCAGACAGACTGTTACAGACTTTGGGATGGATTTAGCTAGGGAAGTTTGCCCAGATTCTTCCAGAGGGGACATGAGATTCTTTCCAGAACAATTAACACCAGGCATGGGAGCAATCATGGTTTTCCAGATGCTCTCCCACTAAGGTGAAGAAGTTCCTAATATATTCCAGAAGTTAGATGGGGTTCCTAATAAATTCCAGAAGTTTTCATCCTCAGGATGAAAACCGATATCTTTCCCAGAGCAGGGCAAAGCTGGACAGGGCAAACAGAGAGGGACAAAACGCTGGTGGAAGCTCAGTGAACAAGAGCTTCTTTCTTTTCTTTGGACCTTCTTTCCTCCAGTTTGTTAAAGTCTTTCTCCAAATACACTGCTCTGAAGTGTGTAGGTAACACTGCAGAGATAGTGCCATGAAGGCACTGATTTGAAGTGATGCGTAAAGGAGTTGGGCTTCCCCAATGGCTCAGTGGTAAAGAATCTGCCTGTAATGCAGGAGATGCAGGAGATGGAGGTTCAATCCTTGTGTCAGGAATATCCCTGGAGGATAGCACGGTGACCCACTCTAGTATTCCTGCAGGGAATCCCACAGACAGAGGAGCCTGGGGGGCTGCCGTCCATGGGGTTGCAAAGAGTTGGATACTACTGAAGCAACTGAACACGAGCACATAAAGGACCCTTTTAAGAGCTTGACGTCCACTACGTCATTTACAACAGCCCTTTTTATCCCCATCAAGATATAGAGCATTCCCATCACCCCCAAAGTTCCCTCGTGATTCAGTACATACCAATTTACTTTTGATTGATTTATGGAGTGAAGAACTGAAAATCACATTATGGGTGGTACATTTCCTCTGTGCATCACACTGAAAGTGAGATGTTGACAAAGTAGATGGGTGGATGTGTCCAGAATGGGGAAGGATCCAGAGGCCGTGTAATATAAGGGACATCTGTCAAAGGAGATAATGACATGAATGTGACTGGTACTGATATGGTAGTTCCAAGAAAACATTGGAAACTTGCTCCTGGTCAGTCAGGAAGGTTAGCCAGAGGAATTTAAGAGACTATCCAATATTGGATGAAAGGGTCATTTGGGGAAGTCCTGAATCTTAGAATAGGCCCTTTGAGGAAGTTCTGAGTAGAGAGGACATGAAGGAGGAAGAGAGAGAGAATTTCCCTGTTGCCTTATTGACTTCATCCTGCATTAGTTCATCTGAACACTTCCTGTTTGTTTCCCCACAATCTTTCTGTTGTTTTACTTCTGCACTGAATTCTCTAAAAGCTCTAAGGATGGTTTTTAAACTTCCAGTCCTCTGTGTCACAAATTCTATTCGTTTTGGGATTCTTGGATGATAATGGGAATGGTGAGGTGGAGCCATAGAGAACATCTAAGGTAAAAGGACGTGGGGCTGGACGTGGAAGCCTTGGTTGAATTGTACAACCCTGCCACGTACAGGGTGGACAAGTCCCCTTGCTATTTAGCCTCAGCTTTTACATACCTGAATATGGGATTTGTGTGTGTGTGTGTTTCTTCTGTGTCCTGTAGAGTTTCTCTGGAAATCAGAAAAGAGAATGGACGTAAGTGCGTGTTTGCAAACTCTTGTCAAGACCATCAAAATGTAAAGTTTTGTGAGTATCACTGTTGCCATTGTGACAATGCCATTTGTTGAATCTCATTTAATTTGAAAGCTCCCTAATTCACAATAATTTGTGTAGTGGGGTCATTACCATGTTGGAGCCTTAATAGAGACTCTATCCATTATTCCCTAAAGATCAACCACTCCAGAGTCACATGAGAACAGAAAACAAATATTGTTTGTGAATTGGTTTCAAGTACTGTCAGCTTCAAATGGAGGTCTTTGGGGGTCCTTGGCTGGCACATCAAGGGGGCATTTCAACAGAAAGAGGCTAAACCTTGACTAGACCTCAGAGCAAATGTTCCCTCTGCTCTTCGCCTCTCCCTTTCTAAAGGAAAACATTTTCTACTTGTTTGGGTGCATGTAAACTTTATCTGCTTATTCTAATCCATTTCCCCCAAGCCTTCTTTTGCTTGTTCCATTTTAAACATGGAATAATCTTCTAACACACCCAGTTTTTATATTATTTTCTGTTTTAGGAGTTTCACAGTATTCCTAGAAATTTTGCCCAAGTGGCATTGTGCCTTAGTTATTTCATAGGTATGCATAAAAAAACCAATATCCATTTACATTCTTCCTGTCATTTTGATGGTAGGAAAAATATCTGAGTTTATTTTTAAGGCAAATCACATGACAAAAAGAATAACAAATATTTGTGGTTGTCTTGGGAACTCAGTTTCTAGATATTGCTGATTATGGAAAGGAGGAACAGATTTGAAGATGGGACAGTTTGGTAACCAAGAAATAGAACAGCAGAGGACCCTGGAATAGGGGTGGAAGGAAATAGACCGTCTATGTAAAAAAAAATATATAGAGAGGTTCCTAGTCAATTTTTTCCTTTTTTTCTGTTTCTGATTACTATATCCTGTCTTCCTGAGGGTGGAATGCTTTATATAACCAAGTGATTTTCTTGTTCAGTTTTGTGTGTGTGTTTGTTTGCTTTTCAGTAGGAAAGATCTGGGTAGCAATTTGTCCCTTTGCCAAACTCTTCATAAAACAGAGTTTCAAAGGGAAGAGACCTGAAGCCAAGAAATCCTGCTTTTTGTATTCCTGGATCTTTCTTGGAATAGCCCATCGTGTGTGGTATCTGAAGACGCAGTACCAGCACCAGCTGTGTATACAAGATCCTTAGAATACACAGACTTTATGGGAGCACTAAAAATGCACTCCATGGTTTGTTGTCAGCATTTCCAGCACTTACTCTCACCAGTAACTCTTCGCTCTGGCCAACCTCAGAGATGTGGGGATGTCTGTGAGCTCTGAGGTCTCTTGTAGAGAATAGGGGCTCTACCTGCAGGTGTGAAAGCTGGGGAAAGATTCTGGATTTACTCCCCACCACCCCAAGACCCTGGTAGACCCAGGAAGTGGAAATGCTGGAGGCCAATACTTGTATGGCCTTCTGAGTTGCCCACTGCATCCAACTTGTTGTTCTTCCAGGAAACCTTTGATGTACATCCAGGGCACCGAGGGCCTGTTGAAAGCACCCTAGGCCTCCATATCCTCTTCCTGAAGCTGGCAGACAAAGAGGAAGGAGGCAAGAGTTATTATCGGGAGAGGAAGTAAAGCAGGAGGCTGGGTTGAAGGTAGGATTCAAGGATCAGGATCTGCAAGGTTCCAAGGTCACTCCATCCTTCAGACCAGATTTGGGATGGGGTGTGTTGCAGGGAGTTTAAGCCTAAAGAGTGTGTCTGTGTCAGGCACAGGTGACAAGGACTGGATTCGTTTGCCTGTTTACTTCCCCATATGGATTAGTCAGGAAATACAGATAATAGACTCTACTGCTACATATCAGCTGGATTGGGGACCCCTTTGATGAAGGTGTAGCACCAGCTCACATGACAAGACAGCTACTGTGGAGGTATCCACCTCCGATCTCTCTTCCACGGAAAACACTCCTCTCTTCTCTGATTCTGTTCTCTGCTGTGGTGGCTGGACAACTCCCCTCTGTTGTCACAAATTGATTTCAAGAGGGTTTCTTGTTCCAGGCCAACTCCATTGATCTTTCTCCCGAAAGGAGATAGAGCAGATGAACCAACTTCCAGTCCTAGTTCTGCCCTTTACTAGCTGTTTGACCTCAGGTTGGTAACTTAACTTCTCTGAATAGCAGTTTTCCACCCATACAATGGGATTAAAATATGAGTACTTAGTTTATAGTTTTGTTATAGATATTAACTGAGATCATGAAACCCAGCCTAAGCTTTGGCTTAAGCAGAAATTGCTGGAACAACCTATTGTGGTCAAGATCATAAGATCACAGGATATGAAGGTCAGCCACAAAACCCAACCTAACAACTTATGAGACAGAAATAGTTCATTGCAACTTTTCTCAGAGGATGGCTACGTAAACTGGTTCTGCTTGGCTGAAGGAAGTGGGTGGGTAGTAGGTGGGGGTGGGAGGGATAGAAGAGAATTAGATGATTATCAGTTCCTCCTGATAATTAAGAGCGTGGACTTGCCAGACTCAGACAAGCTTGTGTTCAGATTCCAGCTCTGCACTCAGTGTCTGTGTGACCATGAGCATATTCTGACTCCCAGTTTCCTCAAGTGCAAAAAAGGGTCTGATGGTATCTACAGTGTTGGAGGCTTTCACAAATAATGCATGTAAAGTGCTTAGCACAGTCCCTGGTACCCAGCAAACACATAAGAAATGATGCTGGATGTGACTGTGAGCGTGACGGGAGCTTTTCTGGTCTGTAGTCCTTCTCTTTTCACCTGAGGAGGTAGGAAGGAGACAGGGTGAGTGCTGGGTAAAACTGGGTGCTGGTGAAGTAGATGTGATACCTGAGGGCCTCATTTCTGAGCCTCTCATCTACCTCTGATCCTGTATGTCTTTACCACTGAGCCACCTGTGAAGCCTTCATTAGTGCCCTTCTTCCTTGATTTAATTCTGATTGAAAAGAAAGATATGGTTAGAAATGTAGGAGAAATAACTAGTTTATTTAGGCATTAATAATCCTAAAGGTGAGAAATACAAGGCAACCAGACACATGGCTTCAATTTTTAAGAAGGCAGATTAAAAAAAAATCAGAAAGATGATAGGTGAGATTCCATGGCCAGATTTGGTAAAGAATATGGCTCAAAAAAGTTGAGTCTAAAAATGAAATAATCAACTAAATGAGAAATCTACTTACATAATCACAAGTAATCTTAATAGATAAGAGAAGATAAACATTTAAAACATTCATTTGACCAGAAGGAGTTTGATAAGGAGCTCAGAAATTATGGGTGAGTTTTTTCTTTTATGTGTTTCTCTATTTTCTAAAAATGTCTATGAGGACCATAACTTTTATAAAAAAAAAAAAATTTCCCCAGATATTGTACAATAGAGGAAAAATAGTGAGTAATTGAGAAAATGTTTAGAAGCTAGGAGAATTCTTTTAAAAATAGTGTCACTTGGGCCAAGTATCATCTGGAGATTAGGCATGCAAGAAAAAATGCTAAAGATAACAAATCAAAAAAAAGTTATTTTGGTTATGATTCAGTTCAAGAACATGAGCAGGAAGGGAGATGCACAATGACAATGGATTTCACAAAGGAATTGGAACTCTGAACTTCTATTTTGCTTCAGTCTAGAAAAATGCAGTTGGATCAATTCAAACTAAAACTTGCATTATTAAGTTATTAAGAAAGCCCCTGACTTTTCTAAATGAGTTTAAAGAACATGACAGAGATGACCTTTAAACTCTCAGAGTTAGCAATCTAAGTTATGAAATACGGGAGAGATTGGATTCAGGAAATTCCACATGAAGTTAATTCTTGGAAAAATCTTAAAATAAATATGGAAGATTTGTTAGAACCTAGGAAGAAAAGATCCCAACCACTTGAGCTGGCATGGAGTTTTTAAATCAAGTCATATCAAATCACCCCCATTTGGGAGATGGATAGTTGGGGGCTAGAATTAATAAATTTTGGCAGTCTCTCAAATTTATAAAAATAGTGTACTCTACTTCAGCAAAAGATTCACAAAATTTTTAGTTATAGAAAACATCAAACAAAAAACAGTGTATAGTATAATAAACCTCTGCATACCTATTACCCATCTTCAACAATTATCAATACATGTTCTGAGATTTTTGTTTCCTCTGTTACTCTCCCTTCCACTAAGTCTTTTTGTTGTTGGTACTGGAATTTTTAAAGACAAATCCCACATATTGTATACTTTTATATGTAAGAATTTTAGTATGAGAAAGATGTATAACAAAGTTTTTCATGATATGCTTAAAGATGAGATGGAGAAATATGGACTGGATAAGAATGAACTAAGAGGATTAGCATTAGTATGAATCGTGGCTAAATCATGTCAAATGTGTGAAAGTGTTAGTCATTCAATCACGTCTGCCTCTTTGCGACCCCAGAGACTGTAGCCCACCAGGCTCCTCTGTCCATGGAATTCTCCAGGCAAGAATATTGGAGTGGGTTGCCATTTCCTTCTTCAGGGGATCTTTTCAAGCCAGGGATCAAACCTGGATCTCCTGCATTGCAAGTGGATTTTTTATTAAAAACTTTTTTTTCTAATCCTCAAAGACAAAACTCTATATACAAAACTATGTTCTGTTGACTTGGAGAAGGAAATGGCAACCCACTCCAGTGTTCTTGCCTGGAGAATCCCAGGGATGGGGGAGCCTGGTGGGCTGCCGTCTATGGGGTCTCATAGAGTCGGACATGACTGAAGCGACTTAGCAGCAGCATGTTCTGTTGGCTAATCACACTTTCTATGTTTTCTGAACATAGATTGGTCTGAGCTACCAAATCATGTCAAAGATGGTATGAAATCCACATTGAAGAAAGGTTATAGATCAGCAGTCCCCAAATTTTTAGGCTCCAGGGACCGGTTTCATGGAAGACAGTTTTTCCATGGACTGGGGACAGGGTAGGAATGGTTTCAGGATGATTCTCATAAGGAGTGTGCAACCTGGATCCCTCTAGTGTGCAGTTCACTGTAGGATTCTATCTCCTATGAGAATCTAAAGTTACTGCTCAGGTGGTAACACAAACGATGGGGAGTAGCTATATATACAGATGAAGCTTCACTTGCTCACCTGGCGTTCACCTCCTCAGTTCAGTTCAGTCGCTCAGTTGTGTCCAACTCTTTGTGACCCCCTGGACCATAGCATGCCAGGCCTCCCTGTCCATCAACAACTCCCAGAGTTTACCCAAACTCATGTCCATTGAGTCGGTGATGCCATCCAAACATCTCACCTTCTATTGTCCCCTTCTCCTCTTGCCTTCAATCTTTCCCAGCATCAGGGTCTTTTCTAAGGAGTCAGCTCTTCACATCAGGTGGCCAAACTATTGGCGTTTCAGCTTCAACATCAGTCTTTCCAGTGAGTATTCAGGACTGATCTCCTTTACAATGGACTGGTTGGATCTCCTTGCAGTCCAAGGGACTCTCAAGAGTCTTCTCCAACACCACAGTTCAAAAGCATCAATTCTTTGGCACTCAGCTTTCTTTACAGTCCAACTCTCACATCCATACCATGACTACTGGAAAAACCATAGCCTTGACTAGATGGACCTCTGTTGGCAAAGTAATGTCTCTGCTTTTTACTATCTGTGATTTGAATGAGAACATAGAAAGTGTGATTAGCAAATTTGCCAACAGAACATAGTTTTGTATATAAATAGCTTTGTCTTTGAGGATTAGAAAAAAAATTAATAAAGAAGTAAACATACTCTGTGTTGCTTCATAACTCATTGGGATCAAGGGATAGAATTTAGAATGTAACAAAGCTTGAATCAAGATAAGAGCTTCTTGATAATTACAGATGTCTGTCAAAGGCTAGGACTACATGGACATGTAGTGTAGTCCTGACTCCAATGACTGTCCCATCAACGGAGAAGTTTACTGAAGAGGTTAAATATCCATCTTTCAAGAATTCTGTAGAACTGTTGCCACTTAGGAGAATTTTGAAACCTTGGTTGTGCATTAGAATCACCTGAAGGGCTTTTGAAATGACCAGTACCTGGGCCCAGTCCCAGCAATTCTGATACAATTGCTCTGGGTACGACTGGAAAAAGTCCCAGGTGAGTCTCCTGTAGTCAGGGCTGGAACCTTGAAGTGCAGAAACTCTAAGGATCCTTTCGACTTTGAGATTCTTTTTAATCTGAAAAAGATAAATCCCATTCATTCCCCCAAAGCCTGAATATGGCGCTGAAATCAGACACAAAAATTACTTCAGGGAAGGAAAAAGAATGATTTAAGTGAAACTAAAATTGCTGGAGGTTACCAGGAGGGAGTGTGTCTTAGAGGAGAGGGTGCCTGTGTGGTTGTGGAGAAGGTAGGAGTGAAGCTGAGTGGGGATGGTACAAGGGGAAGTGAGTGGAACTGAAAAGACTGAAAAAAGGTCTGAAGATATACTAAAACCAGGATGGTCCTGGGCACCATTAGAGTGCCCTACCGGCCCCCAGATTAGGACAGCACACAGAAAACCTCTGTTGTTCTAGTCGTTCCCCTTGAAGAGAGAAGATGTCTTGTCTGTACATCTGAATATATCTCACTGACATGCTGAGCAGTTGCTAAGGCTAAAATCTATGTGCACTCTAGCTATTTTTTCCAGTGATAGTGTCTTGCTTGCTTGCCTGGCATCTTGCCAGGGTGCTGGTGCTGGGCTCAGTAGTTTGCTTTGGCATACCTTGGAATCCCTTATCCTACCCCTCCCCACCAACCTCTGCTGAAACTTCCTAGAGTGACTGTGAAGTTTGTTTCTTTGAAGAGCTTCTTAGCAATTCCCTCACTGCTACTTTAACCCCTCTTCCACCATTGTGTTAAACAATCCTGAAGGTGGCTTCACAAATCTGGCTGGCTGCAGAAATGGTGAACCAGGGCTGCCTTTAAAAAGGAGCCTGGAGGTGTTTCCTAATTTCCCTGTGAGGAAGAAACTGTAGGCATGCTGCCCCTACATATCTTCACAATCTCTTCTAAAAAGAGAAGTGTATGCCTGGTATATGTTGAGTTGTTTGCAAAATAGCACAGAGAAAATCCCTCTGAAATCATGGGAGAAAGACCCATGGTTGTACATATTTTTTTCTTTATATTTATAAAGAATACATTGGATACAGTCTTTACCCACTGTTACCCCTAAAAGCCTTCACAGCTTCTCTCTCTATTTTAAGAAAATATCAGCCATTACGTGGGAGGTAGCAGTGATTTTCAAAGTGTGGCCCCGGGACCAGCATTACCTGGAAACTTGTTAGAGCTACACATTCTCTGGTCTCACTGCAGACATACTGAATCAGAAACTCTGAGGGTGGGGTCCAGTGGTTTTCCTTTAACAAACCTTTCTGGTGATTCTGAGCAGGTTGATGACTGAGGCCTGGGCTATAGGACTATAGAAACTATATCCTTAGAAGGTTCTCTAAAGGAGTTAGTTATACAGAGTTTGCCCTCTGACACAGGACTTAATAGGAAAACTGCAAGCAGAAGAAACTTCAACTGCCATTGAGTCAGGGTGGTGAGTGGGTTTGACATTTGCTTAATAAAAAAAGGTCATGTGGCAGGAGAGAAAAGCTGCTAACAGAGAAGAGTAAAACAAAAAGAATCAGAATGACAAAGCAGTGGGCAATCCAGTTAACTCTTGTCATTACAAAACTAGAAAGTTCCTATTCAAGTGACTATAATTGCTAATGTATATACATACATCGAAAAGAATTTTAAGCTATGAATTTTTTTAATATGCTGCATTTTGTTTCACCTTGGAGACATAGCTTGTTGTGAAAATATTTTGTCAAGTAAGTCTAGTCAGTTCTTAATTGACGCTCTGTGTTGACAGGAAAATAGAAATTTGCTGAATTTTAAAAGCATGATTTTGCTGCTATTAATACGTAATTGGGATTTTGTGGTAAATGATCACAGATGCCAAAAATGTGAAAAGAGTTATAATCTTAATCATAACCATATTGGCCATAACAACAATAATAATAATCATAGCTACATTTACCATTTATTGAGTGCCTACTGTGTGCAGACACTGCCGTGTGCTTGGCTCTAGGGATAAAGTTGTGGATACGCAGACCTGGTCCTTGCTCTCTGAAGCAATGGTTCCCAACCTTGCCTGCATATTAGATGCACCAGGGAGCCATTAAAAAATAGCAATGCCCAGGCTCCACCTTGATGATTCTGATTTAATTAGTCTGGGATGGGATTCGGGGGTTGGTATTTTCACAAAGTTCTCCAGTGACTTTAATGTGCAGCTAGAATTGAGAATTACTGAGAAGGCAATGGCACCCCACTCCAGTACTCTTGCCTGGAAAATCCCATGGAAGGAGGAGCCTAGTGGGCTGCAGTCCATGGGGTCGCTGAGGGTCGGACACGACTGAGCGACTTCACTTTCACTTTTCACTTTCCTGCATTGGAGAAGGAAATGGCAACCCACTCCAGTGTTCTTGCCTGGAGAATCCCAGGGACTGCGGAGCCTGGTGGGCTGCCATCTATGGAGTCTCACAGAGTCGGACACGACTGAATCGACTTAGCAGCAGCAGACAAGGTAGAAGATTTCAGCATGTAGCTAATGGATTGATTGATTTTTGTTTAGTCGCTAAGTTGTTTTTGACTCTTTTGTGACCCTATGGACTGTAGCCTGCCTGGCTCCTCTGTCCATGAGATTTCCCAGGCAAGAAAACTGGAGTGGGTTGCCATGCCTTCCTCCAGGGGATCTTCCAGACCCAGGGATTGAACCCACATCTCTTGTATTGGCAGATGGATTCTTTACCACTGAGCCACCTGGGAAGCCCAGCTAATTAATTACAACAGCCTTAAGCGATGTGAAGAAAACATCTAGAGTGCTGTGAGGAGTGCCAGTTGGTGTGGCGTTCATGGACGGGGTTTCTGAGGCATCCTTGAGGAGGTGACTTTCACCTGCACTCTAGAGAGAGTGGGAAGAGAATGTTCCAAGCAGAGTTAAAAAATTGTGCTAGGAGCCTGTCGCAGGGGAAGAAAGGTGAAGTGAGAGCTGAAAGGAGGCAGAGTGAGGGAAGAGAGGAGATAAGAGAGGCTGGAACCTGGGGAGGGGCAGAACCTATGAGATACATGAAGGATTGTGGTCTTAAAGTAAAGGGAAGCTATGAAGGGTCTTAAGTAACTAATGGGTTTTGTGATCCTATAGAGACTTTGAAAAGTTCACCCTGGTTGCAGTGTGGAAAACAAGTTGTTGAGAGGCAGGAGTGTATGCAGGGCGGCCAACCTGCCATGGGAGGAGGTGGTGGTTGAAGTAAGAAGGTGGCAGAGTGGTGGGGGGGGAGAGGGCATCAGAATCTTTGGGCGGTCGAATCCCAGGACTCGACACAACTCTCAGTTACATTTGCTGAATGGGCAGCTCTTTGGATGTGGGCAAGGATGAGGAGGGAGTGGAGGATGATGCCATTACTCTTGGTTCACAACTGGATGAGTGGTAGAGATGCTCACCGAGGGCTATGGAAAGCTGGGTGAGGAACAGGGAAGGGGAAAGCATGGATTCCATTTGGGCAGAATAGATTTGAGGTACCTGAGTGTCAAGGAGACAGTTGAAATATTAAGAATCCGTGTGTCTGGACTATTTCCCACATATGGATAGTAGTAACTGAGCCCATGGGGCTGGTTGGGATCACTCAAATCATTTTTTTCATACAGAGCTCACTACATCTTCACATCAGCTTCCCAAATTAAGTGATAGATGTTTTAAAATTTTTAGTCTAGAAAATGAAGACTTAGAAAGGTCAAGGAAGTTGCCCAAGTCACAGAGCTAGTTAAGAGGCAGAACTGAGAGTCCATCCTGTAGGATGATTATATAATCAAAAACAAGGAAATAGATGGATTGTTACCTAATCGTAACCATTAGGTAATCGTAAAATACTTTTCTTTACTCAGACTGACTCACTCTCAGGGACAATGTAGTTAACCATGCTAGCTTAGAAAGGACAAACTAAATGTGTAGTTCTTTCTACTACAAACAAATCATTTGAATCTATTATTCTTGGTAATTCAGCGAGAGAATATTCCATGGAGTTTATGACTAAGCTCTGGGATCCAGATTTGGGACTTACTGCCCAAACATCTGTCCTCTTGCTTCCTACAATACATACAAACTGAAGTTGAGTTGCCTGGCAGCTCACTAAAAATAGTCAGAACCATAGAGTTGAGAAGTTAAAACACATTTGGAGAGATCAAATAAATCTCCCCTTTTCTTGAGGAAAAACACTGTGTACTAGAAATTCAAATCAATCTTATCCATTCATTTATTCAACTGACATATGGAATACTGACACAGACCAGATCCTTTGCTGATTTCTGGAGATCTAAAAACGTGTAGTGTTCTCAAAGTGAGTTAGTCTCATAGAGGAGACGGACACAGACAGACGCCGAGGAGGGTATTTAATCTGTCATTAGAGAAGGGTTAAGAGACTTTCAGGAAGACTTCCTGGAAGTGGTGACATGTACACTAATTATCCTCAACTCCAATTTCTTCATAAGTTAGGAAAAGATAAAGAAGAGAGGAAAGAAGAGTGCTTCAGGCAGAATAAAGAAGCAAGACATTTGGCAGGAGGGAAAAGCTATGAAGATACAAAAGACATGAACATACGAAAAAGAAGGGCCAA
Organism: Bos indicus; assembly: GCF_029378745.1. NCBI lineage: Eukaryota > Metazoa > Chordata > Mammalia > Artiodactyla > Bovidae > Bos > Bos indicus. Next base: position 17,131,391 of record NC_091785.1, read on the forward strand.
TTTAAAAACTAACACTTTGAACTACACATAATTGTGTGGGGACTTGACCTTTAAATTGTGGTTAAAGAGTTTAACTTTTATTTTGAGACATATGGGAATCATTGAAGAAGATCACACTGGTGGCTGTCATATAACTAGGTTTGCATTTTAGGATGATAATGCTAGCTTCAAAGTAGAGGATGGCTAGGAGAGGAAGAGCCTAGATGTGGAAAGGCCTCTACAAAGCTATTGTAGAAGTCGGGGAAGAAATAGAGAAAGGATTTGGGAGATATTTAGTGGGTAGAATCAATAAAAACTTGAAGTTTGATTGAAGGGAGAAGGGAGAGTCTAGGGAGACTGGGGGCATGATGGTGACGTCCATGGAGCAGATCATGCAGAAGAGGGAAATTTAGTTTTAGGCATGGTGATTTTGGCTGTCGAACATTAAAGCAGGTATGTTCAGTAAGTGACTAGAATTACAGATTTGGAGCTCAAGACAAAGTCCTGGACTGGAGAGACAGATCAGGAGGTCATCACAATAAAGCTTGGGGAACCATCACCATTCAGCTGGTTGTATGTGTATGAAAGAACATGAGCCAAGTTTCCAAGATGGAACACTGTGGCACATCTCTGTTGAAAGAGTGTGATGAGAAAAAGATGCCAGGAAAGTAAGGGTCAGAAAGATAGGAGGACTACAATAAGAGTCTGGTATCACGGGAGCCAAGAAAAGGGAGAGTTTGTGTAATTAACACTATCAAATTCTATAAGAAATGGAAAAACATCCATTGGATACTTGTGTGAGTGGCTTTAATAGAATGGTGGGACAGAAGCCAGGTGTTGTGAATCAAAGAATAAGTGGGTTGTGGAGTTTGGCATGCACAGAGTACAAGGAGGCAAAAACAAACAAACAAACAACAAACAAAAACAAGTCAGAAGTCAAATCTTTAGAACTGGTGTGGCATGGATCAGTTCACTGGGGATACTAAAGGCAAGAGAAGTGGAATAAATGTATCAGCGCTGTGTAAAGGTCTAAGAAAGGAAGTGGCCTTTCTCCACCCAGTCCTGAGAGACAGTGGTAAGCCAGCCCAGTGGTGTCTTTGTTATCTAATTTAGCTATCTCCCGCCTAAAGATGGGTCTTACTAATGTGGCATTCTCAGAGGTCATTTCTAGGAAACAAAGACTTTAGCAGAAGATGGAGTAAAATTTTCCTCTTCAACTCTTGCATTCCCTAGAGTCTTTGGGTTTGTAAGAATCTTTATAAAGAATTCAACTATCTTAGCCATCATTTCCAAAGACCATAATGTATGGTTCCTAGTATGGTATCCTTATGTGGTGTCCTGAGCTTTTGCTGAGTGAGAGACACTTTCCCCTCCATTCAGCACATTATTATGATTCCGGAAAAGAGAAAGCACATGGGATCTGTCTTATCTGTTTTGAGCCCCTAGAATTGCTTCCTTGTTTGGCTGCACCCCTCCTACCTCTGTGAATCTGAGCAAATAAGAAAACAGACCTCTTGGGTGTGAGCAAGAAGTGCATAGACGGTGCTGTATCCATGGTCTGTGGTCTCCGCATTGCATCCATATTCTACAGGAAGCCTGTGTCTCATTGTTGTAGTTCAGTGGCTAAGTTGTGTCCAACTCTGTTCCACCCCATGGACTGCAGCACACTGGGCTCCTCTGTCATCCACTAACTCCCAGAATTTGCTCAAATTCATGTCCATTGAGTCAGCGATGCTATCTGTCTCACTCTCTGCCACCCCCTTCTCCTTTTGCCTTCAATCTTCTCCAGCATCAGAGTCTTTTTCAGTGAGTCAGCTCTTCACATCAGGTGGCCAAAGTATTAGAGTTTCTGCTTCAGCATCTGTCCTTCCAGTGAACATTCAGGGTTGATTTCCTTTAGGACTGAGTAGTTTATGGCATAATACCACTATTGTTTAACAATGATCAGCTCATATTTTTTTACCTTGTAGAAAAATCATGGCAAGAAAACTTGGTGAACATGAAATCATAGTGGGGGGTTAGTTTGATTAACTTAGAGGAATTATCCTTCGTCACTATGGAGAAAGAACTTTCAGGGAAGTGACCATGACCCAAGACGTCGTCTCCTCCCAGACTGCGCTGGAGGGACCCTGCACTGACCGGTTCTTTCAGTTGCCTTTTCACTGCATGCAGATGGCCCTGCCTCACCATATTCTCACATCTTTCTTCATCCAGGATACAAAAGTGAGTAGGATGCCACTTTCTTAGTTGCATTCTGGATTTGAGGAAATAGTCAAGTCACAGGACTGAACATACATTTTTTAAAGTGTGGGTGGTTTTGGTAGGAGCTGTTTTCATCTGTTATGGGTTTATCTTATTAGTTTTGCTCTAAGGAGGACACGCCTTTCTCCAAGGCCCAGGAACCTTTCTCTAACTCCTGCCTTCCACCTCACTAAATGAGTACAGGAAATATGCTTTGAATAATCTAGGGTACTCTCAGATTACCCCTCCCAAATAAGTTGTTATCTGTCACTTCCTTGACAGGAACTACATATTAGTCAATTTAGGATTGAGTTCTCACATTACCATCTGAAGTGCAGGTACTCTGTGTTGATGGTTGAAAAGAGTTGCTTAGATACCAGATGATCTGTGACAGAGTTACCATGGATATTTAGAAGCTTGATCATGCCTTATCCAGAGAGCTGTTCCCTTTTGTATTAATACGTAACAGCAGATATGCCTGAGCATGTGCATACTCAGTTGTGGCTGACTCTTTGTGACCCCCATGGATTGTAGACCGCCAGGCTCCTCTGCCCATGGAATTTTCTAGGCAAGAATACTGGAGTGGTTTGCCATTTCCTACTCCAGGGGATCTTCCCGATGTCAGGGACTGAACCCGTATCTCCTATGTCTCCTGCATTGGCAGGCAGATTCTTTACCATTGGGCTACCCGGGAAGAGATGCCGGAAAAGAGATGCCAAATTGCCCTCAGAATAAAGTTTTTAATCCACCCAAAGCCTGGTGAAATGAGATCTGACAATTTTTCTGTAAAGACGACAAAAGAGATGACATTGATCTGGGAAGACTGAGTGAGTGGGGACCCAGAGATGGCTGCTTGGACTAGTTACATTAGTGAGTGGCTGGCAGGATGGTAGAGAGGGCAGAGAATCAGCAAAGGTGACATCAGATCTTCGACACATCTCCTCCCATTTACCCGATGCCCACTTTCCAGGCTCCTAGCATCTTTATCACTTTAATCCAACTGGAAACCCTCTGTAAATTCTTCTCTTCAACTCAGAACCTTTAGGTTTTCAGGAATTTTTCCTAAGAATTTTTAATTACTAGAGAATAAACAAGGAAGAAAGAGAGGGAAAGGGGAGAGGAAAGAGAATCGAACAAACGTATGTAGTTTTGTAATTACCACCATGATCCAGATGCAGAGTTCGTCCATCATTGCTGAAAGTTCCCTCGTGGACTTTTCGGTCAGTCCTCTGTCCCTGAACCTCTGCCTGCTAATCTGATTGCTGTCCTTCGTTTTGCCTCTTCCAGAATATCGTATAAGTGAAATCATATGTAGTCTTTCGAGTCTGGCTCCTCTCACTTAGCATAATGCTTTTGTGACCCATCCATGTGGCTGCACTCATGAACAGTTTATACCCTGTTCGTTGCTGAATAGTATTCTGTTGTATTACAGTTTGTGTGCTTTCACTAGCTGATGCACACTTGGGTTGTTTCGAGTTTGGGGTGATGAATAAAACTGTTATAAATAATCAGGTACAGGTTTTTGTGTAGACACATCTTCACTCTTTTTGGGTAAATACCTAAGAGTAGGACTGCCTAGTTATATGATAAGTGTATATTTTAACAAGGGGCTTCTCAGGTGGCGCTAGTGGTAAAGAACCTACCTGCTAATGCAGGAGACGTAAGAGACGTGGGTTCGATCCCTGGGTCAGGAAGATCCCCTCGAGGACGGCATGGCAACCCATTCCTGTATTCTTGCCTGGAGAATCCCCTGGACAGAGGAGCTTGGTGGGCTACATTCCATGGGGTCACGCAGAGTCAGACACAACTAAAGTGACTCAGCATACACACCCACGCACACGCACACATGCAGACACACACGTGTGTTTTAACTTCAATAGAAACTCCCAAATTCTTTCCAAAGTGGCTGTTCCATTTTGCATCCCCAGCAGCAGTGTATGAGACTTCCAATGGCTCTGCATCCTTGCCAACATTGTATTTTTTTTGCCATTCTAATAAGTATGTAATATTATATATTAAAAAGCTTTGTTAATATCAAACTTTTAAAAAACATTGTTATTCTGATAAGTAATAAATAGTATCTCATTTTTCATTTAGTACATTTCTTTAAGATAAAGTAATTAGAATGCTTCTAATATGTTGACAGTATTTCTTTTTCTTTAAATTATTTATGTTCTTTGCCCTTTTTTATTTTTTTAATTTATTTATTTTTTAATTGAAGGATAATTGCTTTACAGAATTTTGTTGTATTCTGTCAAACCTCAACATGAATCAGCCATAGGTATACATATGTCCCCTTCCGCTCGAACCTCCCTCCCATCTCCCTCCCCATCCACCCTTCTAGGTTGATACAGAGCCTCTGTTTGAGTTTCCTGAGCCATACAGCAAATTCCCATTAGCTATCTATTTTACATATGGTAATGGAAGTTTCCACGTTACTCCTTCCATACAGCTCACCCTCTCCTCCCCTCTCTCCATGTCCATAAGTCTGTTCTCTATGTCTGTTAAATTCTTTGGTACCATCTTTCTAGATTCCATATATATGTGTTCAGTTCAGTTCAATCACTCAATCGTGTCTGACTCTTTGCGACCCCATGGACTGCAGCATGCCAGGCTTCCCTGTCCATCACCAACTCCCAGAGTTTACCCAATGTCCGTTGAGTTGGTGATGCCATCCAACCATCTCATCCTCTGTCGTCCCCTTCTCCTCCCACCTTCAGTCTTTCCCAGCATCAGGGTTTTTTCAAGTGCGTCAGCTCTTCGAATCAGGTGGCCAAAGTATTGGAGTTTCAGCTTCAACATCAGTCCTTCCAATGAACACTCAGGACTGATCTCCTTTAGGATGGACCGGTTGGATCTCCTTGCAGTCCATGGGACTCTCAAGAGTCTTCTCCAACACCACAGTTCAAAAGCATCAATTTGTCAGCGCTCAGCTTATATGCGTTAGTATATGATATTTATATTTCCTGGAGAAGGAAATGGCAACCCACTCCAGTGTTCTTGCCTGGAGAATCCCATGGACAGAGAAGCCTGGCAGGCTGCAGTCCATGGGGTCGCACAGAGTCGGACACGACTGAAGCGACTTAGCAGTAGCAGCAGCGTGATATTTATCTTTCTCTTTCTGACTTACTTCAATCTGTATAAATAGGTTCTAGGTTCATCCACCTCATTAAAACTGACTCAAATGTGTTCTTTTATGGCTGAGTAATATTCCACTGTTTATAAATTCCACAGCTTCTTTATCCATTCATCTGTTGATGGACATCTAGGTTGCTTCCATGTTTTAGCTATTGTAAATAGTGCTGCAATGAACATTGGAGTACATGTGTCTATTTCAATTTTGGTTTCCTCAGGGTATATGCCTAGGAATGGGATTGCTGGGTCATATGGTGGTTTTATTCCTAGTTTTTTAAGAAATCTCCATACCGTCTTCCATAATGACTGAATCAATTTACATTCCCACCAACAATGCAAGAGGGCTCCTTTTTCTCCACACCCTCTTCAGCATTTATTGTTTGTAGACTTTTGGATAATGGGCATTCTGACTGGTGTGAGGTGATATCTCATTGTAGTTTTGATTTGCATTTCTCTAATAATGAGCGATGTTGAGCACCTTTTCATGTGTTAGTCATCTGTATGTCTTCTTTGGAAAAATGTCTGTTTAGGTCTTTTCTCCACTTTTTGATTGGATTGTTTATTTTTCTGTACTGACTTGTGGTAATTCTGAGGGGTTGTCTTGATCATTGTCTTATCTATTGTTAATGGCTTCATACATTAAGGAAACCAACTATTTCATAGTTGTTACAAACATTTCCCTCAGTTTGTCATTTTTATTTTGTTTATGGCATATTTTGTTGCAGAAATATTTTTATGTTGCTTCTGACTTTTGTACTTCATAAGTGAAAAAATGAGGAGGTAGAAATAAGATAATTTACAAATGAGATGTAGAAGACAGAGGTTGGGGGGATGGAGGGGTGGGCTGTGAGGCTGGGCTACCTGGGTGAGTCGGTTCACCCCATCCCCACTTTGACCACCACACTGGTGATGTATGGCCAGCACAGATTTTCTGTCTTTCTCACCAGCAACACATAACCAAGGCTTGTTGACAAATGCAGCTGCTTTGAGAAAGGACAGAATCCCCAGGGCACAATTCTTCAATTTCAGATATGGGAGAGGATTTGTTTAGTGGAAGCAGTGTGTTTATTGCAGAGACCATCAATACATGAGGTTATTATCCTTGTTGGCTGGGTCACAGGGAATTCCTGTCTGTTATCTCAATGATATCACTCAGCCGGAAACAACTCTGTACTTGAATATGGAAATCCACGACGTCCACAAAGATCTATTGTTCTCCATGCAATCTATGGGCAAAAGAATTCAGGAAAGGCCAGAAGGGGGTGGGTGAGGAGGTAGCTGGTATGGTGGGAGGAAGTGAGAAGGAGAAAGGGAAGGGGATTCCTTTGCTTCCTTATTTCCCATACGCAGATCCTCTGCTATTCTTTGATTTTTGCAGTTATTAACATGTTTAGAGTCAGGCACACCAGTGCAAAGTCAATCAGTTTCTTGCTGGTACCAATCTGAGAAGAGCACAGCCCACAGCAAGAACGGTTGGTGATGAGCTTGAGGTTGGCAGAGTCTGACTAGCAGGAAGAGCTTATTCTGTTCCCCACCCCGGTTCCACTGCCCAAGGTCACTCAATGGGCTCTTCTCATCCAAAACTGAGCCTCTTCAGGGACCACTCAGGATTAACCAGGCTACTTTGTTAGGATAAATGCATTCTTTTTCTAACTAAAGTACTGTGAACTGAGACTAACCAGCTAAGTAACATTTCAAAGAGCAGAAACAAAGGATTATAAACAAGTCAAGTAACTTTCTCTGAGGGCTTCCCTGGTGGCTCAGATGGTAAAGAATCCACCTGCCATGTGGGAGACCTGGATTGATTCCCTGGATTGGGAAGATGCCCTGGAGGAGGGCATGGCAACCTACTCGAGTATTCTTGTCTAGAGAATCCCCATGAACAGAGGAGCCTAGCAGGCTATAATCCGTGGGGTTGCAAAGAGTCAGGCACGACTGAGCGACTAGGCACATATAACTTTCTCTGAAGTCTGTGGTTCAAGAGATCTGTGGAACAGGACTTGGGTATTTATTAACCTGTCTCTGTCTACCTCTCTTTCTGTTCCCACCCCTGTCTCCCTTCCACTCATATTCTCTGTGTCTATATGATTTCCCCTCCTCTCCTTTACTTTTTACCCTTTAACTAATTGACCATCATTGAGGCCTTGAAGTGCATTTTTAGCATTTGTCTACTGACATTATACTGACTTCTTTGACTTAAAAATAGGCAGGAAAAAAACCTCACCAAATTAAACTGCTTTATCTTCAAACTGACTCTGAATTTATCAGATGGGAAAATATGGGGTGGGGGTGAAATTTAAGATCTATTTGAACAGAACTTTGGGTTCTTTTGTGTTGTTTCAGCCAAGAAAGAATGAAGCTGAGTAACTTCTATGCGTCTCATGCAGGACAATAGTTGAGGCAGTGGAGTGGAGTTGGGAGACTTGGATCCAGTCACTGTTCTGCCACTTACCAGCTGTGTGACTTTGAGCAAGTCCCTTAACCTCCCTGGGAACCATAATCCCAGCCTCTGTCTCTTAGCTGCTAGCTTCTGACCATCAGGGACCAAAAGACTCTATATTTGAAAAAGTGTGACATTGTCTGATGTCCAGACAACCCCTTCAGCCAACTCCTCAAAGTCAGTCACGGTTCGTTCCCTTCTGGATAATGAGATTGGCTCCCACATTCAGCATTTGTACTTCACAGCAGGCACAGTCCTATAGTTTAGGGTAACTTGTGTGTGCTCAGTCGCTTCAGTCGTGTCCAGCTCTTTGTGACCTTATGGACTACAGCCTGCCAGACTCCTCTGTTCATGGGATTTCCCAGGCAAGAATACTGGAGTGGGTTGCCGTGCCCTCCTCCAGGCAATCTTCCTGAGCCAGGGATCGAACCCGCATCTCCTGCATTGCAGGCGAATTCTGCAGAGCCACTGAAGAAGCCCCGTGGTATAGGGTAGTGAAAGTGAAAGTGAAGTCACTCAGTTGTGTCTGACTCTTTGCTACCCCATGGACTGTAGCCTACCAGGCTCCTCAGTCCATGGGATTTCCCAGGCAAGAGTACTGGAGTGGGTTTGCCGTGCCCTCCTCCAGGCAATCTTCCTGACCCAGGGATCGAACCCACATCTCCTACATTGCAGGCAAATTCTCTGCAGGCTTCTGCAGAGCCACTAAAGAAGCCCCATGGTATAGGGTAGTGAAAGTAATAGTGAAGTCACTCAGTTGTGTCCGACTCTTTGCGACCCCATGGACTGTAGCCTACCAGGCTCCTCAGTCCATGGGATTTTCCAGGCAAGAGTACTGGAGTGGGTTGCCATTTCCTGTGCCAGGGTATCTTCCCGACCCAGGGGTCGAACCTGGGTCTCCCACATTGTAGGCAGACCCTTTACCATCTGAGTAGAGTGGTGGCTAAAAGCTTGATTTCTGGACCCAGAATGCCTAACTTTAATTCCTAGTCCCTACATTTATATCAGTGTAATTTTGGGCAATCTACTTAACCTATTACTCAGTTTCCTCACCTGTAAAGAGAGAGCAACGAGGATAATAATAGTTCCTGAGACTTCAATCTTATTTGGAAATGAAGTCTTTGTAGATGTAGTTAAGGATCTTGAGGTCATTCTGGTTTTAGTATGGGGCCTAAATCTAATCACTGGTAGATAAGAGAGAGAAAGGAGAGGAAGATCTACTGCGCACAGAGACCGGGGAAAAGGTCATGTGCAGACAGAGGCGGACAGTGGATGATGTAGCCATAGCCAGGGAATGCCAGGAGCCGCCAGAGGCTAGGCAAGGCAAGAAAAGAATCTCTCCAGCGCCTTTGGCCCCATTGACACCTTAATTCTGGACTTTTAGCCTCTGGAATTGTGAGAGAATAAAATTCTATTATTGTCAGTCACCCACGTTGGTGGTAACTTGTTGTGGCAGCCATAGGAAGCTGATACAGATGATGATAATAGTACCTGGAAGGAGTGTTGTGAAGGTTAAATGAGTTGCTGTGTGTAGAGTGCTGAGAACATAATCTGGAATACCGTGAGGGCTCTTTTGTAGGTTGTTATGTATTGTTAGCTCATTGACTCTTACCTAGCAACCCTATGAAGTCTGTACTATTATGAATCATCTTGCATGCAGGGAATTGGAGGATTAGAGACTGAGCAAAGGTGAGGTTATCTGGACTCTGCTCCAGGTTGAGCCACCCCTCAGAAGTCTGTGGAGTTTGGCTTTGGGGTGATGGATCCAGGTGACTTTTGGTTTGGAGGCCCCTCATAAGGATGTACTCTCAGCGAAGATTTAGCAGCTCTGAGCTACCAACGAGAACAGAAGGTATAGAGAAGATCTATCATGATATGGTTCTTACTCCTCCTGGAAGTGTCTTCCCAGCCCTGGTCTTAGCATAGGCTCTATTCTAGCAGAGCCAGGCTCTATCCAAACTTGACTGAGTGGTTGTCCTATGAGCTGACTTCACTGGGGTGCCTCAGCACCTCACTACAAGAGGCAGAGATCTGCCACCTAAAAGACCACACCCTCCTTCTTTGGCGTCTTCAAAGGTCCCTGGTGGTCCCTGATTTACCGTGGTGTTGAATATAAATTATACCAATGATTAGAAAGAAGTCAGATCACTTAGAGTAAGACCAAACCCTCACCAGAACCTGCAAAGCCCTATGAGCAAGGCACCCAGTGACCCCACCCCTGACCCTCTCTTACTCTTTTCCCCTTCATTACTCTTCCAGCCACACTGGCCTCATGCCCAGGTACTGTTCCACCCCTGAGCCTTTGTACATGCAATTCCAGTTACCTTAAATGCTCTTGGCCAAGTGGTGTGCTTGCTGTCTCTTTGTCCCTATCACTTTTAATATCACCGTCTCTGCCTCTTTACCTGCCTTTTCTCATTTCTTAGTGCTTATAATTATTAACATAGTATAAACTTTACTTGTTTTATTTTTTCAAACTAGAATATAAGCACCATGAAATGGAAACATTTGTTTTGTTCACTGCTGTAACTCTAGCCTCAGGCAGGACTAGTGAATAGTGTAAAGCATTGAATAAATAATTGTTGACTGACTAATAGAACAATGAATGAAATAACAACTACAGAACTCCCAAACCAAAATAGGCCAATCCGTTAAATATCTAGAGGTAAGCACATGAAGAGAGGAGTACAGGAACCATTGAGCTTTGAAGCATATGGAGGGAAGCATAGCCTCCTATTGAGCTTGAGTTTGAATGTGACAAGGAAAAAGATTTGGTGGAGAAAGAGGGGAATAGAATTCCAGCTGAAGGAAATCTCATGTTGAAAAATATCAGCATCCAAAATTCATTGATTCATTCAACTAGGACTATAGCAATGAACAAACCAGAAAAAAGTCGTGGCACTTAGGGAGCATACAGTCTAGTGGTCGTAATGTCAGGCAGTATGATCTCGGACACACACATCTGCTTATTGGAATGGTGAGATGAGAAGCGCTTAAATTTCTAAAGGGCTGAGAGGGCTAGGTAGACAGTGAGGCTTTCATCTGGCAATCAGAAGGAAACTACCTTCATTCTTAATCAGGAAGAGCCCTGGGAATATCAATTATGGAGGAATTCTGCAGGTGCATGAAGGATGGATTCTGATAGGAAAAAGAATTAGGGAGATACCAGAAAGGGCTATTATAGAGAAGTGGTGGTGATTGGAACAGAGGGATGGGTGTTGCCATAGAAGAGGTTGAGTCTAAGGGACCTGGAAGGAAGCAGCTGAGAAAGGATCTTAAAGCCCCTGAATGTGAGAACAATCTAAGTATGTGTCACCAAGAACTCCCTGATGGAGAGGAAGGAAGATGGCAGAGAGGGGGCAGAGACTCTAGGAGCTGGAGAAATGGCAAAGTCAGATTAGGACCAGTCCCCTGAGCTTCAGTGATTGTCCCATCACTGCGCTGTGTAAACACAGGAAGGGACCACAGCACTCCACTGATGTTTACTCTCCAGTGCTTGTCTGTATTGGCTGTTTTGTTCTCTATACGACAAGCCAAGCTTGGTCTGGATGTAACCCATCAGAAATTGGAAACAATTTGAATCTAATGCATCACACTGAATCTGCAGAGCAAAACTTCTGGGTTTTTTTTTTTTTTTGCCTAAAATCCACCACATCTGCCAACACCCCAAATCTTTCTTAATTAATAGAGTGAAATTTTAAGATAAAACATCTTGGTATCATAAAGTAGAGAAGCTGGGATTTCTCTGTATTGCAGAATTTTGACTAAGGACAAATTACGTAATTTTAATCTTTAATAGGATGCCAGCTCTGGATGTCATGATAACTGTTTCTATTAGAGTTAAAAAGAATCAGCTTTTTTGCCTCTGACGTAGCTAATTGGCTTGAAATCAGCCTGTTTTGTCAAAGCTTGGGTTTCCTTCAGTTTTGTCTCTGTTAACTGAAGAATTGACATTTCTACCTGGCTTTTAGCTCAAACAGAGAAGGTTTCTCATTCGTCCTGTGACAGGAAGGGAATAAGAGGGCAGGGGCAGTCTTGAGTTCCTTAGGATAGTGGGAAAATTCAAAGCAATATAACACTTCATCATTAAGATATTTTTGGTAAAAATGTTTCTTGAAATTGTTTTTTAAAATATAATTTCACATTGTATGATACAAACCACATTTCTGTTATCCACAAGGGAAATGAAGAGCTTTTCACGGAGATACAGTCATTGTGAATTTTCCGTAATAGAACTTGACTGTAGCAGACATGACATCTGAAAGAGCTCTGGGGCCTAGGAAGAAGGGCAAGTTACTAAAGTGGTTCCCTGTTAGGAATACGTCTTAGATAAGTTCACCCCTGGACCCCCATATCTGTTGTTTTGCTCAGTCTGTTTAGTCGTGCCTGACTCTTTGCGACTCCGTGGACTGGAGCCTGTCAGGCTCCTCTGTCCATGGGATTCTCCCGGCAAGAATACGTGCGTGAGTTGCCATTTCCTTCTCCAGGGGATCTTTCCGATCCAGGGATCAAATCTGTATCTCCTGCATCTCTTGCATTGCACATGAATTCTTTACTGCACCGAACCACCTGGGAAGCCCCCACATCTGGTACCACTTCCTAAGAAGAACCTGGCTTCCTCCCAAGTGATAATGACTTCTGAAAACTATCTGCATAGTTCATAGAAAGCATAGTATTTTAATTATTCCTCTCTAAGTAACTTAGTTCACATGAAAAAGTCATTATTTTTTTGATAATACAGCTTTTGAAAAATTCCTAAATTTCCTCTCTGATTTAAGTTCTTTTTGTTATCATATCTTTGATAAGACAAATGTGATGAAAGACTTGAATATATTCTAATAATATGGATATCACTGCAAAAGCTGGGCAAATGTGGGAAAGTATACTTTCTTTTTAAAATTATTTTTTATTGAAGTATAGTTGATTTACAGTGTTGTGCTAATTTCTGCTGTACAGCAAGGTGACTTAGTTATACAATATATACTTTTTTGTTTTAAATATTCTTTTCCAGTATGGTTTATCCCAGGAGACTAGATATGGTTTCCTGTGCTATACAATAGGACCCTGTTGTTATCGATTCTAGATGTGACAGTTCGCTTCTACTAACCCCAAACTCCCAAACCGTCGCTGTCCTCTCGCCCCTCCTCCTTGAAACCACAAGTCTGTTCTCTGTGAGTCTGTTTATGTTTTGTAGATAGGTTCATTTCTGCCATATTTTATATTCCACGTGGAAGTGACATCATATGGTATTAGTCTTTCTCTTTCTTCCTTACTTCACTTAGGAAGATAATCTCTAATCCTATTCATGTTGCTGCAAATGGCATTGTTTTGTTCTTTTTTATGGCTCAGTAATATTCCATCATATATACCACATCTTCCTTATCCATTCATCTATTGATGGACATTTAGGTTGCTTCCACATCTTGGCTATTGTAAATAGTGCTGCAATGAATATTGGAGTGCATGTATCTTTTTGAAATATGGTTTCCTCGGGATATATGCCCAGGAGTAGGATTGTGGGATCCTCAGTTCAGTTCAGTTCAGTCACTCAGTTGTGTTCAACTCTTTGTGACCCCGTGGAATGCAGCATGCCAGGCCTCCCTGTTCATCACCAACTCCCAGAGATTACTCAAACTCATGCCCATCGAGTCGGTGATGCCATCCAGCCATCTCATCCTCTGTTGTCCCCTTCTCCTCTTGCCTTCAATCTTTCCCAGCATAAGGGTCTTTTCAAATGAGTCAGCTCTTCGCATCAAGTGGCCAAAATATTGGCGTTTCAGCTTCAACATCAGTCCTTCCAAAGAATATTCAGGACTGATTTCCTTTAGGATGGACTGGTTGGATCTCCTTGCAGTTCAAGGGACTCTCAAAAGAGTCTTCTCCAACACCACAGTTCAAAAGCATCAGTTCTTCAGTGCTCAGCTTTCTATATAGTCCAACTCTTACATCCATATATGACTACTGGAAAAAACATAGCTTTGACTAGATAGACCTTTGTTGGCAAAGTAATGTCTCTGCTTTTTAATATGCTGTCTAGGTTGGTCATAACTTTCCTTCCAAGGAGTAAGTGTCTTTTAATTTCATGGCTGCAGTCACCATCTGCAGTGATTTTGGAGCCCAGAAAAATAAAGTCAGCCACTGTTTCCACTGTTTCCCCATCTATTTGCCATGAAGTGATGGAGCCAGATGCCATGAGCTTAGTTTTCTGAATGTTCAGCTTTGAGCCAACTTTTTCACTCTCCTCTTTCACTTTCATCAAGAGGCCCTTTAGTTCTTCTTCACTTTCTGCCATAAGGGTGGTGTCATCTGCATATCTGAGGTTATTGATATTTCTCCCAGCAGTCTTGATTCCAGCTTGTGCTTCCTCCAGCCCAGCGTTTCTCATAATGTACTCTGCATATGAGTTAAATAAGCAGGGTGACAACATACAGACTTGATGTGTTTCTTTTCTTATTTGGAACCAGTCTGTTGTTCCATGTCCAGTTCTAACTGTTGCTTCCTGACCTGCATACAGACTTCTTAGGAGGCAGGTCAGGTGGTCTGGTATTCCCATCTCTTTCAGAATTTTCCACAGTTTCTTGTGATCCACACAGTCAAAGGCTTTGGCATAGTCAATAAAGCAGAAGTAGATATTTTTCTGGAACTCTCTTGCTTTTTTGATAATCCAGCAGATGTTGGCAATTTGATCTCTGGTTCCTCTGCCTTTTCTAAAACCAGCTTGAACATCTGGAAGTTCACGGTTCACATATTGCTGAAGCCTGGCTTGGAGAATTTTGAGCATTACTTTACTAGCGTGTGAGATGAGTGCAGTTGTGCAGTAGTTTGAACATTCTTTGGCATTGCCTTTCTTTGGGATTGGAATGAAAACTGACCTTTTCCAGTCCTGTGGCCACTGCTGAGTTTTCCAAATTTGCTGACATATTGAGTTTAGCACTTTCACAGCATCATCTTTTCGGATTTGAAATAGCTCAACTGGAATTCCATCACCTCCACTAGCTTTGTTTGTAGCGATGCTTCCTAAGGCCCACTTGATTTCACATTCCAGGATGTCTGGCTCTAGGTGAGTGATCACACCATCGTGATTATCTGGGTTGTGAAGACCTTTTTTGTACACTTCTATGTATTCTTGCCACTTCTTCTTAATACCTTCTGCTTCTTTTTGGTCCATACCATTTCTATCCTTTATTGAGCCCATCTTTGAATGAAATGTTCCCTTGGTATCTCTAATTTTCTTGAAGAGATCTCTAGTCTTTCTCATTCTATTGTTTTCCTCTATTTCTTTGCACTGATCATTGAGGAAGGCTTTCTTTTCTCTCCTTCCTATTTTTTGGAACTCTGCATTCAAATGGGTATATCTTTCCTTTTCTCCTTTGTTTTGTCTTCTCTTCTTTCCACAGCTATTTGTAAGGCCTCCTCAGACAGCCATTTTTCTTTCTTGCATTTCTTTTTCTTGGGGATGGTCTTGCTCCCGTGTAATTCTATTTTTATTTTTCTGCAGAACCTCCATACTGTTCTCCATAGTCACTGCACCAAGTCATATTTCCACCCACAGTGTAGGAGGGTTCCCTGGAAAAGTACACTTTCAACTGTTCAGTGATAATAATGATAGTAAATATTCTCATTTTAAAAAGGAAGAAACAGAGTCACTTCAAGCTATTTTCCATCTCAGGGCTTTTTCAGCTTGTGCTTCCTCTTCTTGAAATGTTATTTCTCCTTCTCATAACTGGTGTTTTCTCTCCTTTAAGGTCTAAGCTTAAATGTCATCTTCTCAGAGAGTCTTTCCTGACCCTTAGTCTCATCTCCCTACCCCAACTCTGCTGCAAGTCACTCTATAACATTTATTGGTTTGAATTTCTCCTCCATACTTTTCATGACCTCAAGTCCTTATCTGCAGACTTCTTTTCTGACTTATCTGGGCTTCCCTGGTGGCTCAGATGGTAAAGCGTCTGCCTACAATGCGGGAGATCCGGGTTCAATCCCTGGGTCGGGAAGATCCTCTGGAGAAGGCAATGGCACCCCACTCCAGTACTCTTGCCTGGAAAATCCCATGGATGGAGGAGCCTGGTAGGCTACAGTTTATGGGGTCACAAAAAGTTCGACACGACTGAGCAACTTCACTCACTCATCTTCCCAACTAGATGCCATTCCAATGAGCAGGGACCTTTTTGGTCATTTTCATTGGATTAGCACCCAAATTGATGAAAGGAAAATGAAATAATCAAAACTGTCATATTTACAGAAACAAAAGAATAGGTAGACCTTTTGAACAGTTTGAGGGAGTATTCACAATTCTGTTATAGTAGAATTATTATTGCAGTGTGCAATTTTTAGATTAGATTTCTAAGTTTTCATCTAAAACACATGCTGCTTATAAGCTGTGTTTGTCAATATCACCACTTTGGGAACCAAGATAGGTAAAATTAGCTAAGGGGCTCTTTTCCAGATTCCGCAGCCCTGGCAGCAAAAAGGACATTCCTGTCACAGTTGTATCAGGATGTTTTAGCTTCAAGGTATTTAAATCATCACTCTAATTGGATCAAAGCTTGAGTCTCATGAGAGGATCAGATCAGGATAAGTTGTTTCAGCAGCTCAAAATGCTTCAAGAACTCAAATTCTTTCCATCTCTCTGCTCTACCATCATTGGCTGGACCATGTCTGACGAAGAAGAGAGAATGCTTCCTTTCTTTTCCTAAACTTGCTCCAGCAGTCTTCCTTCAGGGTCTCACAGGCTGTTTTGGTGGTATATGCCCACTGTTGAACCAGTTACTGAAGAGGGAAGGAGATTATGCAGAACAGTCAGCCCCTTCCCAGGAGGTATATGGGCTGCTTGGGGGAGCGGCAGGCATCTGAACAAAACTGAGATTCCTTTGGGAAGGGAGGAGGGGGACATTTCATTTATTGTGTATTTCATTCATTGTTCCTTTGTTTGGAAGAAATAGATAATGGTGTTGCTAAAACTTTCCCCCCTAAGTTTTGTACTGTTTGGCTTGATGGAAACAGACTGATTCAAGGTTCTAGAGGTAGATGCAGACTGGAGACCCAAGCAATTACCACCCTTTGGATTAAGTCCAAGCTTGTGCTCAAGAGCTCAAGGAGGAGCTCCTGTGTTGGCATAGCTGCCACTGCTGAGCAAGAGAGAAAGAGGAGGAGGGGACTCAAGTTCCTCTTTCAGTTGCTTCAATCCCTTGCCTTCTCTCTTAGAGAAGTGCAAACTATTTTGGAGAGCCCATCTCATTTCCACATGCTTTTTTTTTTTTTTTTTTTTTACGCGACCCTGTCCTTCTTCCCCAGAGGCTTAGGAAAAGGTTTGGGAATAGTTTGGGAAGCTAGAGTGGAAGGATGAGAGTGGAGGGAATGGGGTAACCATCCCATTTCCTATTCACCACTGCCACAGCCTCTGTTTATCCTGATCAAAGTAAATTTGCCTTTTATAGAATTCTCCTTCTGGAACTTTTTTACATCCTGTGATGATGAAAGTATCTACAGGATAGATAAAATAGTACAAATGATGAAATGTTTAAAACTCCACAGCCCCTATGTTATTACCTGCAGTTATTTAACATGTAAGGGTGGTTGAAGTTGAAGGTCAAGCCAGGAAATGTCATGAAGCAAAGGGACTTTGATGTTTGTTTGGTGATACATTCTGAATACTTTTTAATATTGTACTCATATTTTGGTAGATTTTAAAAATGAGGAAGGCCATCTTTGCTTTCTTTGTTTCTTTAACCTTGATAGATCTATGTGAAGTAGTGAAGTGAATGAAGTCGCTCAGTCGTGTCCGACTCTTTGCGAGCCCATGGACTATAGCCTATTAGGCTCCTCTGTCCTTGGGATTTTCCAGGCAATAGTCCTGGAGTGGATTGCCATTTCCTTCTCCAGGGTATCTTCCCAACCCAGGAATAGAACCCGGGTCTCCTGCATTGTAGACAGACGCATTGTAGACAGACGCTTTACCCCCACCAGGGAAGTCCATATAGATAGATCTATATGACCTAGTAAACAAGCTGCCAGTTTGGGATTTTTCCTTCTTATCTTGTATCTCATCATTGACCTAAGTCTGCCCATTCTCCTTACCACAGCCACTAACTCAGTTTTGGCCCTCATCACAGTACAGAAACATACTTATGTTTTTTAACTTTTACCCAATTACTTTGCAAGTGCCTCTTGGATAAAGATCACCTGTTATCTTTCTTTGCTGTCTCCAGAAAGCCAGCACAAGGCCGTACAGAAAGGGGAGGAAAATCAATGTCTGTTCATTTTTTATTGATGTTTTCTCTTCTTCTTTTGATTTTAGAATCTGAACTGAAGGTATTTTGCTCTAAAAACATACTGAGCATACTTGGTTTCTCCTGCATCATCGCTGTGATAGCGTTGCTCGCTCTGGGGCTGACCCAGAACAAAGCACTGCCAGAAAATGTTAAGGTAACTCAAACCCCTGAGTATGTGTGTGTGTATGTGTGTATACATGTGTTTTAGGGTCCTTGGATGGGGCAGAGGGAAAGGGAAGTTATGGTAAATCAAAGCAGTAGGAGTTGAGGTTCTGGAAGCCCAGGAGCAAGTCAGTCTCCATTGAACTAGGTGAGTAAAATGGTAGCGGATGCTTATTCTGGAGGAGAGAATGCCTTGGATCAATTAGGGATGGAAAGACAATTGTCTTTACGATTGTTCAGCAAACTGATTAAATCAGTATTCTAACAGAGACAAACACTTTATTCACCACATCCAGATCTGTGATATATTGTGTTGGTTTCCATAACTCTAGTACTATCTCTACTTCCTACTCTTTGTTTCCTTGTGGAAACAATGAACTCTTTGTTTACTGAACACTGCATTCTTTGTTCTTACTCCATTATTATCACTATCACCAAAATAATAAACTTTACTAGACAGCTCTGTATAAAGCACTTTGGAAGTCAAAGAGTCTGGAGAAGACTTGTTCCTCATCTCTAAAATATTAAAAAGAAATCAATTTAAAGGTCAATTTTTAAAAAGCCCCTGGAGACCACATACATGTATTGAATATAGTAATTTGAAATGAATTCATGGCTGTATAGATTTCTTGTAAAATCTCTACATTTGAAGAGCTTGTGTGTGTGTGTGTGTGTGTATCATTAAAAATAATTAAGGTCATTAACTCTGCTGTGATTTATTTCTGCTTCCTTTCAAATTCATCAAAGTTCAATTTCAAAGACATGAATATCTCACTAATACCTTGTAATATGTTCATTATTTAAGCCATTAATTTAAAAGCATACAGTAAGTTTAAGTTTTTATTGTAAATACATTGATTTTAAACTTTCATTTGAATTATAGTTAATAAATCTTCAAGGGCCCAGAGACCAGTGTGCTAATAAACACAAACATATGTGTGGGCGTGACATATCCATGGAAGCCCTGAAATGCATATGCAAAAGTATATATATTTTTGCATTTGAATATACTAAACTTTGAGTCACTTACTCAAATAATTTGCTCTATAGCAGAGGCCTGCATGTTACATTGGCCTCTGTTCGCCACACACGTTCAACCCAGCAGGGCTGTGCACAGTAGTCCCCTTGTCAGCACTGAAGGCTGATACTATCTCACTGTCAATGGTCTCTTGACTTTAAGTATCCAGCGATGCTGGCTCTCTTGGCTAAACTTCACTCACAATGGAAGCCTCATGACATTTTGGTTTTGCTATTTGTTTACCAGCTCTGAAAGTATGTGATTGCCTTCTTGATTTGACCTTTTTATATGTTCATTATTGCATCATTGGTGAGGGAGATGGCTTAGGAGGCAAACCCATGACAGACTTAGACTCTGTTCTCAGTGAATACTTGTGGTCATGATGACTTTTTGTTGTTCATGATGGTTGTCTTCAAAACTGTTGTGATTCTGTGTTACTGTGTTGGCCTGGAAAAATGGAACAAGGTCTTTGCATCTAAAGTGAATCTTTATAGTAGTATGATTGGCCCGATCCCACTAGGACCCTCTGAAGAGCTGTGGAGAAAGCACTTCTGAATTACTGCTCTAGGGATTTATCCCTGGGTTCTCATCCCTGTTGGTCAAGGGTTGCCCCAGAGGTTAGCTCCTTGGCACTTCCAGGTTGGTGCATATGTCAGAGGGGCTGTGTGGGACTACCAGGTGGTAGGAGAGAAGACCCTGTGAAGAAATAGAAAGATAAGATGCAGGTTGAGCTAGAAAAATGCTGGTCAAAAAACATGAAGTGGCCACCAAAGTTATCTGAAGCATCACTGTTCTGATACCCTTTTGTAGGAGAGAGAGTCGTTTGTACACAGTTTCAGAACAATAGAGACATGTGAATACGGAGGTAGGTGTAGTGCTACAGCTGCCCAGAGGAAGGAGGCACCAGTTGTGCCTGGCCATGTGAAGACTTCATGGAGGAGGTGGCCTTGGAGCCAAGTAATGAAGAACACTAAGGAGTTTGACAGGAGGTGAGCTAGGACATTTTCTGGACAAAGACCATACCATTTGTTGCAGAGGGGCAGCTAAAAATAAACAGATGATCCTGGAGAATCACCAACAGTTCATCATGGCTAGAATATTGAACACAGGGCAGGAAGGAATGGTGGGAGGGGAGACTGCAATCTGAGTATGCCTAGCTCAGTGATGGATATCTCATTCAGCTGTAGCAGTGCTCAAGATTGGCTCCGTATTAAAAGCTCCTGGGGAGCTTTTTAAAAATACTCATTTCTGGACTCTACCCTGGGTCAATTAGAATTTTTGGGGGTGAAGCCCAGGCATTGGTATGTTTTAGAACCTTCCCAGGTGATTTTAATGAGCAGTCATGCTTGTCAACCACTGCTTAGATTTCAAACAGGGTGTGTGCATGCATGCTCAGTCATGTCTGACTCTTTGCAACCCATGGACTGTAGCCTTGCAGACTCCTCTGTCCATGGAATTCTCCAGGAAGAATATTACAGTGGGTTGCCATGCCCTCCTCTAGGAAATCTTCCCAAGCCAGGGATAGAACCTGCATCTCTTGTCTCTCCTGTGTTGGCGGACAGATTCTTTACCATTGAGCTACCTGGGAAGCAAACAGGGAGGTGGGGCACAGATTGTGTTTCTGACATTCTTAATGGCTGGAGAGCAGATTAGAAGAGGAGAGACCAGGTAGGATATTCTGACATTGTGTACACAAGGCAGATTAGGCTGGAACTAAGGCATTGCCATGGAATTAAGTTATTAAGGAGATACTGTGAGAGACACTGAGGTCCACCAGATCTTAGTGATTAGATTCCTTTCAGTTCAATTCAGTCTCTCAGTCGTGTCCGACTCTTCGCAACCCCATTGGACTGCAGCACGCCAGGCTTCCCTATCCATCACCAACTCCTGGAGCTTACTAAAACTCATATCCATCAAGTCAGTGATGCCATCCAACCATCTCATCCTCTATCATCCCCTTTTCCTCCTGCCTTCATTCTTTCCCAGCATCAGGGTCTTTTCTAGTGAGTCAGTCCTTTGCATCAGGTGGCCAAATTATTGGAGTTTCAGCTTCAGCATCAGTCCTTCCAATGGATATTCGGGACTGATTTCCTTTAGGATGGACTGGTTAGAGCTCCTTGCTGTCCAAGGGACTCTCAAGAGTCTTCTTCAACACCACAGTTCAAAAGCATCAATTCTTCAGCACTCAGCTTTTTTTTATAGTTCAACCCTCACATCCATACATGACTACTGGAAAAACCATAGCTTTGACTAGACGGACCTTTGTTAGCAAAGTAATGTCTCTGCTTTTTAATATGCTGTCTAGGTTGGTCATAGCTTTTCTTCCAAGGAGTAAATGTCTTTTAATTTCATGGCTGCAGTCACCATCTGCAGTTATTTTGGAGTCCCCCAAAATAAAGTCTATCACTGTTTCCACTGTTTCCCCATCTATTTGCCATGAAGTAATAGGATTGGATACCATGATCTTAGTTTTTCGAATGTTGAGTTTTAAGCCAACTTTTTCACTCTCCTCTTTCATTTTCATCAAGAGGTTCTTTGATTCTTCTTTGCTTTCTGCCATAAGGATGGTGTCATCTGCATATCTGAGGTTATTGATATTTCTCCTGGCAATCTTGATTCCAGCTTGTACTTCATCCAAGCATGATGTACTCTGCATATAAGTTAAATAATCAGGGTGACAAGTAGCCTTGACATACTCCTTTCCCAATTTATTTATTTATAATTATCTATCATTAGATTCCTTAGAGGACCTTTTAAGCTAAAGATGGAACACCTTGGATGTCATGTTGAGAACAATCTCTCCATGCTTCTGTTTAAAGAGGGTGGTGGCCATATGCTTCTGAACGGGAAGGCTTTTGGCTGTCTCTACACATTTCCTGACTCTTCATCCCTGTCTGATTGTGGGGATCATTGATTCTGTCTGCTTGGAGTGCAACTCAGCAGGGGCCATGGATTCACACCACCTAGGTTTAAACCTCAGCTCTGCTCTTATAGAGATAGGACATAACTTCTCTGAGCCTCAGTTTCTCCATTTGTAAGACAGAGCTGATCACTGATATCTTGTAGATTACTACAGGAATTGAGTGGGATAAAGTAAACTCAGTGTGGAGTGCAGAACAGGATGCTGGCCCACCACACACCCTTGTTGTTGGTAACTTATGTGTTGTCATTATCATCTTTGCAGCCTGTCTGCCTGGTGACAAATCACCACTTATCTTTTTCCCTGCCTCTTTCCATCTGACTCACCCTCTTCTAGCCCAGTTCAGGTTAGCCCTCCAGTTCCAAAGATCCAGTCTTGTCATCTTCCTGCCTGATCCACTTTGGGTTCAGCCTGGTTGGAAAGTGGTTGCCTCATGCCTGACCATATCTCACAAAACACAAGAACTCTCTTTTGTACTGATGGCCTTACTTGCCCAGCCACCCAGGTTGTAAGCATTCTGAGGCAAGGACTGGGTTTCATTCATCATTGTATATATCGATATTTTTTTAACCTTTCACTCCATTCATTCATTTCATAAATAGTCATTGACCATCTACTCTGCTTTAGGCCCTAGGAATACAGCAGTGAGCAAGACTGGCCAGGTCCTGATCCTCATGAAGGTATAGTCTAGTGGAAGAGACAATCATTAACCAAACTGTCAACAGAATAAATGTTAAATTACTGCCAGCACAGCATCTGACTGGGGTGGCCTCACAGCAGTTTGCTGACTCAGTGAGTAGAGTGGGCTCCCTGCTTGGATGTGAAGAGGATGTGAAGAAGGACAGCAGAATTTGTCAGCGTGGGAGGCAGGCCTCTGCCTCAGGATGCCTTCTGGGTCCTGGCTCCCCATTCTCATTCCCAGACCTCCAGTGTGTAGGGCCCAGGAATCCACACACGTAACAGGCATCCTGGGCTGTTCTCATGACATTAAAGTCTGGGAATTGCTGCTGGGTAAATTTGCAGTGACCACATTAAAACAAACAAACTTGGACCTTAATATACTGAAGAATCATTAGCTGTACCTAAATGTCCCCTGGGAAAGTGTTTTTGTCCTGTGGACCTGGTGGGGAGGTAGCTTTGAGGTGTGTTTGGCTCACCACTTCCTAAATCGCTAGCTTGTCACCGAACACTGGCAGTTAGCAACCTGTCAGGATATTGCTACAGCACAAGCATTGCACATTCTGGCACACACAGAACCCCACAGGTTTCTCTCTAAGGCACCAAACTGACCCTGTCCAAAACCACATGCCTTCATTAAAACCTGCCACTTCCCTGGAATGCTAGCTCAAGGGCCAGACAGCTTTGATTTCAACCCCAGATCTGCCATTTGCTAGCTTTGAGACTTCTGGCAAGCAAATTCTCCCCACACATCAGTTTCCTTATATGTAACATGGTGATAATAGCTACTTGGAAGATGGCTGTAAGGATTAAATGGAATGGGACTGCCAACTCACTTATCAGAGTGCCCAGTGCATCAGAAGCTCTCAGTGGAGGCCAGCTGTCCACACTGCTTTGGGGATGAGTTTAAGGAAAGACCCTCAGCTCTTGGTGTGTTGTGGTCATTGGGCTGGTGCTCCCAAGGTTTCCAACTGCTGCAAACCTGTGCGGGGCATCTGCTTTTGTCACTGGGAACTAAGGTGCTATTTTTAGGACAGCGCTTGCAATTTTATCTTTTTTTAATGGAGAATTTGGAAGAATGTGCATCAATTTTCAACCTCAAATACTCTTGGAAAATAACTATAGTATTTTCACTCCACTGGATTTAAAAACAAAACAACAAAAACAAAGCAGCAACACCTGGAGATGAGAGGTGGTGAATGTACTTAATGCCACACTTTACACTTAAAAATAGTTAACATGGTCAATTGTAGGTTCTGTGTATTTTACCACAATTAAAAAAATAAAAATAATAGACAACAAAACTGCAGTTTGTATTAAAGGTCTAGTAACTCCAGCTAAAGAAAAAAGAAAAGAAGAAAATGGTCCCTAATTGTTTCCAGGTGCTTCCAGCATCACTGTAGCTAATGCAGACCTGATTTGTTTATAGAGAACTAGAGTCATTCAAAAGGACAAGCTCTGTTTATTCTAAAGGGCTCACAGAAACAGAGCGATGAGGTTGCTGAAGTTACCGTTAAAACTACAGGGCTTTTAAGAAAGATTCTGAAGGACCAATATGTGTGAAGAAACCAAAAAAAGTGAATTCACATGTTACCTGACTTCTGGGGTTTTTGTTTGGGGGAGGGTTGGAACTCAGCCCCATGGTATTACTTTATATTAGACTGTGCATATTCATGTCTTTTAGGACTGGAAGGAGTTTAGGAACCATATAGTTCTAACTCCCCTCATTCGTCCATGTGACTCAGCGATTGTCTGTTGAATTCCTTCTTTGTACTAGGAATAGGATCTACCGTGGTAGGTACTGGATATACCGTAGTAAGCAACACAGACTTGCCCTAACATGGCTTAGAATCTAACTGGGAAGACATATTAATCAACTAGTCACATAAATATGTAATTACACATTGTTATAAGTACTGTCTTTAGAGGAAAAACACAGGCACTCCGAGGCATGAATTAAGAGGGTAGATTCGAATCTGAGAAGGTCAAACAAGGCTGGGTCTCAAGTGAAGGGCTCTCGGGGCCAAGGCTCTGGAACAGAAATCTCATGGCCAGTGGGGAACTGAGACTAGAATAGCATGAGGGCAGTTGTTTTCTGAGCAAGGAGAGGGTTCAACATCCCGGTTCTGCCAAGTCAAGGGTAGAAGCGTGTCATCTGATGTTCCAATTTTCTCTTTTCTTTTCACATTGAAGGAGACTTACTCAGAAGCTGGGCTTATGACATTTGCAGAGGTAGAATCATTTCCATCCTAAGACAGGATCTTCCCCACCTCCACATGGCCTCTAGTCTCCCTGAGCTCAGGCTTGGCTGCTACCCCATCTCCGAATTTTCACCAAGGCTCCAACATTCATGTCTCATGAACCAACACCCTCTTTCTAGACCACTGCTTCTATTCACTCAACATAGCTCATCAAGACCAATTATGATTGATAAAATCATGTACATGACCAAAAACTAGCTTAAGATCAGGATTTACACAGTCTGATCACAACTATATAAAAATTACCATGAATTGAAAAAGATCAGAAGGGAATAAAGGAACAGTGATGTCTAGTTGGTGAAATCGTAAATGTCTTTTTTCCTTTTCTCTTAATTTTCTAGATGCTGTTTAATAAACTTGTAGTACTTTTTAAAAATGAAGTAATATTGAAAATAATATTAAGAGGACGTCAGATCTCTAGCTCACTACTCAAATCTTTGATTTTTCTTTGATGTGAAGGACATACGGGCTTTTAGAAATGTCTTAAATATGAGCTACAGAGAAACACTGGGTAGAGTGATAACATGGCAAGCACTTCACAAAGCATTTCTATAGGGTGGAGATTGTATTTAAAACGTAATTCTGTTGTCACCGAGTCTGGGGGATGCCAGCTTAAACGAGGTTAAGCGGGTTTCTCCACTGTCAGACTTCTCTGAAGCAGTCACTACATAGTGGGTTCGTGAGCCCAGGATGGGGAGCAAGCATTCCCCAAACTTCTGGGAAGCTTTCTTCGCCCAGGTCCTTGCAGGCTTAGTGCTTTGGAAAATGCTGGTGTGAGGAAAGAGGATAAAAGCTAGTGGCTTCTGGGGTTCTAGATTGGTCAGGTGAGGTACAACTATGTAAGTACCCATTCAAGTCAAACTGCTCTGGAATGAACTGTGAAATTCATTTCAGTTAGGTGAAATGGACTGCTAACTCTATAATGAGCCAGCGATGAACGGCAAATGAACATGCTTTTAGTGTTGCAACAATGAAAGGCAAACGCCCCATATGTTCAAACTTAAGAATTTCCAGACAATCAAGATTTACCTATCCATAAGACAGCAAGCGATGCCAATTTTTTTTTTTTTTTTTTTTTTTGGTGCAATACATTTTGGAAGACAAAAAACATTTAGTACAATTCAACAGTTTAGCTGCTATATATATAAGGTGAAACGTGTATGTCAATTCCTGTGTTAAAGTCGCTCTACCCGCCCTTCTCAAGCACTTGTCAAATGAAATGTGGTGAAAGTTGTCGTTTCTCAACCACCTCACTGTGCAAGGCCTTGGTGAAACAGGCCGATAGGATCAAGCCCGGTCCCTCTGTTCTACTGGAAGAGTAGCTTTCATGTCAACAGAGTAGACAGAATAGAACATCCAGCTTCCAGAATAAGGCTGCTTGAGCTGCTGCCTAGCTAGCCTTTATCATGTTCTTCTGTGGTTAGAACATTTTCTGGCAGGGAGAATTCAGGGACCCTGCTAGGCAAAAGCAGGGTTTTCTGCCGTGTAAGCCCTGAGGCTCTTTCTCCACGCTGGGAGGTTTCCCATGGGTTCAAAGGCCCCAGACCTCAGTTAGATTCCTCTCTGTGCACAGAGGTCACCACCTCAGGCGATTCTTTGTTTGATCTCACTGCAGAGGCTTAGTTGCAGAGGAGTCTATGCCGTTTCTTTCTTCACCGTGCCCAAAACCAGCATGCAGACCCTTTTCTTTATAAGGGTGTAATGCTGGTCACCAAAGGGAAGTCCCACTGTGCCAAAGGGGGCAGAGAACACTGTGGAGGTTATGCAAGGTCAGGGAGGCTCACACAGCAGGACAGCGGCACTCCCTGGTGGCGAAATGGAAGAAAACTCAACACCTCAATAAGCTTGACATTTAGCTCTCTGCAGTGGTTCAGCTACTCTTGCCTGGAAAACCCCATGGACGGAGGAGCCTGGTAGGCTGCGGTCCGTGGGGTCATGAAGAGTCAGGCACGACTGAGCGACTTCACTTTCACTTTTCACTTTCATGCACTGGAGAAGGAAATGGCAACCCACTCCAGTGTTCTTGCCTGGAGAATCCCAGGGACGGGGGAGCCTGGTGGGCTGCTGTCTATGGGGTTGCACAGAGTCAGACATGACTGAAGCGACTTAGCAGCAGCATCAGTGGTTCAGGGAGGTCAGTTAATTCTAATTCTTCTTTTCTCCCTGGAGGCTCTTAGGTTCTTCCCAGGTGATAAGACAATATGAGGCGATAGATGTAAAACAACTGCTGACTTAAGCAGTATCAAGGGGCAGACCACACTGTGAGGTCCGCAGCTCAGATGGGCAGCAAAGTGTGACTCAAGTGAGTGGCTGGCTCACACTTGAGAAGCGCCTCCGTGGTTTCTCATCCTTTTCCTTTCCTTTCCCTTCCATTTATTTTGCTTCTTGTTTCTTTCTAGGATAGCGGTGACAAATAAAAGTCACCCGAGCCACCATACTCTCTTCACAAGCCTGTGGCAGACACTGATAACCATGTCATTTATTTTCCTGATTAAACCCAGGGGTGTCACTAAAGATGAGTATTAATTGCTCAAAATGGGCATTGGGCAGTCTGCTTGTGTGCTAAGTTGCTTCAGTCTTGTCCAACTTTTTGTTACCCCATGGACTGTAGCCCACCAGCCTACCCTGTCCATGATATTCTCCAGGCAAGAATACTGGAGTGGGTTGCCATGCCCTCCTCCAGGGGATCTTCCCAACCCAGGCATTGAATCCACATCTCATATCTCCTGCATCGTCAGGTGGGTTCTTTACCACTAGTGCCGTGTGGGAAGCCCATTGGGCAATCTACTCCTGGGTAAATACCTGAAATAAACGGATGCTTAAGCCCACAAAATGTTTTTCACATTTGGAAACCACTCCAATGCCCAACAATGGAATGGATAAACATACAGTGCATGCATATAATGAAGCACTCCACAGAAACGGCAAGGGACAAACTATGGATCCTCACAACCTGAACGCATCTTAGAGACATGCAGAATTAAAGAAGTTAGACATCAGGGACACATACTGTGTGAGCCCATTTACTGCAGTTCAAGAACAGGCAGAACTCCTCCAAGTGACGGAAGTCAAGACTGGCTTCCTGTGGGGGAAGCTGGCTGAGACGGCCACTGAAAACAACCTGGGGGCTAGAAAATGTTGCGTACCTAAATCAAATCCCTTATGTTTATACAGAGGAAGTGAGAAATAGATTTAAGGGACTACATCTGATAGACAGAGTGCCTGAAGAACTATGCACAGAGGTTTGTGACATTGTACAGGAGACAGGGATCAAGACCATCCTCAAGAAAAAGAAATGCAAAAAAGCAAAATGGCTGTCTGAGGAGGCCTTACAAATAGCTGTGGAAAGAAGAGAAGTGAAAAGCAAAGGAGAAAAGGAAAGATATACGCATTTGAATGCAGAGTTCCAAAGAATAGCAAGGAGAGATAAGAACGCCTTCCTCAGCAATCAATGCAAAGAAATAGAGGAAAACAACAGAATGGGAAAGACTAGAGATCTCTTCAAGAAAATTAGAGATACCAAGGGAACATTTCATGCAAAGACGGGCTCGATAAAGGACAGAAATGGTATGGACCTAACAGAAGCAGAAGATATTAAGAAGAGGTGGCAAGAATACACAGAAGAACTGTACAAAAAAGATCTTCACCACCCAGATAATCACGATGGTGTGATCACTCACCTGGAGCCAGACATCCTGGAATGTGAAGTCAAGTGGGCCTTAGAAAGCATCACTACAAACAAAGCTAGTGGAGGTGATGGAATTCCAGTTGAGCTATTTCAAATCCGAAAAGATGATGCTGTGAAAGTGCTGCACTCAATATGCCAGCAAATTTGGAAAACTCAGCAGTGGCCACAGGATTGGAAAAGGTCAGTTTTCATTCCAATCCCAAAGAAAGGCAATGCCAAAGAATGCTCAAACTACCACACAATTGCACTCATTTCACACACTAGTAAAGTAATGTTCAAAATTCTCCAAGCCAGGCTTCAGCAATATGTGAACCGTGAACTTCCTGATGTTCAAGCTGGTTTTAGAAAAGGCAGAGGAAAAAAAAAAAAAGGCAGAGGAAGCAGAGATCAAATTGCCAACATCCGCTGGATCATGGAAAAAGCAAGAGAGTTCCAGAAAAACATCTATTTCTGCTTTATTGACTATGCCAAAGCCTTTGACTGTGTGGATCACAAGAAACTGTGGAAAATTCTGAAAGAGATGGGAATACCAGACCACCTGATCTGCCTCTTGAGAAACCTATATGCAGGTCAGGAAGCAACAGTTAGAACTGGACATGGAATAACAGACTGGTTCCAAATAGGAAAAGGAGTACATCAAGGCTGTATATTGTCACCCTACTTATTTAACTTCTATGCAGAGTACATCATAAGAAACGCTGGGCTGGAAGAAGCACAAGCTGGGATCAAGATTGCCAAGAGAAATATCAATAACCTCAGATATGCAGATGACACCACTCTTGTGGCAGAAAGTGAAGAAGAACTAAAGGGCCTCTTGATGAAAGTGAAAGAGGAGAGTGAAAAAGTTGGCTTAAAGCTCAACATTCAGAAAACTAAGATCATGGCATCTGGTCCCATCACTTCATAGATGGGAAAACAGTGGAAACAGTGAGAAACTTTATTTTTTGGGGTTCCAAAATCACTGCAGATGGTGATCGCAGCCATTAAATTAAAAGACGCTTGCTCCTTGGAAGGAAAGTTATGACCAACCTAGACAGCATATTAAAAAGCAGAGACATTACTTTGCTGACAAAGGTCCGTCTAGTCAAGGTTATGGTTTTTCCAGTGGTCATGTATGGATGTGAGAGTCCGACTATAAAGAAAGTTGAGCACCGAAGAATTGATGCTTTTGAACTGTGGTGTTGGAGAAGACTCTTGAGAGTCCCTTGGACTGCAAGGAGCTCCAACCAGCCCATCCTAAAGGAAATCAGTCCTAAATATTCATTGGAAGGACTGATGCCGAAGCTGAAACTCCAATACTTTGGCCACCTGATGGGAAGAACTGACTCATTTGAAAAGACCCTGATGCTGGGAAAGATTGAAGGCAGGAGGAGAAGGGGACGACAGAGGATGAGACGGTTGGATGGCATCACTGACTCAATGGACATGGGTTTGGGTGGGCTCTGGGAGTTGGTGATGGAAGGGGAGGCCTGGCGTGCTGCAGCTCATGGGGTCGCAAGAAGTCGGACACGACTGAATGACTGAACTGACCTTCCTCTTGGTGGTGGTTTATATGGATTGCGTATGTGCAAAAATTCATCAGAACACTCTGCTATAGTCATCCCTCTCTAGAAGTCCTTTCAATGGGGCACCAATTGGAAAACTATTGTCCCAGACCTTGCTCCTCTGTTCCTCTGTATTAGAAACACAAGGCCTTAGTTAGGTCTAACTCTGATCCAAATCCAGGCTGTGTCACCTAATCACTCTGAATCTTGAGGAAATTACTTAACCTCTTTGTACTTTCTTTTCTCATCTGTATATTGGGGATGAGAACAGTATGTACTTTATAGCACTGAAGGTTAAGTCAGATAATTCTCACAGAATACTCCTCACAACACTTGCTGGTGCATTTCCCATCCTCGTAAAATACAAAGTGGCAACTTTCTGTTCTGGCCACCTCATTCTTTCTCATATTGTCTTCTTACCCTTCCTCCTCCACCCTCTTCCTTTGCTTTATTCTTCTTTCCATGCCTTCTATGCTTAAGACCCAAAATCATGAAATCAAAGTACAAATCTTTTTAAATTTATTGAATACAATTTATAGTTATATTTGTAATCAAAAAACAGGTACACTTAATATTTTCGATATCTCTCTTCCAGACCTCATACATACCAGACCAATCAAATCACAAATCTGGGGGTCAGACACTGGCAGCAGTAGCCTTTGAAACTCTTCAGATGATTCTCACATGATTCCAGGCTTGGGAACTGCTGGATTAATTACTTTCTATTCCCTTTCTATTTTCTCAGCTACTTCAGTATATTGATCACCTGCCATGCTATGCTAAGTCACTTCAGTCGTGTCCGACTCTGTGGACCCCACAGACGGCAGCCCACCAGGCTCCCCCGTCCCTGGGATTCTCCAGGCAAGAACACTGGAGTGGGTTGCCATTTCCTTTTCCAATGCATGAAAGTGAAAAGTGAAAGTGAAGTCGCTCAGTCGTGTCCGACTCTTAGCGACCCCATGGACTGCAGCCTAACAGGCTTCTCCATCCATGGGATTTTCCAAGCAAGAGTACTGGAGTGGGGTGCCATTGCAGGCCCCTCGTTGGGTAAAGCCTGGATGTTGCTAACATGCAGCCAGCACTGAGAGCCATAGTTCTAGAGGGACTGGTGTGTTGGTAGATCCTGTGATCAGCACAACTCCAGGCACTCACTCCCCCAACACCCAACCCACCCTCACCATGAGTTGAAATACTTTCTCCTCATGTTTCTGAAAGCCCCTGTCTTTTGTATCCTTTCTGTTGCAAGCTGAATGTGGAGAAGAATGATGTAATGCTGACAAGTTCTTGGTTTGTTTTGCCCTCAGTTTGGGATTGTGCTGGATGCGGGCTCCTCTCATACGAGTTTGTACATCTATAGATGGCCGGCAGAGAAGGAGAATGACACGGGGGTGGTGACTCAGATAGAAGAATGCAAGCTTAAAGGTAAGAGAAGAAAAAGGGATTGGGAGAGAGTGGGCACAAGAGAACAAGAGGCATGTGACAAGTGAAACACACGAGGAAAAGGGAAGTCAGGTGAGAACGTAGTGGAGCTGCTATTGTTGCTATTTTATAAATAATTTATTATCATTATAAAATAGTATTGGAATCAGTCCTTAATGATAAAGCCCTTGAAAAATAAACTTTAGAATAATTGGGTAATAGCTCCCGTCAACAGGACACTTCTTTGTGCTATGCACCAAGTACTGAAAATGCGTTATTTCATCCTCACAATCTCCCTGTAAGGAATGTATTCCTGTTTTTTTTTTTTTTTCAATGAGGGCACTGAGGTTTCAAGAAGTTATGCCACTTGTTTAAGGTTACTTGAGCCAGTAAGTGATGGAACTGGAACTCAAACTGAGATCTCCAATTTAACTAAACCCTTATCGGTCATCTCATTAGCAAATATCTCCTCCTATTCAGTAGGCTGTCTTTTTGTTTTGTTGGTGGTTTCCTTTGCTGGGCAAAGACATGCACAACTTTAAACCCACGTGTTAGACAGTGGTTCTCAAATTTGAGCCTGCATCAGAACCACAGATGCCTGTTCTCACCCCAGAGTTTCTGGGTCAGTAGGTCTGAGACAAGGTCTGAGAATTTGCATTTCTAACAAGGTCCCAGCTGATGCTGATGCTGCTTGTCCAGAGAACCGCTGCTCTCAATCTTTGTCCTCTAATTCGAGGCTTGGAAGAAATTTCGAAAAGCCTTTAGCTTCTGTATAGGCAGGCAAATCATAGACCCTTAGGGCTGCAAAAAAGACCCTGTGGATCACTGAAATCTTGCTTTACAGAAAAGGAAACAAAAAATCTGAAAGTCCAGTGACTTGCAAGTAGAAACAGATCTAGGAAAAGAATCTCGCCTCCTAATTACCACTCCAGTTTTCCTGCTACTCTGAGTCACTGCACTGCCTGCTGAGTTTTTTTCCTAGTCAGTTTTCTTTTCAGGTCACAAAACAACACAGAGTTGTTGACAATAGCTCCTTCTGCTCCCTCCCATCCAACACTCCAGCACGCACTGAATGTTACCACACGGCACTGCCATCTTCGGACTTCTCTCTTGGCCTTTGGAGCCAGGGACCTACTGTTCAGTTTTAGTCAGACGGGTTACCTACGCCCCAGATAATTGACTTTTCATAGTTTGTCAGGAAAGCTGTAAATAGGAGGTGTTTCTAAGACAGCGAGTCATGGTATCCAGTGCCTGATGTCCTCAGTTTGGTCCCATAAATTCTGAGATAGTATTTCAAACATTTCTTAAAACCCGAATCCCTCATTTTATTGACTTCTATTTATTCATTGCCTTCCATTTCTGAAAGTAGTGTTGCTGTGTTAACCTAGCAGCTATCTATGGAGATTTATCCCATGCATATTTGGTCTAATAAATGGAGTAATTTTCCCTTCTCAAAAAGAGAGAGAGGGAGAGAGTTCTCTAATCAAATATTTAAACAGAAAGGTTGAGTTGAGAGCCACTAGTTACTGAAGGCCGGACTTTTTGGAATCAAAACAGTTAGCTGATAACTTGGAGCTGATTTTTCTTATTACAGTGAAGTAGACAGGCTGTTTAAAATTTGGCGAATGATACTGGTGAATGATATGGATG
Source organism: Bos indicus (assembly GCF_029378745.1). Taxonomy (NCBI): domain Eukaryota; kingdom Metazoa; phylum Chordata; class Mammalia; order Artiodactyla; family Bovidae; genus Bos; species Bos indicus. The sequence goes on from NC_091785.1 coordinate 17,164,794, forward strand.
AGATAGAGGCCTCCCAGGTGGCTAGGTGGTTAAGAATCCCTCTGCCAGTGCAGGAGATTGAACCCAGGTTCAATCCCTGGGTCGGGACGATCCCCTGTAGAAGGAAATGACAACCCACTCCAGTATTCTTGCCTGGAGAGTCCCATGGACAGTTGAGCCCGGTGGGCTACAGTCCACAGGGTCACAAAAGAGTCAGATACCACTTAGCAGCTAAACAATAGCAGCAGCATGGATAAGGTCTGGATACTTACTATTAAAGCAAATCCTCATTAGAAAGCATTGAAAATGTACATTTTTAGCTTAAAATGAGCCAAAATTGTTGTGCTAACTTCAAAAAATTCAAGGAATCTTGGCTCTAATCCTCTCCATAGCAACAGTTTAAAAGGCTCTAAAACTGGATAAACAGTTTTGCAAGGCAGTCAGGATATCAGAATGGGAAAATTGCTGAGGAATCATGAATACTATTCCTGTTTTTTCTAACAAAGGAAGAAATTTTGCTTCAGAAATTTTAGGGGACTGGCCACAATTACGAAGCCATTCCTATCTTTTCAGTAGAAGCCCATGTGCCTGGTGCATATTTTAATTTTTATTCTTTTTTAGAAAAATTTTAAATATAAATTAATTTATTTTAATTGGAGGCTAATTACTTTACAATATTGTATTGGTTTTGCCATACATCAACATAAGTCCACCATGGGTGTACACGTGTTCCCCATCCTGAACCCTGCTCCTCCCTCCCTCCCCATACCATCTCTCTGGGTGCCGGGCTAGCTCAGTCGGTAGAGCATGAGACTCTTAATTTTTATTCTAAATGTTACCTTTCACCTTTCTGGTCTTCTAGGAATTAGTATTTTTAACTACAGCTTTGTGGAAGAAATGTCATAAAGCAGCTATATATAGAGTAGTTATCTATAAGATCCCCATTGCAATCCGAGAGCCTGTTTTTAGGAAGGTTAGGTCATTGAATGTGAAAATTGCACCACCCAGTGGCAAAATTATTGAACAGCAAACAAAACCAGCTCGAGGTGTGACAATAAATCCTATCAAGGGTAGATTCAGTGAGTTACCCTTTAAGTACCAAAACCTAATATTGTTGTTTAGTTGCGAAGTCACATCTGACTTGCAACCGCATGGACTGTAGCCTGCCAGGCTCCTCTGTCCATGGGATTTCCCAGGCAAGAATGGGAATGAGTTGCCTTTTCTTTCTCCAGGGGATCGTTCCAGGTCAGGGACCAAACCTCGGTCTCCTGCTTGGTCTCCAGCTTGGCAGGTGAATGCTTTACCACTGAGACACCTGGGGAGCCCACCAAAACCTAACGAATATCAAAAAAAGAAGTGATGTGCTTGCATTTTCTCAGAAAACATCACTATTTTCTCTAATAATGTGACGATATGTCCTTTACTTTTAAAAACGATTTTCATCTGCTTCTACATCTTTCTCTAGGTCCCGGAATCTCAGGCTTTGCTAAAAAAGTAAATGAAATCAATGTTTATCTGACGGCATGCATGGAAAGAGCCCAGAAAGTGATTCCGTCAATCCAGCACATGGAAACACCTGTGTACCTGGGAGCCACGGCCGGCATGCGGTTGCTCCGGTATAGCAGCCTGTAGGGACTGAGAGCGGCTGGGAGCTGGGTTTGGTTGCACTAGAGCCTCTGAACTATGAGCAAATGCCACACTTCTTAACACAATTCTAGATATGCTAAACGTCTACCCCTTCCACCCCTAAGAAAGAAAATGTCAGTGAACAGATAATATTCCCAAAGTCTTTGTATGTATAATAATGGGAGTGTACATATGTAAAAAAAAAAAAAAAAAAAAAGCCCTCGTGCTGATCTCCCCACAGGGAATTCAAGGAAGTGATGGCACAAAGAAAGATTGAGCCTGTATACTCTGATATTTGGGGTAACAGATTTAGCCATTCTATATCTGGGAGTAGGAGACCCAGAGGAGATCACAGATGTCCCAAGACACGAATTGTCACAGCACATCATTACTGGTCACCACTTAGTACCTATAGGCTTAATTTTTCATTGGTTTGTTCACTCATTCATTCAGTGTGTAGTGACAGCCTCCTCTGTCCCAGGACATAGGAGTAGACTATTCATCTCCCAAGATCCGAGTTTTGATACAGGGTGACCAATTCTTTGCTAGAGGAGTGCTCAGAGCTGCTACGGGAACATACCTGTCCCTGCCAAGGATGGGAGAAGATAAAGAAGACTCACCAGAGGAGGAGTACATGAACCAAATCATTGAGGGCTTGTTGGAGGTTGGGAGAAGGGCATCACAGGCCAAGTAGATGTTATGTATTCCATAACCTATGTTTGCTACTGCTACTGCTAAGTCACTTCAGTCGTGTCCGACTCTGTGCGACCCCAGAGACGGCAGCCCACCAGGCTCCCCCATCCCTGGGATTCTCCAGGCAAGAACACTGGAGTGGGTTGCCATTTCCTTCTCCAATGCATGAAAGTGAAAAGTGAAAGTGAAGTCGCTCAGTCGGGTCTGACTCTTAGCGGCCCCATGGGCTGCAGCCTATCAGGCTCCTCCATCCATGGGATTTTCCAGGCAAGAGTACTGGAGGGGTGCCATTGCCTTCTCTGATAACCTATGTTTATTGGACACCTATTACATGTCAGGCACAAGTCCCTCCTTTACCTGGATCTTGTGTTCTAATCACTGTACCCAGGAGGGATATGTGAGAGACCAGGGCCTGTTCAGAGGACTATAGATGGTTCTGCACAAATGGAACACAGGGTACATAGGGCAAACATCAATAGTGACAATAATAGTGGTAGAAGCTTGTATTTGTTGGGCCCTTTCTATGTTCTCAGCACCATGTTTTAATCTCCATAACTCTACAAAGTAAGAGGTACCATTAGCTATTATTAACTACATTAAGAAAGCTGTGGTGTACAGATGTTAAAGAACTCACCAAAGGTCACACATCTGGCTAGTGGTAGAGCCCAGGTTCTGAGTGGGATTCCGAGAGGGCAAGGTTCAGAGTGCCTCGTGGGCCATGCCAAGGAGTTTGGAGTAATCTGGGAAATAATGGGAAGCCACGAAAGGATGCTACACAGCTGGTGACGCGGGTTGTTGTTCGGTTACCCAGTCGGGTCTGACTCTTTGCGACCCCATGGACTGTAGCAGGCCAGGCCTCCCTGACCTTCACCATCTCCCGGAGCTTGCCCAAATTCATTGTCATTGCATTGGTGATGCCGTCCAGTCATCTCATCCTCTGACACCCTCTTCTCCTTCTGCCCTCAATCTTTCCTAGTATCAGGGACTTTTCCAATGAGTAGTCTGTTAGCATCAGATGACCAAAATACTGGAGCTTCAGCTTCAGCGTCACTCCTTCCAGTGAATATTCAGAGTTTATCTCCCTTAAGTTTAACTGGCTTGGTCTCCTTGCTGTCCAAGGGACTTTCAGGACTCTGCTCCAGCACCACAGTTCAAAGGCATCAATTCTTTGGTTTTCTGTTTTCTTTGTGGGCCAACTCTCACAATCGTATGTGACCACTGGGAAAACCATGGCCTTGACTATACGGACCTTTGTCGGCAGAGTAATGTCTCTGCTTTTCAACACACATCTAGGTTTGTCATAGCTTTCCTACCAGGAAGCAAACGTCTTCTGATTTCATGGCTGCAGTCACCATCCACAGTGATTTTGAAGCCCAGGAAGAGGAAATCTGTCACTACTTCCACCCTTTCCCCCTTCTATTTGCCATGCAGTGTGCCATGCACATTGGTAGAGGTGGATTGGAAGGGAGGAAAACTAGAGATAAGGAGGCCAGTTGGTAGGGTATGGAAGGCATTCAACTGAGAGATTATGGAGTCTAATGCCAGTTGGAAGGCAGCATTTTCTGACCCAGAGACTCTCAGTATTTTATCACCTAGATCTTGGAAGGGCTTCCTAGGTGGTGCAGTGGTAAAAGAATCCATCTGCTAATGCAGGAGACACAAGGGACATGGGTTTGATCCCACATTGGGATGATCCCTTGGAGAAGGAAATGGCAACCCACTCCAGTATCCTAACCCGAAAAATCCCATGGACAGAGGAGTCTGGTGGACTACAGTCCATGGGGCCGCAAAGAGTCGGACACGGCTGAGCATGCAATCCTTGGTAAAAGCAGCTATAGTCCATCTTCATTATGACAACCCTGGAAGATTTCTTCTTTAGATCTCAAGATTTCAAACCCGAAAACCAAGGCACAATATGAGAAAGTTTTTTTTTAACCAGTCTGGCACCAACTGAGTTTGGGTATCTGTCTCGGACGTTTACCACCTGGAATTTACTAGAGCCCTAATTAAAAACCTCAAGGAGAGTCCTGAGGCTGTGTAAGCAGCTCAAAGCCTCCATTAATAGCTAATGTAGCACACCTCAGCTCTAGGTTTGGTGATCAAGCAATATCCAGCTACCACCATCACAGTAGTTAAAATTATTCTGATAATTTCCTGGAGCCAGGCAACAACAATGAAAATGGTCTTTTAAGAGGACCAACCTATGTATGGATTGAAAGAATATGGATTTGGAGAGAGGGGGCCAAAAGAGGAGTTATGCCTCAGCCCAAGGGAGGGCTCATCAGACAGCCGTGTGTGGGGATCTCATGCATCTGCTTAGTCCATGAGTTTGTGGTTCAGCTTCTTCAGCTTCCTAGTAGAACAGGCTGGAAGCTCTGGCTGCAGTAGGTAGTTGTAGTTATTCAAACAAAACCAGTAACCTCAGCTCTTTGTGCAGGATGGAAAATAAACAGATGGCAGACAAGATCCTGGCTGCAGTTGCAAGCAGCATCAGCAAGTACCCCTTTGACTTCCAAGGTGCCAGAATCATCAGTGGCCAGGAGGAAGGTGCCTATGGCTGGATTACTGTCAACTATTTGCTGGGCAAATTCACTCAGGTGATTATCTCAGAGCACCCAGGGAGGTGGCTCCATGGGGGTCAATGCCATTGATATATCTTGGAAATACCTGGATCACTAAGCAGAATGAATGATGGATAAATGAGCAAATTAACTTCCTCTCATATTTGCAAGGGTCACCAGAGGTATAGTTCTCTTACAACTACTCTTACTGTTGGAGAATAAGGGAGCCGTATCTTCACATTACAGAGACAAAGAAAAAATAAAAAAAATAGAAATGTAGAAAAATTGGTCTTACCGGGTGGCACTAGTGGTAAAGAACCCGCCTGCCACTGCAGGAGACATAAGAGACATGGGCTCAATCCCAGGGTCTGAAAGATCCCATGGAGGAGGGCATGGCAACCCACTCAAGTCTTCTTCTGGAGAATCCCATGGACGAGGAGCCTAGTGGGCTACAGTCCATAGGGTTGCAGAGTTGGACAGGACTGAAGCGACTTTGTATGCACACATGCACACATAGAAAAATTAAAAATCTATCATTGAAAATAAAGATATCTGTTATTTTTCCGATGCTATGTGTCTTGTGCTATATGCAAAGCATTTTTCATATACCATTTGATTTAATCTTCAGAATACTTATGGGAGATGTTCTCTCATTGAAAAGCCACAAATGGAGGCCTAGAGAAGGTAATTGTTCTGCCTAAGGTCCCATGGCTAATGAGCAAATGAGTGGGGATTTGAATTTTTGTCTTTCTGGCCCCTGGTTGTAAACTGGCCCTGTATTGCTACAATCTGAGCTGAGTCTCTGAAGCCCCTCTTTTCTTGCTGTTGATTTGATGCATACTCAGGAACCTCTGGTAAGCTTGGTGTCACCCTTATGCTCCTATGCCTTAGGAAGTCCAAGAAATCCTATGAAAAGGGAGATGCACAGAGGCTTCTACAGCTGGTGACTGTACTCTCTTTCAGAAATTGAGTTGGTTTAACCTGAAGCCAAGCAAAGACGACACTCAGGAAACCTATGGAGCTTTAGACCTTGGGGGAGCCTCTACACAAATCACTTTTGTGCCCCAAAATGAAACGACCGAGTCTCCAAACAACAACCTGTACTTCCGCCTCTATGGCAAGAACTACAGTGTATACACACACAGCTTCCTGTGCTATGGGAAGGACCAAGCACTTTTGCAGAAACTGGCCCTGGGACTTCAGGCAAGTATAACTGAATCCAGACCACCCTCCCAACAACTGGGGGCCTCCAGCCCCCACATCTTGTTGTTTTCTATTTCTACTGCATAATTGGTCTGAAGTTGGTTGCTATACTTTCCAAACTTTTTCAGGGAGGAAATCTAAGAACATCTGGTCAATCCCTATGAACTGTCCCCTGTAGACATCACCTCCTATGTTTGTTTACTGAACTGTCTCCAAGAACACGACTCAAATCCTTTCTTTGGAAATAATTTCTCATCCCTGTAGAGCTGACAGTGAAAAGCCTAGAGTATTTTGTGTGTGTGTGTGTGTGTGTGTGTGTGTGCATGCTTTCCTCCCAAGCTTTCCGCACTATCAGTAAGATGACTGCCATGGGTAGAGGGGCTGCTGCCCTAAGGCTCCACTAAGCCTCTCATCCACAGCAGCCCCCTTTCTTCTCTTGAACAGACTGGGCTGTGGGCTGAGAATCATTTTGATACTCCTATGTCAATATGATTTATGGCACTTCTAGTTCTTGGGATTTTTGCTTCTGGCTTAGAGGTGGGGGCGGGAAGCAGGCGGGAAGATAAGCAGACCCCCAGAGAACTACCTCAGGCTCAGAATTTTGAGACCCTTGAGAGTGTTCCTTGTGGATCTGCTTCTGACCTAAGCACTTGGGGCCAATCCAAACAAGTGGAATCTCTGGGCCCAGCTTCAACCACATTAGCTTCCTATGAGTAGCAAAAGTTCATTTACATCTGATACCATTTCTGGTGCCTGTTAAACAAATACGACTATTCCCAAGGGTCAAAAAGACAGAGCAGGGGCCTACTGATGCCAGTGCTGAGTGCCTGGATGTTGCTCAGTTGCTATACATTAATGAAGCCAGACTGGTGCTTTTGTCCAAAGCATTTGCACGTGATGCCTTCATGTGATTTTTTCCCCTTCAGGGTACAAATGGAATCATCCATGAGCCATGCTTTCACTCAAGATACATGAGGAAAATAAAGATGAGCGTCTTAAACGAAGGTTTCTGTACCAAGAGACATGAGTTGAATTCTTCATTTTATCCACTCGTTGACATTGAAATCCGTGGCGCTGGAAACTTCCAACGATGTCGGCAAAGCATCATTCAACTCTTTAACACCAGTTACTGCCCTTACTCCAGTTGCTCCTTCAATGGGGTTTTCTTGCCGCCACTCCATGGGCAGTTTGGGGTAAGTTTGTGAAATAATGATATACTTGTTAGAATGATTTTGGTTGCAAATTATAGAATATGTGCCTCCAAAGGGTTTAAATAACAGGATTCTTTATCTTCTCACATGGTAATAAGGCTTGAGATAGATAATTCTGGGCTAGTTCTTTAGCTTAACAATACCAGCTTTTCAATTATTTTCTTGGCTTTATTGTGGTGCTAAACTGGCAGCTACTGCTCTGTGCAAAGCCAATGCAGGAAAGAAAGAAATTTATCTTGCATATATCTCTCTCCAACTCTGCAGAAGTGTCAACAGACATCTTTTTAGATACCATTAGCCAGAATTTGGTAAACCAACCTGTGATAAAGGGGAATGGGTTACCATGGTTGGTTTAGACAATCACTGATCATCCCCTGGAACCAGGGAGTCTTCTTAAGCAAATTGCTTTCCTCTACCAGGTAAAATCATGAATCTGTAAGCCAGATTGTAAGGAATCTGTTAAGGCTGTTGGGTAGGCACCCATTAGAATCTGCCACAGGTGGCGTCTCAGATGTCAGAAGAAGCAGCAGCAGTTAGATGTCTTAGGTAAGGATTTCCCTCTATAAAGACACTTAGGAAGTAGAAACTGAGTAAGTCCCAAGGAAACAAGAAGATAGTGTCATTTTCATTACATCTTGAAGAGTTGGGGGACCATTTGAATCCTGACTCCAAATTCCATCTTTTCTTCATTGTTCCAGAATAAGAAAAAAATTTAAGCACAGGCTGAAAGAAGTGTCCCTAGATCTACTCATTATTTCAAATGTCATATGTTGGTCCTGAAGACCAAGAATTATAGTACTCACAGTTTATAAGTATCTTGTTCCATTGCAACCCCATGGACTGCAGCACTCTAGGCTTCCCTGTCCATCACCAACTCCTGGAGCTTGCTCAAACTCATGTCCATCGAGTCGGTGATGCCATCCAACCGTCTCATCCTCTGTCGTTCCCTTCTCCTCTTGCCTTCAATCTTTCCCAGCATCAGGGTCTTTTCATATGAGTCAGTTCTTCCCATCAGGTGGCCAAAGTATTGGAGCTTCAGCTTCAGCATCAGTCCTTCCAATGAATATTTAGGACTGATTTCCTTTAGGATTGACTGGTTTTATCTCCTTGCTGTGCAAGGGACTCTCAAGAGTCTTCTCCATCACCACAGTTCAAAGCATCAATTTTTCGGCGCTCTGCTTTCTTTATAGTCCAACTCTCACATCCATACATGACTACTGGAAAAACCATAGCTTTGACTAGATGGACCTTTGTTGGCAAAGCAATGTCTCTGCTTTTTAATATTCTGTCTAGGTTGGTCAAAACTTTCTTCCAAGCTACCATCAACTGAGTTCTAATTATTGACTAATATACATGTTATCTCAAATACTTAAGATTACCTTCAAAGAAACAATGGGCTTTTGTCTGCCTTCACACTCTCCCTTTTTCAGAAAGTAGATCAGCATGTGAGGAAGGGGGTTCAACTCCTCTCTCAGACCCCAACAGAAGAGGTTCCTCCAAGGTCTCTTGGCCCAATTCAATGTCGCAGAAAGAACTTCCTGGAGAAAGCACAGGCTCTGTAGTAACCATACCTGGCTTAAAATCTGGCGTTACCATTTGCGAATGATATGGAGGTCTTCATTCCCTTGGTCTCTGGAAAACAACAATGGGTAAAATCATGGATCCTGCTCACCATGGCCTAGACCACAGTTTACCTGTCTTTCCAGTTTTCTGAGGGAAATACATGACTGCACAATGACTGGCAAGGTAATATTTGGTCATTAGTTGGCTCCAAATCCAAATTCAGAACAAACTACACTCTCACCTGGATGCTCCATAGCTGAAATAGGACTGGCTGCCTGTTTTGGGTTTTTTTGAGCCAAGTTCCTTGCCTTGAATCTAGCTGCTGGAAGAGAAAGGAGGGTGCCACAAAAGGGAAGAAGGTTGCCAGAGATGCTGGGGCCAGCCAAGGGCCCTTTCCATTCCACTCACTCCTGGGAACTACATCTGAAGGAAAAAGGGTATATTATTTTGTATTTGCTTTTTAACTTTTCTGAAACCTTTCCCTCCTGAATAACATGGCCCAATTCTTGCTTTCAAGCTTGACAAACCCTTCTGACTTACCACAGTTGGGGGTGGAAAGATGGGGGTGAGGGTGGAATTTCTTGCCTTTGAACGTAATTCCCCCAATCAAGGTAGGACAGGGCCGGAAAAGCATGGAGGAGCCTTGAGCTTCTCCTGGTAGCTTTTCTGTTTGATCCCTTCGTTCCTCAGAGAAAGACTTGTACACTGAAAACCACAAAGCACTGATGAAAGAAATTAAGGAAGACACAATGGAAAGACAGCTTCTGTTCATGAAAGACTTAACACTATTAAAGTACTCATACTGCTAAAAGTGATCCACACATTCAGTGCAATCCCCATTAAAATTGCAGTGGTGTTTTTTACTGAAAAGAAAAAAATACATATAAAACCCATTTGCAGTACAAAAGATCATAAAGCCAGAACAATCCTGAGAAAGTGAGAAAGTAAACCAAACCTGGAGGTATCAAGTTGTGGATTTTTAAATATATTACATTTAATTTAATTAAAGGTGCTGTAATAAAAACAGCATGGTGCTGGCATAAAGACAGACATATAGACCAATGGAACAGAATAGAGTCCTTAAAAAAACCCCACATATATATGATTAACTGATCTTTGACAAGGGTGGCAGAGTGGGGAAAGAATAATCCCTTCCAGTAAATGGTTTCAGGGAAACTGTATCAGTTCAGTTCAGTTCAGTCACTCAGTCGTGTCCGACTCTTTGCGACCCCATGAACTGCACAGCACGCCAGGCCTCCCTATCCATCACCAACTCTTGGAGTTTACCCAAACTCATATCTATCAAGTCGGTGATGCCATCCAGCCATCTCGTCCTCTGTCGTCCGCTTCTCCTACTAACCCCAATCCCTCCCAGCATCAGGGTCTTTTCCAAATGAGTCAACTCTTCGCATGAGGTGGCCAAAGTATTGGAGTTTCAGCTTCAGCATCAGTCCTTCCAGTGAACACCCAGGACTGATCTCCTTTAGGGTGGACTGATTGGATTTCCTCGCAGTCCAAGGGACTCTCAAGAGTCTTCTCAACACCACAGTTCAAAAGCATCAATTCTTCGGCGCTCAGCTTTCTTCACAGTCCAACTCTCACATACATACATGACCACAGGAAAAACCATAGCCTTGACTAGACGGACCTTTGTTGGCAAAGTAATGTCTCTGCTTTTAAATATGCTGTCTAGGTTGGTCATAACTTTCCTTCCAGGGAATAAGCGTCTTTTATTTATTTTTTTTTTCCTTTTTCTTTTTTTTTAAATTTAATTTTATTTTTTAACTTTACAATGTTGTATTGGTTTTGCCATACATCAAAATGAGTCTGCCTCAGGTGTTACATGTGTTCCCCATCCTGAACACTCCTCCCTCCTCCCTCCCCATACCATCCCCCCGGGTCATCCCAGTGCACCAGCCCCAAGCATCCAGTATCATACATCAAAACTGGACTGGTGACTCATTTCATATGTGATATTATACATGTTTCAGGAGAAGGCAATGGCACCCCACTCCAGGACTCCTGCCTGGAAAATCCCATGGATGGAGGAGCCTGGTAGGCTGCAGTCCACGGGGTTGTGAAGAGTTGGACTCGACTGAGCGACTTCACTTTCACTTTTCACTTTCACGCACTGGAGAAGGAAATGGCAACCCACACCAGTGTTCTTGCCTTGAGAATCCCAGGGACGGGGGAGCCTGGTGGGCTGCCGTCTACGGGGTCGCACAGAGTCGAACACGACTGAAGTGACTTAACAGCATACATGTTTCAATGTCATTCTCCCAAATCATCCCACCCTCTCCCTCTCCGACAGAGTCCAAAAGACTGTTCTATTCATCAGTGTCTCTTTTGCTGTCTTGTATACAGGGTTATTGTTACCATCTTTCTAAATTCCATATATATGTGTTAGTATACTGTATTGGTGTTTTTCTTTCTGGCTTACTTCACTCTGTATAATAGGCTCCAGTTTCATCCACCTCATTAGAACTGATTCAAATGTATTCTTTTTAATGGCTGAGTAATACTCCATTGTGTATATGAACCATAGCTTTCTTATCCATTCATCTGCTGATGGACATCTAGGTTGCTTCCATGTCCTGGCTATTATAAACAGTGCTGTGATGAACATTGTGGTACACATGTCTCTTTCAATTCTGGTTTCCTCAGTATGTATGCCCAGCAGTGGGATTGCTGGATCATAAGGCAGTTCTATTTCCAGTTTTTTAAGGAAACTCCACACTGTTCTCCATAGTGGCTATACTAGTTTGCATTCCCACCAACAGTGTAAGAGGGTTCCCTTTTCTCCACACTTTCTCCAGCATTTATTGCTTGTAGACTTTTGGGTCGCAGCCATTCTGACTGGCGTGAAATGGTACCTCATAGTGGTTTTGATTTGCATTTCTCTGATAATGAGTGATGTTGAGCATCTTTTCATGTGTTTGTTAGCCCTCTGTATGTCTTCTTTGGAGAAATGTCTATTTAGTTCTTTGGGCCCTTTTTTGATTGGGTCATTTATTTTTCTGGAATTGAGCTGCAGGAGTTGCTTGTATATTTTTGAGATTAGTTGTTTGTCAGCTGCTTCATTTGCTATTATTTTCTCCCATTCTGAAGGCTGTCTTTTCACCTTGCTTATAGTTTCCTTTGTTGTGCAGAAGCTTTTAAGTTTAATTAGGTCCCATTTGTTTATTTTTGCTTTTATTTCCAATATTCTGGGAGGTGGGTCATAGAGGATCCTGCTGTGATGTATGTCAGAGAGTGTTTTGCCTATGTTCTCCTCTAGGAGTTTTATAGTTTCTGGCCTTATGTTTAGATCTTTAATCCATTTTGAGTTTATTTTTGTGTATGGTGTTAGAAAGTGTTCTAGTTTCATTCTTTTACAAGTGGTTGACCAGTTTTCCCAGCATCACTTGTTAAAGAGATTGTCTTTAATCCATTGTATGTATATTCTTGCCTCCTTTGTCAAAGATAAGGTGTCCATATGTGCGTGGATTTATCTCTGGGCTTTCTATTTTGTTCCATTGATCTATATTTCTGTCTTTGTGCCAGTACCATACTGTCTTGATGACTGTGGCTTTGTAGTAGAGCCTGAAATCAGGCAGGTTGATTCATCCAGTTCCATTTTTCTTTCTCAAGATTGCTTTGGCTATTTGAGGTTTTTTGTATTTCCATACAAATTGTGAAATGATTTGTTCTAGCTCTGTGAAGAATACCGTTGGTAGCTTGATAGGGATTGCATTGAATCTATAAATTGCTTTGGGTAGTTTACTCATTTTCACTATATTATTCTTCCAATCCATGAACATGGTATATTTCTCCATCTATTAGTGTCCTTTTTGATTTCTTTCACCAGTGTTTTATAGTTTTCTATATATAGGTCTTTAGTTTCTTTAGGTAGATATATTCCTAAGTATTTTATTCTTTTCATTGCAATGGTGAATGGAATTGTTTCCTTAATTTCTCTTTCTATTTTCTCATTATTAGTGTATAGGAATGCAAGGGATTTCTGTGTGTTGATTTTATATCCTGCAACTTTACTATAATCATTGATTAGTTCTAGTAATTTTCTGGTGGAGTCTTTAGGGTTTTCTATGTAGAGGATCATGTCATCTGCAAACAGTGAGAGTTTTACTTCTTCTTTTCCAATTTGGATTCCTTTTATTTCTTTTTCTGCTCTGATTGCTGTGGCCAAAAACTTCCAAAACTATGTTGAATAGTAATGGTGAAAGTGGGCACCCTTGTCTTGTTCCTGACTTTAGAGGAATTGCTTTCAATTTTTCACCATTGAGGATAATGTTTGCTGTGGGTTTGTCATATATAGCTTTTATTATGTTGAGTTATGTTCCTTCTATTCCTGCTTTCTGGAGAGTTTTTATCATAAATGGATGTTGAATTTTGTCAAAGGCTTTCTCTGCATCTATTGAGATAATCATATGGTTTTTATTTTTCAATTTGTTAATGTGGTGTAATCCATTGATTGATTTGCGAATATTGAAGGATCCTTGCATCCCTGGGATAAAGCCCACTTGGTCATGGTATGATCTTTTTAATGTGTTGTTGGATTCTGATTGCTAGAATTTTGTTTAGGATTTTTGCATCTATGTTCATCAATGATATTGGCCTGTAATTTTCTTTTTTTGTGGCATCTTTGTCAGGTTTTGGTATTAGGGTGATGGTGGCCTCATAGAATGAGTTTGGAAGTTTACCTTCCTCTGCAATTTTCCGGAAGAGTTTGAGTAGGATAGGTGTTAGCTCTTCTCTAAATTTTTGGTAGAATTCAGCTGTGAAGCCGTCTGGACCTGGGCTTTTGTTTGCTGGAAGATTTCTGATTACAGTTTCAATTTCCGTGCTTGTGATGGGTCTGTTAAGATTATCTATTTCTTCCTGGTCCAGTTTTGAAAAGTTGTACTTTTCTAAGAATTTGCCCATTTCTTCCACGTTGTCCATTTTATTGGCATATAATTGCTGATAGTAGTCTCTTATGATCCTTTGTATTTGTGTGTTGTCTGTTGTGATCTCTCCCTTTTCATTTCTAATTTTATTGATTTGATTTTTCTCCCTTTGTTTCTTGATGAGTCTGGCTAATGGTTTGTCAATTTTATTTATCCTTTCAAAGAACCAGCTTTTGGCTTTGTTGATTTTTGCTATGGTCTCTGTTGTTTCTTTTGCATTTATTTCTGCCCTAACTTTTAAGATTTCTTTCCTTCTACTAACCCTGGGGTTCTTCATTTCTTCCTTTTCTTGTTGCTTTAGGTGTAGAGTTAGGTTATTTATTTGACTTTTTTCTTGTTTCTTGAGGTATGCCTGTATTGCTATGAACTTTCCCCTTAGGACTGCTTTTACCGTGTCCCACAGGTTTTGGGTTGTTGTGTTTTCATTTTCATTCATTTCTATGCAAATTTTGATTTCTTTTTTGATTTCTTCTGTGATTTGTTGGTTATTCAGCAGCGTGTTGTTCAGCCTCCACATGTTGGAATTTTCAATAGTTTTTCTCCTGTAATTGAGATCTAATCTTACTGCATTGTGGTCAGAAAAGATGCCTGGAATGATTTCAATTTTTTTGAATTTACCAAGGCTAGATTTATGGCCCAGGATGTGATCTATCCTGGAGAAGGTTCCGTGTGCGCTTGAGAAATAGGTGAAATTCATTGTTTTGGGATGAAATGTCCTATAGATATCAATTAGGTCTAACTGGTCTATTGTATCGTTTAAAGTTTGTGTTTCCTTGTTAATTTTCTGTTTAGTTGATCTATCCATAGGTGTCAGTGGGGAATTAAAGTCTCCCACTATTATTGTGTTATTGTTAATTTCTCCTTTCATACTTGTTAGCATTTGTCTTACATATTGCGGTGCTCCTATGTTGGGTGCATATATATTTATAATTGTTATATCTTCTTCTTGGATTGATTCTTTGATCATTATGTAGTGACCTTCTTTGTTTCTCTTCACAGCCTTTATTTTAAAGTCTATTTTATCTGATATGAGTATTGCTACTCCTGCTTTCTTTTGGTCTCTATTTGCATGGAAAATCTTTTTCCAGCCCTTCACTTTCAGTCTGTATGTGTCCCCTGTTTTGAGGTGGGTCTCTTGTAGACAACATATGTAGGGGTCTTGTTTTTGTATCCATTCAGCCAGTCTTTGTCTTTTGGTTGGGGCATTCAACCCATTTACGCTTAAGGTAATTATTCATAAGTATGATCACATTGCCATTTACTTTATTGTTTTGGGTTTTAATTTATACACCCTTTTTGTGTTTCCTGTCTAGAGAATATCCTTTAGTATTTATTGGAGAGCTGGTTTGGTGGTGCTGAATTCTCTCAGCTTTTGCTTGTCTGTAAAGCTTTTGATTTCTCCTTCATATTTGAATGAGATCCTTGCTGGGGTACAATAATCTGGGCTGTAGGTTATTTTCTTTCATCACTTTAAGTATGTCTTGCCATTCTCTCCTGGCTTGAAGAGTTTCTATTGAAAGATCAGCTGTTATCCTTATGGGAATTCCCTTGTGTGTTATTTGTTGTTTTTCCCTTGCTGCTTTTCATATTTGTTCTTTGTGTTTGATCTTTGTTAATTTGATTAATATGTGTCTTAGGGTGTTTCGCCTTGGGTTTATCCTGTTTGGGACTCTCTGGGTTTCTTAGACTTGAGTGATTATTTCCTTCCCCATTTTAGGGAAGTTTTCCACTATTATCTCCTCAAGTATTTTCTCATGGTTTTTCTTTTTGTCTTCTTCTTCTGGGACTCCTATGATTCGAATGTTGTAGCGTTTAATATTGTCCTGGAGGTCTCTGAGATTGTCCTCATTTCTTTTAATTCATTTTTCTTTTTTCTTCTCTGATTCATTTATTTCTACTCCTCTATCTTCTAATTCACTAATCCTATCTTCTGCCTCTGTTATTCTACTATTTGTTGCCTCCAGAGTGTTTTTGGTCTCATTTATTGCATTATTCACTATATTGACTCTTTTTTATTTCTTCTAGGTCCTTGTTAAACCTTTCTTGCATCTTCTCAATCCTTGTCTCCAGGCTATTTATCTGTGATTCCATTTTGATTTCAAGATTTTGGATCAATTTCACTATCATTATTTGGAATTCTTTATCAGGTAGATTCCCTAT
The DNA here is from genome assembly GCF_029378745.1 of Bos indicus. NCBI lineage: Eukaryota > Metazoa > Chordata > Mammalia > Artiodactyla > Bovidae > Bos > Bos indicus. The sequence goes on from NC_091785.1 coordinate 17,180,736, forward strand.
CTCTGCCTCTTTTGTTTGGTTTGGTGAGCATTTATCCTGTGCCTTTACCTGCTGGATATTCCTCTGTCTCTTCATCTTATTTATATTGCTGAGTTTGGGGTGTCCTTTCTGTATTCTGGCAGTTTGTAGTAAGCGTCTTTTAACTTCATGGCTGCAACCATCATCTGCAGTGATTTTGGAACCTAAAAAAATAAAGTCTGACACTGTTTCCACTGTTTCCCCATCTATTTCCCATGAAGTGATGGGACCAGATGCCTTGATCTTAGTTTTCTGAATGTTGAGCTTTAAGCCAACTTTTTCACTCTCCTCTTTCACTTTCATCACGAGGCTTTTAAATTCCTCATCCCTTTCTGCCATAAGGGTGGTGTCACCTGCATATCTGAGGTTATTGACATTTCTCCCGGCAATCTTGATTCCAGCTTGTGCTTCTTCCAGCCCAGCATTTCTCATGATGTACTCTGCATATAAGTTAAATAAGCAAGGTGACAATATACAGCCCTGATGTACTCCTTTTCCTATTCAGAACCAGTCTGTTGTTTCATGTCCAGTTCTAACTGTTGCTTCCTGACCTGCATACAGGTTTCTCAAGAGGCAGGTCAGGTGGTCTGGTATTCCCATTTCTTTCAGAATTTTCCACAGTTTACTGTGATCCACACAGTCAAAAGGCTTTGGCATAGTCAATAACGCAGAAATAGATGTTTTTCTGGAACTCTCTTGCTTTTTCCATGATCCAGTAGATGTTGGCAATTTGATCTCTGGTTCCTCTGCCTTTTCTGAAACCAGCTTGAACATCTGGAAGTTCACAGTTCACGTATGGCTGAAGCCTGGCTTGGAGAATTTTGAGCATTACTTTACTAGCGTGTGAAATGAGTGCAATTGTGTGGTAGTTTGAGCATTCTTTGGCATTGCCTTTCTTTGGGATTGGAATGAAAACTGACCTTTTCCAGTCCTGTGGCCACTGCTGAGTTTTCCAAATTTGCTGGCATATTGAGTGCAGCACTTTCACAGCATCATCTTTTCGGATTTGAAATAGCTCAACTGGAATTCCATCACCTCCACTAGCTTTGTTCATAGTGATGCTTCCTAAGGCCCACTTGACTTCACATTCCAGGATGTCTGGCTCTAGGTGAGTGATCACACCATCGTGATTATCTGGGTCGTGAAGATCTTTTTTGTACAGTTCTTCTGTGTATTCTTGCCACCTCTTCTTAATATCTTCTGCTTCTGTTAGGTCCATGCCATTTCTGTCCTTTATCGAGCCCGTCTTTGCATGAAATATTCCCTTGGTATCTCTAATTTTCTTGAAGAGATCTCTAGTCTTTCCCATTCTATTGTTTTCCTCTATTTCTTTGCATTGATTGCCGAGGAAGGCTTTCTTATCTCTCCTTGCTATTCTTTGGAACTCTGCATTCAGATGCTTATATCTTTCCTTTTCTCCTTTGCTTTTTGCTTCTCTTCTTTTCATAGCTATTTGTAAGGCCTCCCCAAACAGCCATTTTGCTTTTTTGCATTTCTTTTCCATGGGGATGGTCTTGATCCCTGTCTCCTGTACAATGTCACGAACCTCTGTCCATAGTTCATCAGGCACTCTGTCTATCAGATCTAGTCCCTTAAATCTATTTCTCACTTCCACTGTATAGTCATAAGGGATTTGATTTAGGTCATACCTGAATGGTCGAGTGGTTTTCCCTACTGTCTTCAATATAAGTCTGATATAACTGTGTATATCCACATGCAAAAGAATGAAATTGGACCTATATATTACAGCATCCACAAAAATCAACTTAAAATGGACTGAAGACTTTAACACAAGACCTGAAACTGTAAAATTTCAAGAAGAAAATATAGTGAAAGAAAATGACATTGGTCTTAGCAATGAGTTCTAGATATGACACCAAAAGCCCAGTCACCAAAAGCAAAAATAGATAATTGAAACTACATCAAACCAGAAAGTTTTTGCACAGCAGAGGAAACAATTAGCAGAGTAAAAAAGCAACCTACAAAATGGTAGAAAATATTTGCAAACTGTATATCAGATGAGAGGTAGATTTCCAAATTATATAAGGAATTCCAACAACCCAACAGCAAGAAGAATACTAACTCGATTAAAAATGGACTAGAGAGTTCAGTAGATATTTCTCTAAGGACTACATACAAATGGCTAGTTGGTATACGCAAGGGTGCAGAACATCACTAACAATCTGGGTAATGCAAATCAAAATCACAATGAGGTATCACCTTATACCTGATAGAATGGATATTATGAAAGAAAAAGCAAAAGACAAGTGTAGTGAGGATGTGAAGAAAATGGACCCCTTTGTATATTGTGGATGTGGCCACTATGTAAAGGAGTATGGCAGTTCCTCAAAAAAAAATCTATCATATGATCAAGCAATCTTTCTTTTGGGTGTTTATCTGCCCAGGTGTGGAAACAACTTCAGTGTCTGTTGATGAATGTTGAAAGAGGAATGGATTTTTTAAATGTGATATACACATACAACAGAATATTACTGAGCATTAAAAAGAAGGAAATTCTGTGACATGAGACAGAAATGAACCTTGAAGACATCATTGTTGCTTCTGTCTGACTCTTTGTGACCCCATAGACTGTAGCACACCAGGCCTCTCTGACCCTCACCATCTCCTGGAGCTTGCCCAAATTCATTTTCATTGCATTGGTGATGCTATCCACCCATCTCATTCTCTTACACCCTCTTCTCCTTCTGCCCTCAATCTTTCCAAGCATCAGGGACTTTTCCAATGAGTCATCTGTTCACATCCGATGACCAAAATACTGGAGCTTCAGCATCAGTTCTTCCAGTAAATATTCAGGGTTATTGACTGGTTTGATCTCCTTGCTGTCCAAGGGACTTTCAGGAGTCTTTTCCAGCACCACAGTTCAAAGGCATCAATTCTTTGGCCTTCTTTATGGTCCAGCTCTCACAACCATACATGACCACTGGGAAGACCATATAGCCTTGACTATATGGACCTTTGTCAGCAGAGTAATGTCTCTGCTTTTCAACATACTGTCTAGGTTTGTCATAGCTTTCCTGCCAAGAAGCTATCATCTTCTGATTTCATGGCATTTGAAGACATTCAGTTCAGTTCAGTTCAGTTCAGTCGCTCAGTCATGTCCAACTCTTTGCGACCCCATGAATCGCAGCACGCCAGGCCACCCTGTCCATCACCAACTCCCGGAGTTCACCCAGACTCACGTCCATCGAGTCGGTGATGCCATCCAGCCATCTCATCTTCTATTGTCCCCTTTTCCTCCTGCCCCCAATCCCTCCCAGCATCAGAGTCTTTTCCAATGAGTCAACTTTCCGCATGAGGTGGCCAAAGACATTAGCTATGTGAAATTAGCCAGTCACAAAAGGACACATAATGCATGATTCCACTTACATGAGATATCTAAAATAATCAAACTTATAGACTTAATCAGAGAGTAGAATGGTGGTTGCCAGGAGCCTGATGGAGGGGAGAGATGGGGAGTTACTAATCAATAGGCATAAAGTTTCAGCTATGCAAGATGATTAACTTCTAGAAATCTACTGTACAGCTTTGTCCTTCACTGTATACATTAACATTTGTTGAGAGGGTAGATCTCATGTTAAATTTATTTATAACAAAAATATAAAGTTTACAGTAAAAACTTAAGTCTTTCCCTCCTTCCTGCCCGACAATCAGTTCACTGGAGGAAAACACTCTTAATAGTTTTAATTAATAGGGGAGAACCTTTTCAGGCATCCACTATGCATATTATGCTTCCCCAGTGGCTCAGCAGTAAAAAATCCACCTGCAATGCAGGATACTTGGGTTTAATCCCTGGGTCAGGAAGATCCTTGAACTAAGAAATGGCAATCCACTCCAGTATTCTGGCCTGGAAAATTCCAAGGACAGAGGAGCCTGGTGGGCTATAGTCCATGGGGTTGCAGAGAGTGGGACACAACGGAGCATACATGCTTCTCAGAAAAGAGATTTGTCAAGTGTCTCTTACATTCTAGCCAGTGCTCTAGGAATTAGAGAGAGGGTAGTTTCCTGCCATTTACACATTTATAGAGCTCTTCCATGTGCCAAGTGCCATGTTGGTGCTGCAGATTCATCTGAGAGCCAAGGCAGATGTGGTCCTGACATTATGGAGTTGGTGTTCTAGAGGTCAGGCAGACAAGAGACCAGAGATACAGACAAAGCAAGTCAAACTCTAGCAACTGCTGGAGAGAAAAAAAGTACTATAAGAGGGATTAATAGAGCATCCTAGTCTAGGTGGGTGATTAAAAGATCTCTCTGAAGAGGAGACATGGAAATTAACTCGAATAGAGGGAAGAGCAATTATATAACTGAGGGGGAAGAAAAGTTTGGCATGCTTGAAGGCCTGGGTGGCTGGGATGTGGTGGGTGGGTCAGCAGTGGTATGGTATGATATTGGCCTAGAGGGTGGGGTTAGAATATGAGTGGCTTTGAGACTTCTGGTAGAATTTGGTCTCTGAAGGCTTTAAGCAGAAGAGTGTTATGATCAAATTTGTTTTTAAAAGATTCCTATGACTGCCAGTTCAGGATGGGTTGGGATAGAACTAGAAAGGTAACATGGGAGACCAACAAGAGGTCATTGCAGTGTCCACACAGGAGCTGATGACGGCTTGGGCTAAGATGATAGAAATAAGACTATACCATGATCTTGTTCTGTAACTAGCATACAATATTTAAAGTGTCGAATTCCCGACTTCAAAGTATGTAGAGGCTGCCTTTTCCTACGGAGCTCATCTTCCACTGAGGGATGAGCGTACCAGTTCACAAGCTATATGTACAGAGGTATTGACAGCAACATTGCTTATAGGAAAAAATACTGGTATCAAAGGAATGCTCACCAGTAGGGAGTTGTTGAATGAACTGTGATACATTAATATTATGGACTCTCATGTAGCCATTAGAGTGTTCCCATTAGCCATTAGAGTGATTTTATTTATATATAAATATTCTTTTTCAAATTCTTTTCCACTATAGGTTACTACAAGATACTGAATATAGTTCCCTGTGTTCTGCAGCAGGTTCTTGTTGCTTATCTGTTTTATATATAGTAGTGTGTATATATTAATAACAAATTCCTGATTTATCCCTCCCCGTCTCCCCACTTTCCCTTTTTGGTAACCATAAGTTTGTCTTCTATGTCTTTTGAGCCTATTTCTATTTTGTAAGTAAGTTCTTTTGTATGATTTTTTTTTTTGGATTTCATATATAAGCGATATCATTTGATATTTTTCTCTCTCGTTCTGACTGACTTCATGTAGTATGATAATCTCTAGGTCCATCCGTGTTGCTGCACATGGAATTATTTCATTCTTTTTATGGCTGAGTATGTTTCCATTGTGTATATATACCACATCTTCTTTATCCATTCATCTGTTGATGGACATTTAGAGTGTTTCCATGTCTTGGCTATTGTAAACAGTGCTGTTTTGAACTCTGGAGTGCATGTATCTTTTCAAATTAGAATTTTCTCTGAATATATGCTCAAGAGTGGGACTGCTGGATCTTATGGTAACACCATTTTTAGTTTTTTTAAGGAACCTCTTGACTGTTCTCCATAGTGACTCCACCAATCTACATTCCCACCAACAGTATAGGAGAGTTCCCTTTTCTTCATACCCTCTCCAGCATGTATTATTTTTAGTGATGGCCATTTTGACTGGTGTGAGGTGATACCTCATTGCAATTTTGATTTGCATTTCACTAATAATTAGCAATACTGAGCATCTTTTCATGTACCTGTTGTCCATCTGTATGTTTTCTTTGGAGAAATGTCTATTTAGGTCTTCTGGCCATTTTTTGATTTTTTTTTAATATTAAGCCTTACATTTGTATATTTTGGAAGTTAATCCCTTGTTGGTCACATCATTTGCAAATATTTTTCCCAGTCTGCAGGTTATCTTTTTGTTTTGTTTATAATTTCCTTTGTTGTACAAATGCTTTTAAGTTTTAAGGTCCCATTTGGTTATTTGGGGTTTCATTTACATTACTCTAGAATGTTTTCCTTTTAACTCACTTTTAAACTTTTTATATAGTTTTCACATATGATGATGATGATTTTTTTAAACTTTTAAGTTGTGCCTAGCTTGTGATAGACCTGCAAAAATTATCTGTTAAATAAACATTGGCTATTTAAAGAAAGTACTTGTACATTATAAAAATAGGCCCAAAATTGCATAAATAAAAAGAAAAAAAATCTTATAATTTTGCTAGAGATCACTCCCATTACCTCTATGTAGAATTTTCCAGGCTTTATTTATTAAAAATTCATACATAATAGCTTTTTAAAGATGGGATTTTTCTGACCTGTTCCTCTCTCTTTTATCTTCTCTTTTCCCTATCTTTCTTTCTCCCTGATTCTCTTTCTTTCTCCCTGATTGTAGAGAAAATTAGCTACCAAACAGCTCAGAAATGCCTGTCAGTGGCAAAGTGACACCTTCTAGGAAGGAAGCAGTTCCTGGGTCTGGAATATCACCTGATCGATGATTTATTCCTCAGAGATTTCTAGGCACTTTCCCTAGGGGTTTGGCCTTCTGGAGAGTGAATCAATGCCCCTCTGTGTTGGACACTGCACCAAACTCAGCACTTTTCTCTTGTAGGCATTTTCAGCTTTTTACTATGTGATGGAGTTTTTAAACCTTACATCAGAGGAATCAGTATCTGTGGAACAGTTGACTGAGAAGTTGGAAGAGTTCTGCGCTCAGCGTTGGGAAGAGGTAAGCAACTGGAAACAGCAGCTGTTACCATTGTTACCATTTCCCTGTGCGTCTGCTCTTCAGGTTGTACTAATGTGACCAAGATCCAACACACATGTTAGAGAGGCCCAGATGGCACACTCAGTTAGGAATAAACTCACCGGCATTCCATGATAACTGGCCATACAATGGATTAAACAAAAAAGGTCTTAATGATTTTCACCTAATTTGAAGTGTGGCAATAGGCAGTTGCTGGCATGGGTCCAATAGCTTGACTATCTTCAATCATTCTTTGATCATTCTTCGGCTGCTTTCCTCATGGAAATAAGGTTTAGCTTCAGTGATCGCATCCAGATACATCAGTTCCTTTTTACAGGAAAGCAAAAGCTAGCCCAGAAGCTCCTTAGTAGTCTTTTCTCTTACATCTCATTGGCCACGGCTGGCTGAGAAAGCAGGATGCAGGATTTTACGACTGGCTTTGAGCCCTAGATCCACCACGAGCTACTTCCTGGAGCTGAGCACATTGTCTTCTACTACTTCCCTTAACCCCCGAGGAAGACAGGCAGTTCACAGAATCTGCCACAGACACCACTGTGGTCAGACCATTTTTCCATCAAACAGGTTCAATATATATCCTGCTTATGACAGAAGCACAAGTTTTCTTCTGGTCTGAGGCACTGAGTCATTCAAGATCCAGTGCCACCTGATGAAAATTTCCAGGGACGCAAGAGAAAGATATGGAATTTCAGTTCAGTTCAGTTCAGTCGCTCAGTCATGTCCGACTTTATGCGACCCCATGAATCGCAGCACGCCAGGCTTCCTTGTCCATCACCAGCTCCCAGAGTTCACACAAACTCATGTCCATCTAGTTGGAGATGCCATCCAGCCATCTCATCCTCTGTCGTCCCCTTCTCCTCCTGCCCCCAATCCCTCTCAGCATTAAGGTCTTTTCCAATGAGTCAACTCTTCGCATGAGGTGCCCAAAGTATTGGAGTTTCAGCTTTAGCATCAGACCTTCCAATGAACACCCAGGACTGATCTCCTTTAGGATGGACTGGTTGGATCTCCTTGCAGTCCAAGGGACTCTCAAGAGTCTTCTCCAACACCACAATTCAAAAGCATTAATTCTTCAGTGCTCAGCTTTCTTCACAGTCCAACTATGAGACCACTGGAAAAACCATAGCCTCTACTAGACGGACATTACTTTGTTGGCAAAGTAACATCTCTACTTTTCAATATGCTATCTAGGTTGGTCATAAGTTTCCTTCTAAGGAGTAAGTGTCTTTTAATTTCATGGCTGCAATCACCATCTGCAGTGATTTTGGAGCCCCAAAAAATAAAGTCTGACACTGTTTCTACTGTTTCCCCATCTATTTCCCATGAAGTGATAGGACCAGATGCCATGATCTTAGTTTTCTGAATGTTGAGCTTTAAGCCAACTTTTTCACTCTCCTCTTTTACCTTCATCAAGAGGCTTTTTAGTTCCTCTTCACTTTCTGCCATAAGGGTGGTGTCATCTGCATATACTCTGTTCTAAAAATAAACAGATCATCTAGGAGTGGCCAAAAACAGCAGCTGTTTTAAGTCGACACGGTTGCAAAATGCATGGTGCTTTCATTCTGAAGATATGTGATTATTTGAAAATGGATGCTATTCTCTTGGGCACTGACAACCGAGGAAGGAAGATTGTACAAGAGCCTGGACATTTGAAGGTTGTGCAAGAGCCTGGACATTTGGAATTTTCTCTTAAGTATTTTGTCTGAGTTGGACATGAAGGAGGTATTCAGGGCTTTCAGAAAGAGCAGATCAGATATGCCTCAGCCCTTTCCAAGAGGGGAGGCTTTTTGCAGCTGCTGGTGATCTGTGGAGAAAGAGGAACATCTTGGATTCTTGAGCAAAATGCTTCCTGAACTGGGTTCCAGGGCAGTGTTTGTCGAACGTAACTGTGCCAACTCACTGGAAAAGACCCTGATGCTAGGAAAGATTGAGGGCAGGAGGAGAAGGGGAGAAAGAGGTTGAGATGGTTGGATGGCATCACTGACTCCATGGAAATAAGTCTGAGCAAACTGTGGGAGATAGTGGAGAACAGAGGAGCCTGGCGTGCTGCAGTCCACGGGGTTGCAGAGTCAGACACGACTTAGTGCCTGAACAACAACAAGGGCAAGAGGCTGAGACGGTGTGGATAGAGTCAGGACTCCAACCCTAGTTCTTTTGATTCTACACGTTGAAATGTCTTAACAAAGATCAAATTTTCCCCACACTTAAAGATCTGTAAAATGAAAATACAGACACTATATTTATTGAATAAATGTGTGTATAAGTGGACAAGCTCATTAAACAAAAATTAATGATTTCTTTCATGTAACAGTTTTTCAGTTTTGAATATATGTGGAAAATGTTTCACAAGGGATGAAAAAATATAGTAAAATTCAGTGTTGTTGAACCTATTAGACCGCAGAAACTAGATTTTTTTTTTTCCTGCTGGAGCACTTATTAATGTGTCATAGCCTGTGGAGGAAAAGATCCCTTAACAGACCCTGAAGTATGAAGCCCTGCACCCATGGAAGGCATGCAGCGCCATTCCCAAAGCCCTCTGCAGAGGCCAACCCTCAGGCCCATGTGAGCTGGGGCTTTCTATTCCCTTGATCAGCTCAGTAGGGAACATGGCGGCTGTGGAGAAGGGCCTGTTGTACAAGCATCATGTTTTCCTCACTTTGCTTCCAGGTGCAGAAGAATTTTGGTGAAGTGAAGGAGAAATACCTGAGTGAATACTGCTTTTCTGGCACCTACATCCTGGTTCTCCTCCTGAATGGCTACCATTTTACAGCTGAGTCCTGGAAAAATATTCACTTCATGAACAAGGTTTGTTGGGTTAAGGGCGAAGTTGGGTGGTAGTGACTGAGACAGCTTTGAGTTTGAAAGAGGTAGGAGTCAGCCTGATTTAAATTTTGGCCTGATGTCCTGTTCTGCCACCTCACCTCTCACCCAAGCTGGGATTTTGTGCCTGGCTCTCCTGGCATGTTGACCAGCCAGTTGTGGGCATCCTATCTAAGGAGGTCTACTTGCATCCTCAGCCTCACCTTTCTGCTCATAAAACAGTGACTAACTCCTTATAAGACAAAATATAAGATATTAAAGTAATATAACAGTATTTCAACAGCCACAGTGATTCTGTGTGCTGGCTTCAACATCCATCCCAAAGGCCCCTTCATGAATCCAGAAAGGATGATCATGGTTTCTTATAAGGGGTGAAGGCCTTGTTGGCTGCAGCTTTAAGAATGACCAATCCGAAAGCTCACTGTGAGGAATGAGAGGAATGACTGTGCATGGGGGCCTTTGCTTAAGAAATCAGGCTTAGCATAAGCCTTAAAGAAGCAACCTCATGGCTGTGCATTACCAAAGCATCACCTGCAGGCATTCAGGCCTGGAGCAACATTTCCACTGGCAGTGAGACAGAGGAACACACTTGTGGCTGATTAAAAATATTAAGGACAGTGTTTCTCTACCTTTTAAACTCATACCAATTGATGGCAAAAACAATTTACCCCTGACTTCAAGCAAAACAAAGCATTAAGGCAGAGGACTGTGGTGGCCTTGAAAATACTAGTTTCATCGTGCTCTTGTCAATATTGCCTTTGCTAATTTGAATCTTTTCCTTGTTTTAACATCCAAGTTTTCCTTCTGTTCCATCATGGTTTGTCTGTTTGAGAGAGATGTCTATGTCAGACTTATATTCTCTGAGGTACCAACTATGATCTGTTATTTCTAAACCCTAGGTGATAACTCCAGTAACTCTGGAGGCTTCTTTGACACAGGCAGTCAGATAAAGTTCCAGTTTCCCATAAAAGGAAGCGGGCATTTTACAAATTATTAATTCCCAGGACTGGTAAAGGCGTAGGGGAGAGGAGCATTTCACATGCTATTGGCTGGGATGTAAACTGGCATAACCTTTGGGAAGACTGTTTTGGCAATATGTGCTAGAAGCCTTAAAATATGTACATCACTTTGTCCAACTACTCCATTTCTAGGGTTTATAAATAATTGAATAAAGTGAGTAAAAATGACCATATAAGGCAGTTCATACCAGTCATGATGCTGCAGAAATCCCTTAAGAGATGTGGGATAATATTTACAAAGAGTTGTTAAATGACTTCTACATGCAATTTAATTCCACTTTTTTCTGTGAAAAACATGCACAGAGAGATTGGTAGGATATGACACAAAATGATAATAACAACAACTCTGAGTGACGAAGCAGAGATGGTTTTATCTTCAAAAAAGAAGATATATGTACTTGGTGATTTTCCTACCATGACCACATACAACTCATGTAATAGAAACATTTCCACAATTCTTTATTATTCACAGACTACCTATATTTCAATATATTTCGAGGTGATTTGAAAATATCCCTAGGAAGATGGCAGGGTTGGAGAATGTTTTTTCATTTGAGAATATCCCTAGGAAGATGGCAGGGTTGGAGAATGTTTTTTCATTTGAGAATAATCCTTTCTCATGCATATGCAATGTCTTTGAACATCCGTCGAGTAAGACTGACTTGATGGGGATTATTCCCCAGGTTTTCCCTAGTTGAATCATAACAGAAGTCCTGGTTTTGTATGGATGAGATTCCTGGGCCTGACATGGATGTAGAAGGACAGGGACAGTCAGTCTCTCATTTTTTGCCTGCTTCCTGTCAGCCTCCAGCCCCCTTCCCCACCCTATCACCCACATTACACAAATATCAAAAGAGGAATGCAAACTTCCAAAGGCCTAATTTGAATTAAGTTCTTCTTGGCAGGAGAACTGAGCCATCTTTCACCAAATTCCTCTGTGAATCTGGGGAATACAGTAGTGAGGCCCCACACTCTCCTTCTAATCACTTGCTCCTGTTTCCTCACAGCCATATTCCCAATTCAAAATATAGAAGTAATCCCTTTAGAGAACCGAACGTGGTGCTTTCACTTCCTGGTGGTTTAGTGTTATGGGTAGCGTTGAATGAAAGCTCATTTAATCCTCAAATCAGAAACAACACTTTCCCCACTGTTTGCAGGTCCGGAGCACCAGCGTTGGGTGGACTTTGGGCTACATGCTGAACCTGACCAACAAGATTCCAGCTGAAGAGCCAATGTCCCCACCCCTCCCCCACTCCACCTATGTCTTCCTCATGGTCCTCTTCTCCCTGATCCTGCTCGCAGTGATCATCGTAGGCATAGTTGTCTTTCACAAGCCTTCGTATTTCTGGAAAGACATGGTATAGCAGGAGCAGCTGAAATCTTCTGGCTGGAGTGAGAAAACTCGCCCAGGAAGCACTTACCTCCACAGTGGGGCCCAAGGTCACCACTCTTGCTCACCAAGGCCAGTCTTGACCAGCATGAGGCTTCCTTGGCTTCTGCTAAAGCCTCTCCGTGGGAAGTATTCACCACCCTCTGCTTCAAGGACTTCCTGGCAGACACTGTCTTTTCTGTGAGTCTTTCCAAACTTCCCCCCTTTCTCTTTTGTACTCTTTGTTTGTGTGGGTCTTAAAGATCTGCCTCCTTTCATGATCATTGCTTTATAAAAGAACAATATTGACTTTGTCCAAAAGAACTGAGAATCTCGAGTCCTGTGCTGGGAAGCTGCCCTGCCTAAAAGAAGAATCTTGGGGACTAATTCAGTTGTGATCTTACAGACCTGATTCCCATTTATTAAAAAAGCCATACAATGCCTTTGGAGAAGATAGACACACACCCAAGCCCAGCCTGCCCTTTCCATGGGAAAATTGTCTAGACTAAGCAAATGTGTACTAGGGCAAAAGAGTCTTGCAAAGGAATTTCTGTGCTTATGCAGTAAATAGTTAATCCAAGCCAAAAGAGGCTTTTTGCCTAAGTCACATATTCCTGGGTGATGCCAAAAATGCTACAGAGTGGGACACCCATACCAGAGATTATTTTAAAAGCTGCTGTACATATATACATAGGCATTCAGATATCAGGGCGTATTATTTAGTTAGGTGTACACATGTCAGGAATAAAAATAGTTACAACATAAGGTTGGAAAAATGTGTCCTCCAAAACATCTCCTGGGGTTGGTTTTTATTGTGGTAAAAGGCATAGAACCTAAAACTCACCATTATAACATAAACAGTTTAGTGGCATTTAGTACATTCACAATGCTGTGCGACTGTCAATGCTATCCAACTCCAGTATATTTTCATCACCAAGAAATTGGCTGGGCATAAGGCCATCCTGAGGTAGACATGAACCGTCAACCTTTCCGTTTTGCTAAACATGCTAACCAGTTGCACCACAAAGATGCTCACTGAGATGTCACTAAAGCCATGCTGTATCTTACTGTCCCAGGATCTAATTTAGTGAGAGAACTTCATGAGTGAGAGTGGCATGCCTTTTTGGTGTCATGGTATTTACACAACAAAATGTGCCAGGGATCACATCTACAAGTGTTACTACTGGTTCTAGGTACTTCTGCTTAAGCATCTTTGCCATAGACATCTTTGCCACAAGCACTTGTGGCCACATTTTCACTGTAGTAATTGGCTTGGAAGCAATTTTGCCATAAAATATAAGATAATGGAAAATAAAAGAGGGGCAATTAAAGGACACAATGAAATGAATAACAAAATTCAAGACACTATGAAATATAAAATGTTTGAGTACATTTAAAATGTGTGTAGATTCATGGCAATACTGTACAAATAGCTTATTTTATTTTGCAGGTGGTACCTAAGCACTTGTCTTCCAAGTCTTTCATTCATAGCATTTTATACGGGGTTTATTTTTTTGGCTCATTGGTTTGTCTCCTCATTCTGCATCATACTTTTTCTTGTTCACTGAAATGTCTTCCTTCATAAAGAGCGATGTACGTTTCCAAGTCCTTAGAGGCATCTTTGTAACTGAGCTTTGTGCTGTGCTGTGAAAGCTTCTACACAGTTGTTTGTTCTTGGCATATTGTCACGTGTCCGTTGATAGACATTCCAAAGTCATGTGGGAAATGTGGGTTTCCCTCTCCACCTTCTAGGACTGTGGCCTCTTTCTCCTCCAAAGTAGTGTTTCAAAATACGAAACCAACTCTTGGGACAAATCAGTGTCATATGCCAGCTCAATAAAGCCATCAATAATGTTGCCAACTAGAAGAAATGCTAACACATTTCAACCAGTTGAAACCAAACTGTCAAACCAAAAACTCCTACCTCGGTTATTTTATCTTTCATGGAGAACGTGCCTTATAGGCAATGAGTTATTTGATGAAAATGTTTGCCGCAAAAACGCTTGTGGCAGAGGTGTCAATGGCAAAGATACTTATGGTGAAGGTGCCTAGAACTCATTTCAACATGTAAGTAAATGTAATTAATGAGATTTCTTATTTTTTAATATTAAGTTTTTGAAATCTGTTGTGTATATTACACTTAGAGCACACCCTAATCCGGACTACATTTTAAGTGCTCGATAGCCATGTGTGACTAGTGGCTACCATATTAAACAGCACATATCAAAAAGTACATTCAAAGCTAAAAAAACACAGGCAATAGTATTTTGTCTTTCTCTGGGTGGGGGAACTTCTTTAAACAGCTATAGATGCTATAACATCCTTGCTATTATTTATTATATATGAAGTTTAACATTATCCTTAACAAGCTTTTAACATCCCAGCTCAGAGTTTCACATTATTCCTCAGGTTTTGTTGCATTTTTTTGTGACAATAGAGATGCCTGTCATTCAGACCAAGATGCTTGATGATTAACCCTAAACTTTAGAAAATTTAATCTGGATTTAAAGATGATACAAGATAATTTGGATGCTTAAATTCTATAGTCAAAGTGTAAATTTGAATACTAAAATAAAGATTAGTCTCTTAAGAGCTCACAAAGTTTACCATATAATAGTAAAGTTACTATTAAAATATATTCTCATGTATTGTTGGTTTGAAAGACGAGTTGAATTTCACCAAAATGGTTTCATCGCTCTCTGATTCAGAGTCTGATAATTGCTATCTTGTTTGAACATAACAAGTTGCTCACAATTAGCCTGCACTAGCCAGGTATTTCAGTTTGTACTATTTTTTTTTTTTTTTTTATTTCTTATAACGACCTCAAAATTTCAGTGGCTTACCACAATAAACATTGATTTTCATGTTCATGGGTCTAAAATCAGCTAGTACCTCTATTTCCGGCAGTAGGTCAAGTTCAGGCCTGCTCCATGTATCTCCCACTCTCCTTGTCTGGTGGCTTCCTGAGCCATGTTCTGAGTAGAAGGGACACAAAAAGGACAGAAAATTCAGGATGCCTCTTCAGGTCTTGGCCCAGACATGGCCCTGTCACTTCCATTCACATTCTACTGACCAAAATAAGTCATATGACCAACCCCAACTTTACCAATTGAAGAAACACTGGGGAAAATGGCAGAGTCATGTGGCAAAGGACATGAATGACTAATTGTAACAGAAAATTCATGAAACACTGGGCACAATGATTCAGTCTACCACAGTTTCTTATGAACTAAAACATAAAGTATGTTTTCCATGAACTGAAATCTACTTATCTTGCCAAAGAATAGTCTTAAAAATATGTCATTTCCTCCAAGACATCATCAATTCCATCTTCTTTCCACAGCCTTAACCAGGATGCTCTGGCACCTCCCACATTAGTCTCACATTCTAAAATGACAGATTAAGAGACCATCTATTTATTTTCCTTATATGTTTAAGCCAGTGTATAGTTAACTACTCAAGTTTTTATTTGCACAAGAATCTAATACAACTGAACATAATTGGTTTAATCACAGGTACAATAGTTATTTTAATTAATTGGGAAAAGAATGTCTCCATAAGCCTTCTTCTTTCAAAGTGGCATTTAAGACTCCATGTTTTAAAAGTGTTGTTATGCCTTTTGTATTTCTCTATTTTAAGTAAATGAATTTCTAAATTTATATTGATGATATAATGATGGAATCACCCTCATCAGCACCTGAGTTGACTTTTTATTTCTATATCCCTTTTGCACGAAGAGTATCAGAGAACATGGATTAGTCAATGAAAAGTGAGATACAGTTTCCTAAGAAACAACATCATTTCTTTTTTTTTCTTTTTTGACTTGATCCTATTTAATTACATTAATTTTAAGGAAAAACCAATACAATATTGTAAAGTTAAAACATAAAATAAAATAAAACAACATCATTTCTTATAGCAAGGTTCTAAGAAGAGAGGGGAGGAAAGGCCTGTGATGGGGAACAGTGTGTTTTAGGATGACTTATACTGAGCTCTACCTTTCCTCATAAACTTGCTCCTCCTCCTGCATTTTATCATGATTAACACCACCACTCCCTTAAGGAACCAAGATTAGAATCAACTTTATCAGTGTTGAAGTGACAGGGGCTTGTCCTGGCCAAGACCTTCCCATTCTGCCTTTACAGCATTTTTCATTTTGATTCCTCTTTTCAATCTTGTGATTACCACCCCAGTAGAAACCTGATATCAAGAACAATGATCTTGTCTCCAATATATTGCTTTCAGATTAATCAATATTTGCTAAACAGTTTGGAGACAATTAGTGTCCCATGTCATGTTAATGCTTGTCCTGTGGGGGAAACAAGAGTTCTGTGCTCAAATAATTTGGGGAAATTCTGGGTTAAATAAAATTTAATAAATTATTTTTTTTTAATGTATTGAAGTATAGTCAATTTACAATTCGTGTGTTTCTTGTGTGTGGCAAAGTGATTCAGTTATATATATTCTTTTTCATATTCTTTTCCATTATGATTTATTACAGGATACTGAAATAGTTCCCTGTGCTATACAGTAGAATCTTGGTGTTTTTCTATTTTATATATAATAGCTTAATAGTATATAATAATTATATAAAATATATGATAGTAATTAGCATCTTCTAATCCCAAACCCTCAATCCATCACTCCCCCAACCCCCTCCCCTTTGGCGACCACAAGTCTGTTCTCTATGACTCTGAGTCTGTTTCTGTTTCAAAGATAAATTCATTTGTGACATTTTAGATTCCACATGTAAAAATTTAACAAATCCTTCAGGAATCCTAAGGGCTTTTTATAAAGTAATGCTCATGCTGATTGCAGTTTGCATTTCCAAAATTTATTTGACTTAAACACTTTTTACTCCTGTACAACAAATAATATCTCATGAAATACTAGTTTTCGATATGCTTATGATGCATCTTAACAAAAGCTAACTGATCTGGTTCAATTGCTTTAGGTTACAAATTAAACAAGAATGGCCTGAAAGGTTATGTCACTTGTTCTAAATTATATACAATTTCTAAGCGGTAGAGCTAAAGTTTTAACGCACATTTCTTGATTCTTAGTAAATATGTTTCATAACATTATAAAATATTAATATAAAATCATGTCTCTTTTACCCACGAAAGTCTTCATTTTGAGGGTCAATCCATGATTTCATCCATAGAATTGGATGGGAGATTGGCTGCTTCATCAGAATCCCAGATATCCACTCCAAGATTACTAGAGGAAAAATATCAACTCAAATTTTAAAAATTCAATCAGAAAGAGGGTTATAGGCTTTTAGGCATAAAAGCTGAGCACAAAGTAAGAAAAAAAAAAAAAAGCAAATCGGGGGTGGGCAGGTGGGTTGCGAGGGAGGCAGGGAGGGGCGCCAGGGACGGAGGGCGGGCGCCTAACCAGGAGCAGGTACACATTGGACCGGCGACACACACCCTATAACCGCTGTAACCGGGACTAGGTGCCCCAAAGAGGACCTGCCCCGGCGGTTAGTCCCAAGTCTACCCCAGACGAGGGCATCCGCGCAGATCCCGGCGCAGAGTCTGGTTCAACCACAGCGCTCAAGACTGGGGCCTCGGCTGGAGGCGGGCGGGGAGGAGGGCGCAGCCTGATGATGCTATCACAGCCTGGAAGACCGGGAAGAACCGCATGATACGAAGCCTCCCATGGTCTCAGGGATGGTAGTGGGAGGAGAAGAGGAGGAAGTGCGGTAGAAACCGGGACCCGGAGGAGGACGGAGAGGCGGCCAGAAACCCAGGAGGAAGCAGCAGCAGCAGCCGGAGCTGACCGCCCAGGGTCCGGCCCTAAAGGAAAGAGCTTGCAAGGCACATGGATGAGACTGCAGCCAGGGTGCAGATGGTGACTGCAACCATGAAACGAAAAGACGCTTGCTCCTTGGAAGAAAAGCTATGACCAGCTTAGACAGAATATTAAAAAGCAGAGACATTACTTTGCCAACAAAGGTCCGTCTACTCAAAACTACGGTTTTTCCAGTAGTCATGTATGGATGGGAGAGTTGGACCATAAAAAAAGCTGAGCACTGAAGAAGTGATGCTTTTGAACTGTGGTGTTAGAGAAGTCCCTTGGACTGCAGGGAGATCAAACCAGTCAATCCTACAGGAAATCAGTCCTGAATATTCATTGGAAGGAGTGATGCTGAAGCTGAAGCTCCAATACTTGGGCCACCTGATGCAAAGAACTGACTCCTTGGAAAAGAATCTGATGCTGGGAAAGACTGAAGGCAGGAGGAGAAGGAGACGACAGAGGATAAGATGGTTGGATGGCATCACCAACTCGATGGACATGAGTTTGTGCAAGCTCGGGGAGTTGGCGATGGACAGGGAAGCCTGGTGTCCATGGGTTGCAAAGAGTTGGACATGCCTGAGCAACTGAACTGAACTGACATACATTATCTTAGTTTCAGGTGTACAACACAGTGATTTGGTATTTTTATACACTGTGAAATGATCACAGTAAGTCTAGTTAATATTGTCACCACACCAAAATTTTTCTTATAACGAGAAACTAACGACTTTCAAATAGACAACACAAATATTATTAACTGTGTTACCACACTACACATTACACATCCCCCTATGACTTAAGTTTGTACCTTTGAACCCTTTCACCATTTCTCTCTCCTCCAGCAACCACCAATCCAATGTGTTCTGTTGTGTGAGCTCTTTTCTTTAATTTGTTTTTGGCTGATTGTTGTTTGTTTTTGGAGTCCTCCATGTAAAAGTGAGACCATACAGTATCTATGTTTCTGACTGATTTCACTTAGCATAATGCCTTCAAGGTTCATCCATGTTGTAGCAAATTCAAGATTTCTTTTTTTGTGGGTGAATAATATTCCACTGTATATACAAGCATATCTCATTTATTGTGCTTGACTTTACTGCACTTTGCAGATACTGTGTTTGTTTTTTACACATTGAGGTTTGTGGCCACCTTGCATCAAGCAAGTCTAGTGGTGCCATTTGTCCAAAAGCATTTGCTTACATCTTGGCTCTGTCACATTTTGGTAATTTTAGCAATATTTCAAGCTTTTCCATCATTGTTCTATTTGTTGTGGTGGTCTGTGATCAGTGATCTGATACTACCGCAAAAATATTACAACTTGCTGAAGGCTCAAAAAAAAAAAAAAGCAAATGGGCTCATCATTTGCATCTTGGAAAAATTGACAGATATTTTGCCTTAATGGAAAGAATAAAGCTTAAGAACCACACGGTAAAGGTCATCAGCCAAGCCAAATTTTAGAGAGGATTTTCAACTGTTAAGATATAAATATTATTTCCTGTGGCCAAGAGATCACAAAAATTAAGGGCTTAAGTTTAAGAACAGGCACTATGAGGAAAGGGTGACAGAACAGATAAAGGTGGAAAGGGAGTAAGGTCAGGAGTACTAAAGTACTCGACATCAGACCTCCCTGACTCCACCCATCCATATATTTTCTCTGAGTACCCACTCTTCACTATCTGAAATTACCTTATTTGTTGAATCAGCACTATCCATCTATTCATTAGTTTGTCCATTCAGCAAATACTAATACTTATTAGGAGCCCTAAATGTGCCAGGCACTGTTTAAACACTTGTGTGTGTGCTCAGTTGCTAAGTTGTGTCAGACTCTTTGTTACCCAAGAACTGTAGTCCACCAGGCTCCTCTGTCCATGGGATTTCCCATGCAAGAATACTGGAGTATGCTGCCATTTTCTTCTCCAGGAGATCTTCCTGACCCAGGGATCAAACACAGATCTCCTTCTTGGCAAGCAGATTCTTTACTACTGCACACCACCTGGGAAGCCCGTTTAAACACTTAAAAGATATAGAACGATCAAACAAGGCTAAGTCCCTGTTCTCAAAAGAGAAGTAATAGTTACTTTGTAGGAAATTCAAGATAATGCAGTAGACAGTGACTGGTGGAGAAGGACAATATTAAATAAGACAACCAGGGAAGGTTGACTCTAAAGTGGTGATATTTAAATTAAGAGGTCAGCCATGCAAAGATAGAACATTCTAGGTAACGGGAACAGCAGTGCAGAATTTCTTCATATAACGCCTTGCTAGTCCACACAAAGATAAGATAAAAGAAGGGATCTGGCCTTTCTTATTCAATATTGACTTCCCAGAGCCAAACAGAGTTCTAGGACACAGTGGGTGCACCATAAATTCTTATAGGATGAAAAGGAATAGGTAGTGTGTCCTGTCGGAGAAGGCAATGGCACCCCACTCCAGTACTCTTGCCTGGAAAAGCCCATGGATGGAGGAGCCTGGTAGGCTGCAGTCCATGGGGTCTCTGAGGGTCGGACACTTACTGAGCAACTTCACTTTCACTTTTCACTTTCATGCATTAGAGAAGGAAATGGCACCCCACTCCAGTGTTCTTGCCTGGAGAATCCCAGGGACGGAGGAGCCTGGTGGGCTGCCGTCTATGGGGTTGCACAGAGTCGGACACGACTGAAGCAACTTAGCAGCAGCAGCAGTGTGTCCTGTATTATAGCACCTACTCTATTATATTTGCTGGTTAACTTACCTATTTGAAGGTAAGGGCTCTTCCTGACCTCTGTAGCCATGTTTAGTACTATATCTGACAGATAGCAATCTTAGAAGAACTGCTAAGCAGCATATAAAAGATCCTGAATTAATACTATATATTTATTAAAGAAGAGAAAATTAAACAGAAGATATTCTTTAGGAATGCCTACTGAAAATATGCTAAGATACATAAGATTTTTGGACTGTTCCAATGTTGCTTAGGTTTTGTTTTTTGTTTTTTGTTTTTTTTTTTAGGGGGTGGGTGTGAGTGCTGCACCACACAGTTACAGGATCTTAGATCTGGGACCAGGGATTGAACTGGGCTCCCAGAAGTGGAAGTGCAGAGTCCTAACCATTGGACAGCCAGGGAATTCCCTGTTGCTTAGTTTCAAAAAGAAGAAAACTGACATCTGGACATGTTATAAAGGAAATTTTCTCAGAGATAATGCCTAGAGAAAAAGATGGGAAGAATTATATCTTAGTTTAGAAATAGCAATCACTACCTTAACAGAATACTGAGTTCAAAAAGTGACTTTTCTAAATTCTAGCAAGCAAAAGGTTTCCAAGAGAAGAAAAACACGAGAGAGATTTAATTGAGGACTTCTTATAAGAAACAGAAATGAGTTAGCCAGTAAATTTTCCTCATAGAATACCTGAATAAATACTGAGAAGGAAATTTCTAACTCCCAGGCAAAATTCAGTTTCTAGTTAAACTTTATTTAGCCTGGGTGTGCTAAGTCGCTTTAGTCATGTCCGACTCTTTGTGACCCTATGGACTGTAGCCCTCCAGGCTCCTCTGTCCATGGGGATTTTCCAGGCAAGAATACTGGAGTGGGTTGCCATGCCCTCCTCCAGGGGATCTTCCAAACCCAGGGGTCATATCCAGTCTCCTGGATTGGCAGGTGGGTTCTTTACCACTAGCGCCCTTTATTTAGCCTATTAAGCGCTAAAAAAAGACTTTAGTGCATTAAAGAATAAAACAGATGTGGTCTCTAAAAACAAATATGAAAGTCATTCTTCTATGAACTATTAAATAAACTTTACCAAATACTTATGATTTGAAAATAAAATGTGATTTTAAAAATTGAGAATAGGAATAAAAGCACAAAGCCAAAGACAGAGTCTATAAAATATCTACAGTGAGAAGGAAGAAGAGACAACTTAAGGTGATTGACGACTACCAGAAAATTAAGAGACGAGCTTGAATAATAGTGTGCAAAACTAAAAATGTAAAGTATACATGGAGAGTGGTTAATGATCCCAGAGATCATTAACAAAGAAAAGCTGCAGGATTTGACTGGATTGTTGGTGATCCCTGGGAAGGCAATTTTAAATGGTAAAAGCAAAGTAGATACAGTTCAGTTCAGTTCAGTCACTCAGTCGTGTCCAACTCTTTGCAACCCCATGAATCGCAGCACGCTAGGCCTCCCTGTCCATCACCAACTCCTGAAATTCACCCAGACTCACGTCCATTGAGTCGGTGATGCCATCCAGCCATCTCATCCTCTGTCATCCCCTTCTCCTCCTGCCCCCAATCCCTCCCAGCATCAGAGTCTTTTCCAATGAGTCAACTTTTCGAATGAGGTGGCCAAAGTACTGGAGTTTCAGCTTTAGCATCAGTCCTTCCAAAGAACACCCAGGACTGATCTCCTTTAGAATGGACTGTTTGGATCTCCTTGCAATTCAGGGGACTCTCAAGAGTGTTCTCCAACACCACAGTTCAAAAGCATCAATTCTTTGGCACTCAGCCTTCTTCACAGTCCAACTCTCACATCCATACATGACCACAGGAAAAACCATAGCCTTGACTAGACGAACCTTTGTTGGCAAAGTAATGTCTCTGGTTTTGAAGTAGATACAGTAATCCCTGCTTATTTGTAGGGAACACATTCCAAGACTCCCAATGGATGTCTGAAACTGTGGATAGTACTGAACTATATATATACTATGTTTTCTCCTGTATCATATATATGATAAAATTTATAAATTAGGCACATAAGAGATTGACAACAATAATCAATAATAACTTTTATTACAGTATATTGCTGTAATTGTTTTATTTTATTATTGGTTACTGTCAATCTCTCATGTGCCTAATTAAAAAATAGAACATTACAGCAATATACTGTAATAAAAGTTATGTGAATGTGGTTGGTCTCCTTAACCAACTTCAGTTCTGTTGGAAATGTGGCAGTGCTTCTTCACTAGCAGGCGCAGCCTCTCCAGTAATTGTTACATTTTTCAGTACAAAACTGTTCCTAAAACTGTATAACCATCCGTTGCTGCTGCTGCTGCTAAGTCGTTTCAGTCGTGTCCTACTCTGTGCGAACCCATAGATGGCAGCCCACCAGGCTCCGCCGTCCCTGGGAGTCTCCAGGCAAAAACACTGGAGTGGGTTGCCATTACCTTCTCCAATGCATGAAAGTGAAAAGTGAAGTGAAGTCGCTCAGTAAGTGTCCCACTCTTCGCGACCCCATGGACTGCAGCCTACCAGGCTCCTCCGTCCATGGGATTTTCCAGGCAAGAGTACTGGAGTGGGGTGCCAATGCCTTCTGCAGTAACCATCCGTTACTTGCAGTAAATGGCTTGGTGTCATTTGTTTAATGGGTTCTTTGCTGAAGTCTTTGTACAGACTACATCACAAGAGATGGTACAGCACGTTACTCAAGTTGTGATAAGACAAAGTGCAAATTCATTTTGTCTCAACCCTGAGGAAGCAAATAAAATTAACCCACAGCAGATAGGAATTGTATAGAACAGGGGTTGGGCAGCTAAGCGGTATGTTTTTGTAAATAAAGTCTTACTGGAACACAACCTCGCCCATTTCTTTATGTTGCCTATGCTGATTTCAGGCCACGATGGCAGACTTCAGTAATTGTGATAGAGGCTATATGGCCAGCAAACCTAAAATATTTACTATCTGGCTTCTTAAGAAACATAATCTGTTAACCCTGTATAGAATATGCTGTCTTTACTGCCAAACTAGGTTCACACTGGGGCTTCCCTGGTAGCTCAGCTGGTAAAGAATCTGCCTGCAATGCAGGAGACCCTGCTTCAATTCCTGGATCAGGAAGATCCTCTGGAGAAGGGATAGGCTACCCACTCCAGTATTCATGAGATTCCCTGGTGGCTCAGATGGTAAAGAATCTGCATACAGTGTGGGAGACCTGGGTTCAATCCCTGGGTTGGAAGATTCCCTAGAGGAGGGCATGGCAACCCACTCCAGCATTCTTGCCTGGAGAAGAATCCCATGGACCGAGGAGCCTGATGGGTTACAGTCCATGGGGTCACAAAGAGTCAAACACAACTGAGCGACTAAGCACAGCACAGGTTCACTCTGAGACAAAGACTCAAATGGAAAAGAAAAGAAAAATAACTAGCCCATAATCATGGTGTCCTATGTGAAGAGTTTCTGGAGTATTCAAAGCTTAACCTGAAGAACTAAGTGGACAGGATTAGGAGCTGATGAACTCAGAAGACATCATATTAATATAATAATAATTCCAGGAGTTAGGTATACTTAAGGAACACCACAGATTACATATTATTTGCACATGCCCACATTCTCCATAACGTTGCTATTTAAAGGAAGTATTTCTAGACTTTTTCTCTCTTTCTCCACTATCATTTTTCCTAAATTCCTATACAGAAGAGCCCTACAAAATAAAGATGGGAGACGCAGTGAGGATTTTATTCAGAATGACAGTTTGGCCACGTGATTTCGAGGTTTGGACACGTTTATCTGTATGCATTATTTCAGATTATTAGGTGAGTAGAACTTCAGGTCTACTTCTACTTATGTCATAATGTACCAGCATAACCTGGAACATTAGCTTTGCAGCAGTTTCTTTACTTCCACATCTCCCCTCCCCTAAATGTACAAGGTTTGTTAGAAGTTTTCAACACTTTCTAAGTTTCTGTAGAATTAAAGCGCTAAGCACAATGCCTTACAGAGAAAGCAGCTAATAAACATTTGCTAAACGTTTGAATGAACGAAAGCGTACACAGATAGCACCGCCGTGCGGCTTTCCATACTAGCAAGTTTCCTCACTTCCCCCCACGCCCCCGCCAAGAGTTTGCCAGGACAAATTTCCAACCACAGAACATTTTATTTAACTCTTTCTTTTAACACGGCGGTCAATCACTGGGAAAAGAAGATAAAACAATGTAAAGTTTATTATTATTATTAAGCAAAGATGGCATGACACGAGTGAGCGTGTCCAGCATGCCCTATTTTAAGCTTGAAAAATAAACTGGTTACACTAGTAGCAGTCTCCGGAAGAGAAAGACCCGCCCCACCGCTTGCATATTCCGGGCGGTCTTTTGAGATGCCACACCCAAAGCGCCTGAACTCAAAGAATCTCTCCTCGCGGCAAGGCAGAGGCAGCGCAGAGCAAAGCAGGTCGCAGGCTCCCAGGCGCGTCTGGACGGCGTGGGCGACCGCACTTCCACGGGCAGCTGGAGAGCATCCTCCGCCAGGAACACTTGCTCAGAGGCGACTCGGGTGGTCACCCCGGGCCCGCGCAGGCCGGGGAGCGTGCGGCCGATACTTACCGGTTGGGGATACAATTCTTCACCAGGACGAGAGATGTGGGGCTGTCACGATCCAGGCCAGCCTGCTTTCAGATCTCTTCCAGAACAGCGACCAGGGCAATTGCGGCTACTGAGGCACAAGCTCAGCGGCGGGTGATCAAAACCCGCGGCTCCCACCAGGCACGCTAGGCTGAAACGAGGGTGAGTCCCAAGCCCTGACAGCCAGGTGAGCAGAAATAGTGCACCGAAGATTCCGGAAGACTCAGGCTCGGCGCGCGCTCCCGCCAGGCTGGCTGAGAGGCCACATCGCGCATGCTCCTGGACCGCCTAGATGTCCAGTCCTGAGGAGGAAGAGCTCCGCAGGCTTGGGGTGCGTGGGGTGTAGACGTCGCGAGCGGTGCGGGGCGGTTGGTGACAGCTCAGAGTCCGTGGTGAACTGCGCGTCCTGACTTCGCCGCCCAGGCATAGCAGAAGTGCACCGACCATCCAGGTGAATGTCTTAATAACTCATAAAATGTCCTTACCCTTCCCTGTCGGACACTCCAATATTTTGTCTGGTTGCAGTCCTACTCTGTGAAAAGAGCCCGCGGAGTCCCCAGACTACCAGGTCCAGACCCGCATGGGCCACTGAGACTTGTAGTCCCTAAGATCTGGCCCATCCATTAGTCATCACCTTTGGGAATTGATAAGGCTGAGAACCATTCCATTATACAGCGTTTGAGAGCAGTGCTTGATTTGTTTCAAATCCAAGTTCGTATTATTTATTGAGTCCCTACTGTGTGCTGAATACTTTGCTAGGATTGGTGGAGGGCAGATGAGTTCAGTGCTCAGCTCTTGTCCTCACTTGAGAGCAGGCGGAAAGTGAGCTTGCAGGGTAGGCTGTAATGAACAAAAAATACGTTATTATTAGTGCTAGTGGAGATCAGAAAAAAAAAAAAAAAAAATCCTGGAAGATGTGAGGTTTGAATGAGGCTTTGAAACGTGGAATGCTCTAAATTAAGGGAAAGGTGGAAAAATCAAACAATGGAAATGCCAGGAAATATAAAGAAGAGTTTGGTCTGATTATAGCTGAAGGTTTATTTTGGAGAGTGGTGAGCAGAGCTTAAAGTGGGGAAGTGGACAGAAGCTTTCTTGGCCTCACTTAAAGAAAGGTGCTCCGTTTTGAGTTTCTGTCCAGCAGGGACTGTAAGTACAGGCACCAAGATACATGTATCTTAGTTCTGAGAACAATGGATGATTTAATTTTGATGCCTTTCAAAGACATGTTTGAGTCATGGATCAGAAAATCCTTTGTCAAGACTTGGTTCCTAGGTTTTCTTTTAGAAAATAAGATCACAGTTAACTAAAAGACACTAATTTTCAAACTTAGATAATGGAACACATGGAATTCACGATAGTTTTTGTGAAACACTGTGAAATAATGCTGTCTCACACTTAATTGTAGAATTTTTTGGTTAAGTTCCACCTTTTCCATATGCCAGTACCAGTAAAGATTAAATATTACGATGATCAATAACTAAATAGTATTAAAAGCAATAGTGTATTTCTTAGTTTAGTTTTTAGTTAAATTAAAAAATTTACATAGCATAAGTTTATCTTATGCATCAAAATAGTTGTTTTCTCTCAGTAATGTATCATTCTTAAAAATATTTCTTATTTATTTAGAAAGTGGAAATGAGAGAATCATCATGAAAAAGATTTCAAAGAGAAAAGAAGATATTTTTAGAAAGGTATTAATGGAGTATTAATGGAGTTTATTAAGGATTTTGATTATACAAAATAGCTCAATTATAAATGTAGGACAATCTTGGAAAAAATGATATATTTGGTTTTATATACAAATCATACAGTTCATATGTTAAAAAATAATATAAGAATTTAAGGGTGATATACTGTTTGATCTGTCAATTATGTAATTAAGAGTATTAGAGGTGAATTATTTATATATTTACTTATTTATTTGTTCCCTTATTTAAATATTTATTTATCTGTTCTCTCAGCCAGCCAGCAGCCAATTCCCTACTTTGCTAAGAAAAAAAAATGTTTTTTTTTTTTTTATCAGCAACTGAAACATTTTTAGGACTGGTATCTACATGTCACCTACAGTAATTCCAATTAAGATTCATATTTTATTCCTGTCTTCTAAATGGGGATGGGCAGTTATGAAAAGTATATCCAGCATGTTGGGTGATATTATTAGGAATTAAAGGAGACCTCCATCACTCACTTGGTGGCATTGATGTTCCATCACACCTTCACGGTTTGCTGTCCCCTTGGTCAAGAATAAAATTAATTATTTTTAATTTTGTTGAGGAAAATGCTGAAGGTTTAATAAGAACAGAACATCTTAATTCGTATTGACCTTTTTCAGCAATTCTTAAGTGTGGTACAGAATCCATTGACGGATTTTGGAGTTCTTTCAGAAAGTGTATAGACTAAGCTTGTAACTTATATTATGTCATGTCAGTACCCTCATGTACTTTTGACCCGAATCCATGTTTTTACTGTGATTATAAATCTGAGGCATGTCTGCTTGCTCCTCCCACTCCAGCTGCACACTAGTTTCGTTAGCATGTACAGTTGTTGTTTAAAGAATCTTTTGCTATTCTATTTTTTTAACTTAAAATGAAAACCATACTTATCCATATTGTGCTGAACAAGAGTTTAACATTGCTAGTATGGTTTTATTTTGGAATATTGAGGTTTAAAAAGTGGTGAAGGAAATAAATGCTGATTTTAACATGTTGAGTTTTTGGTGATGGTAGGATATTCAATTAGAAATATCACTAGGCAACTAGAAATATGGTATTCAGGAGAGCAGTCAAGGTTAGAGACACATTTAGGAAGTCATGGGAATATATACATTCTGCAAAGCCTTTGAATGTACTCACATTTAAGCTATTAAGAGAAGTGTGACCAATGAAGGATACAAAGAGTAAGTGACCAGAGAGGTAGAATGATAGAGGACAAGGATCTGGAAAGCTTTTAGAAAGTTATCACATGCTAGGTACTCAAGTAGTAGCTAGCATTGATATAGTGTTGAGTTTCAAAGTATTTTTATTTGTTTGATCTCATTTGATCTTCCTAAAAGATACATGAAGTAGGCAATATATGAACACTAAGAACTAACTACTGGATTTTATCATTAAAATGTCCTTTTAAATATTACAGAGAGCAATTTCTTAATTTAAAAATCTCCTATGTGTAAAGAGCTCATGCCTGCATGCTAAGTCACTTCAGTCATGTCCAGCAATTTGCAACCCTATGGACCATAACCCACCAGGTTTCTCTTTGCATGGAATTCTCCAGGCAAGAATACTGGAGTGGGTTGCTGTGCCCTTCTCCACAGGATCTTCCCAACTCAGGGATTGAACCTGTATCTCTTCCTTCTCCTGCATTGGCAGATGGATTCTTTACCTTTAGCGCCACTTGGGAAGCCATAAAGAGATCATACCAACTGATAAAACAGTGAAATTTAATAAAATGGGCAAAAGATATGAATTGTCATTATAAAGGCACTAACTTTCAAAGGACTGCTGCTGCTGCTGCTGCTAAGTCACTTCAGTCGTGTCCGACTCTGTGCGACTTCATAGACAGCAGCTCACCAGGCTCCTCTGTCCCTGGGATTCTCCAGGCAAGAATACTGGAGTGGGTTGCCATTTCCTTCTCCATTCAAAGGGCTGATGAACTTATGAAAAGATGTTAAATGCCAGAACAAAAAGATGCAAGGTAACCCTACCCCTCTTTTCTTGCAGATGTCAGAAGACACAGATAACGTTGCAGTAGAAGAAAATGTAGACAAGCATCTTCCAAAAGGTTCTCAATAAGTATACCACAGCTCTGATACTGCTGGGCTTTATTTTTTTTAATATAAATGACTAATCCTACCCCACAGTTTCATTTGGAAACACAGTTTCTTAAAAGATGAGTTCAAACAGAAACTAAACTTCCTATATAATATTTAATACAAGTGGGCATGAGGAAATAATGGTAAAGTCAGTGCATGTAATAAAATTATATTTTGTTTCCTCTCTTTTTCTCTGCAAACATGGAAAATCTCCTCATGATTCAGACTGTGTTCAACCATAAAGATACAGAGCTCTAGAACATGCTTCAGGAAACTTCAGATCTCAGGAAGAAAGATATATAAACAATGGTTTATCCCTGTTTCATTCATCAGCACATATTTATTAAGCACCTACTGTATGCCATCTGTCATTCTACGTTCTGGGAATAGAGTATAAACAAACCAACTAATAATTTTTAAATTATATCACAGAATGCTGCAGTTAAGAATAAAGATGTTTGGGGACTTTCCTGGTGGTCCAGTGGTTAATACTGCACTTCAAACTGAAGAGTGCATGGGATTGATCCCTGGTGGGGGAACTAAGATCCCACATGCCTTATGGCCAAAAAGTTAAAAGAAAAAGAAGATTCTCATGGCCTATACTGATTTAGTTTTATGCTCACCGTTTATTCCCACCATTTTCTATTTATCATTAAATACTCAAAGGCACCTCATGCGAAGAGTTGACTCATTGGAAAAGACTCTGATGCTGGGAGGGATTGGGGGCAGGAGGAGAAGGGGACGACAGAGGATGAGATGGCTGGATGGCATCACTGACTTGATGGACGTGAGTCTGGGTGAACTCCGGGAGTTGGTGATGGACAGGGAGGCCTAGCGTGCTGCGATTCATGGGGTCGCAAAGAGTCGGACACGACTGAGCGACTGAACTGAACTGAACTGAACTGACTGACTCAAAGGCAGGGAGAAGAAAAAGAAAAATACAAGGCAAAATGACCATTAGGTCCTCCAGTTTCTGTACTTAGGACTGCATGACTCCTGTCCTTCTCAGTCCATATGGTAGATCATCTGATGGATGAATCAAAAATAATATGTGGCTTAGAGTGTACTCAACAGCTGGAGCAGTCTTTATACTCAACAGGATTGTTTCATTTCTTGTAGGAACTGGTAGGAATTGGGGTCAGCAGTATTACACTGAATTTTCAAAACTGACATAAGTGGTTAAAAATGAGTACTTGAAGACTTACCTCTCTTTTTTTTCAGATTCCTTCCTCCTCAGTTTAATCAAGTTGAAATATTGATATTTATATATTTTGTAGACTATAGAGCAGCTTATATAGAATGGCTTTGACATTTATATATTTTGTAGACTGTCTACAGTTTATATAGAAAATTACTGTTCTCATGGACTTTTTTTTCCCTAAAAGGTAAAAAAGGTTTCTCAACAATTTTTTTTTTTTTTTTAGCCTCACTGCAAAATTCAGTCCTCATCATGCAGGACTGTTCCAGATGAAAAGGAGGAAGGTTCTAAGCTCTGTTTCCTAGATTCTGAACTCTCATGGGGCAGTGATTTGGTCTTCATAATTGTCAGGATCCAAAGAAATGCATATTAGCTAGCTATTTAATAAGTACTCTATTGCTGTTGAGTTATACTTTAAAGAAAGTGTCATGAGCTCTGTATTATGTTGGCTTCTTGACAGATTTGAATGTAGAAGAAAATCGAAACATAATAGAAACTCTGAGAGGCAAAGTAAGAGAAAAGCTAAAAAATGCTAAGGTAATGCTGCTTTTTTTTCTTTCTTATTTTCAAATTTACTGTTTAAATGCAGCATGTATCATGGTGAACTTTTCTTTGTCAGAAAAGAGCTAAAATTCGGTTTTAACATAACTCCTCAAATCCAAAAAGCTTTAGATTCTTTTCCTTGCTTTTTTTCCTTCAAACCTAAAGCCAAGAAAAATTAAATGATTTACTTGTAGTCACTGTATATGACATCTCAGGAGAGACCATGTATATACTTTTTTAAAAAGAAAAACATTGAGAAATCTTTGTTTTTATCCATTTTTGGCCAAAGACTTATATGAGCATGATTAAGTCTATATCTGTAGAAATTAAGTTTTCCATACTCTTCATTTGCATTGTGTTTCAGATTAATCAAGGTGAAAAATCGTCAACTCAACTGCTCATTGATAATAAGGTATATCAGTGGTCTAAGGTGAATAACTCTTTTTTAACCTTTTTAAACAGCTTTATTGAGATGTACTTTACAGAGCAAAAATTCACCCATTTTAAGTGTACGATTCAGTGAATTTTAGTAAACTTACAGAATTATGCAGTCAACACTATAATCCAATTTTAGACCATTTTTGTCACTCTTATGCCAGTTTTCAGTCACTCTCTATTTCTACTTGACAGTATTTTTTATCCTAAAAAATTGTAATACAATATTTTAGGTGATCCCTGACTTACAGATTTTGTTCTAAAATCCAATGTGTAATCATATATTTGAAACTTGAAAGGACAAAACAACTCACATTTTGAAAGAGCTGTGTTATTTAGAGTAAAGGCAAAGCAGCTTTAACAAAAAGATTCAAACTAAAATGTCTTCTTTAAGATAGAAGTTTTATTCCTCTTTAATATAATAGATAAGTAGGAGGAGCCATGGAGAAGGCAATGGCACCCCACTCCAGTACTCTTGCCTAGAGAATCCCATGGATGGAGGAGCCTGGTAGGCTGCAGTCCATGGGGTCCCTACAAGTCGGATGCGACTTCACTTTCACTTTCACTTTTCACTTTCATGCATTGGAGAAGGAAATGGCAACCCACTCCAGTGTTCTTGCCTGGAGAATCCCAGGGACGGCAGAGCCTGGTGGGCTGCCATCTATGGGGTCGCACAGAGTCAGACACAACTGAAGCGACTTAGCAGCAGCAGCAGCAGTCCAGTCTGCTAGGTGGAGAAGGGCATGGCAACCCACTCTAGTATTCTTGCCTGGAGAATCCCATGGACAGAGGATCCTGGCAGGCTACAGTCCATAGGGTCACAAAGAGTCAGGCCGAAGCGACTTGTATGCACACACGCCAGGCTGCTAGGAGAGTTCTGCCTCTTCAACACTTGGTCTCCATCCCTGAGTCCAGTGGCAAACTCCAGAGTTTTCATTTGCTGGCCAAAGGCAAGGCAGGAGGAAGAGAGCCATAGGATTGCAGATTGATCTCTTGCAGGACAAGACCTGCAACTTGCACACCTTATTTCCACTAAAAGAACATGGGTGCATTGTCTAGATATCTAGTTAAAAGATCTTTTATTAGAGATAGGAAAAAAGACAATCATGAACAACTAGTCATTTTTGCCATAAGCAATGAGAGTATTAAACCCTACAAGCCTTAAAATGCAATGATCGTTTCTGGGGTTTTTACAAAATTCATCTTTGTTCTCTTTGTAGGGTCCTTCTTGGACTCTTAGTACAAATTATTTTAATTAACTTTAAAGTAAAAATAGACTAAATAAAAGATGTTTGTATATATGTTATTCATTCAACAAATGAATAAAAGTGTGCCTAGATTTGATATAATTTAACTATATACTAAAAAAAAAAGTATATTTGTCAAGATCACTTCATTGAACGTCAAGAAAAGAGGTGAAAAGGAAGAGAAATTGGCTTCTAAGAATTTCCATTACAAACTACTAAATTGATGTAGCTGCTCAGGAAGTTGAGAATTTTAGCAAATGATTTTGCAAAGAGCAGAGACAAAGGGAAGTAAAAGTATATACTGACAATTTATAAATAAGTATTGTTGAAAGTTAATGAGCCAGCTAAGTTGTAGATACAAATATATAGGATAACCTTTTATATTTTGCATTTTTTAAATTCTTTGGCTCCTAGAAACTAACAGTTTGATTGATTGATTGATAGATTGATTCTTCTCCCAAATCTCTCTAAAAACAATCCATTACATGTACGTGAGAAAGAAGCGATAGGTGATTTGCATTTAAAAGATTCCTTTATGATATTGAAAAGTGAGCATCTACTTATATTCATTTCAACACTGAATACAGGCTTACTGTTGTTTAACCCACAGGCTGAAGTTCCACTGGATGAAGGTCTTTCATTTTTCATTCTGAGTGGTGAAGAAGACTCAGCTATAGGCCAATCTGCAGAGCAGGTTGGATTTGTTCCTCCTGAAAATATAGGCAGATTCAGTAGGATAGGGTTTATGAAAGAGATCTACATAGTCACGAATAAAAAGCTGGGATTTAAGATGAGAGCTTGATGTTACTCAGCTGTCAGGGCAGATCTCAGCTCTGAAGCCAGGTTTAAAGCCCTGCCAGGGGTGCAGTAAAGGTAGCTTGGTAATGGGAGCTCTGGAAGGTACAAAGAGCCCCTCTTTGTGGTTGAAATCTTCAAAGAGATCCCCTATGTGAAGATACCTCAAACCTTGCTTGAGGGGTCAGTGTCATATCTTGTTTGGCTTTTGAAAAAAAAAAATGCCACAAAATTTCTGATTTTAAAATCTTTTTTGATTTCATGACAGAGATGTATACAGAAAGTATGATGATTCGATGATGTGATATGAACCTAGATGATACTTAACCATGTTACTCAGTTTTGTCAGAGTTGATCAAGGCCAAGTACAGTTATCTATTCAAAGGAATTCTATGATTAATTCTTTTTATTTAATTATTTGTCCCTAAATGTATGTTTTCGAAAATTAAGGGATTTTTATTTACATGACTCGCATACTCTGTCTCCTTCTTTCTTTCAATATATGTAGATTTTAAGTTAGACAACTATAGTCATCTAAAATGGTGATTTTTTTGTGTGTGAAGAGACATATAAAATTTCTGATATGATATAAAAGTATACGTTTTTACATTTAGTAATATATCTACTTCAATATCACCATTGTTTGAAACTTTTATATATCATATTTCAGAAATAATTGATCATCTGTCACAGACTTCTACTTGTGTTTCTACTTTTCTTTCTTTTTTTCTTAAATAGCATCCAGAAAAGAATATGACTGCTCCACATTTCCTTAGGTAGTACTGCTTTCTGAATGGTGAAAAAAATGGGGCTGAAGACCACATGGCTTGATGTCCCTAGACTTTGCCCTGCACTGTGAATTCTCAACCGTTGGACTATCATAGACCAATATCTCAGAACATTTTTCCATAGGAGAGGAGAGACTTGAATTGTAGTTTTTCTTCAGTAGTATTTTGTTGAGAATTGCAATGAAGGGCTGTAGGAAGATCATAGTTTATGATATTAAGCCTTAAGTGAGTTCTTCAATGTTCAATGAAAGTTCATTGTAACATGTTTTCATCTTGAACTTGAACTGGGTGGCATAGATCAGAAAGACTTCATGGCAGGATTTTAGTACATTTTATTTATCTGCACATTAATCATTAGGGACAAGCATGTATACTTATTTTTCTTTTGGGATCAGTAATGGTAGTTACCACAAATATTTTTCACTTGGTGATGATTTACAGAACTTTGCTGAGGGCCAAGATGAAGATTTTGTGGAAGAAGTCATTTTCCCAGATTTACTTGAAGTAAAGGCTGCTGATTATGAAGATGACCAAGAACAAATAAAAAAACAACAGGCAAATATTTTTGTTCCAAGTAGTTCTCCAGGTACAGAAGATTTTTTTCATGATATCATTTTTTTCATGATAAAATATTCAAGTCATTAATGAATCGTAGTATAGGATAATAGCTTCTTTGTATGGTGGATAGATAAAAATTAATGATCTAAAATTATAGAAGGTTTTCTGTATTTATTCTTTGTGCGTTCTCTGAGTTTAAGGGAATTGGTTAAAAGAGCTCATTCATTGTCGTGTGTGTGTGTGTGTGTGTGTCTGTGTATTTGACTTTCTGGTAGACTTTCAGTTCAGTTCAGTCACTCAGTCGTGTCTGACTCTGCAACTTCATGGACCGCAGCACGCCAGGCCTCCCTATCCATCACCAACTCCTGGAGTTTACTTAAACTCATGTCCATTAAGTTCATGATGCCATCCAACCATCTCATCCTCTGTCGTCTCCTTCTCCTATGCCTTCAATCTTTCCCAGCATTAGGGTCTTTTCAAATGAGTCAGCTCTTTGCATCAGGTGGCCAAAGTATTGGAGTTTCAGCTTCAACATCAGTCCTTCCGATGAACACTCAGGACTGATCTCCTCTAGGATGGACTGGTTGGACCTCCTTGCAGTCCAAGGGACTCTCAAGAGTCTTCTCCAACACCACAGTTCAAAAGCATCAATTCTGTGCTCAGCTTTCTTTATAGTCCCACTCTCACATTCATGTATGACTACTGGAAAAACTGTAGCCTCGACTAGATGGACCTTTGTTGGCAAAGTAATGTCTCTGCTTTTGAATATGCTATCTAGGTTGGTCATAACTTACCTTCCAAGGAGTAAGCGTCTTTTAATTTCATGGCTGCAGTCACCATCTGCAGTGATTTTGGAGTCCCCAAAAATAAAGTCAGCCACTGTTTCCACGGTTTTCCCATCTATCTGCCATGAAGTGATGGGACTGGATGCCATGATCTTAGTTTTCTGAATGTTGAGCTTTAAGCCAACTTTTTCACTCTCCTCTTTCACTTTCATCAAGAGGCTCTTTAGTTCTTCACTTTCTGCCATGTTATCTGCATATCTGAAGTTATTGATATTTCTCCTGGCAATCTTGATTCCAGCTAGTGCTTCTTCCAGCCCAGCGTTTCTCATGATATACTCTGCATATAAGTTAAATAAGCAGGGTGACAATATACAGCCTTGACGTACTCCTTTCCCGATTTGGAACCAGTCTGTTGTTCCATGTCTAGTTCTAACTATTGCTTCCTGACCTGCATACAGGTTTCTCAAGAGGCAGGTCAGGTGGTCTGGTATTCCCATCTCTTCAGAATTTTCCACAGTTTATTGTGATCCACACAGTCAAAGGCTTTGGCATAGTCAATAAAGCAGAAATAGATGTTCTTCTGGAACTCTCTTGCTTTTTCCATGATCCAGCGGATGTTGGTAGTTTGATCTCTGGTTCCTCTGCCTTTTCTAAAACCAGCTTGAACATCTGGAAGCTCACAGTTCACGTATTGCTGAAGCCTGGCTTGGAGAATTTTGAGTGTTATTTTACTAGCACGTGAGATGAGTGCAATTGTGTGGTAGTTTGAGCAATCTTTGACATTGCCTTACTTTGTGATTGAAATGAAAACGCCTTTTCCAGTCCTGTGACCACTGCTGAGTTTTCCAAATTTGCTGGCATATTGAGTGCAGCATCATCTTCCAGGATTTGAAATAGCTCAACTGGAATTCCATCACCTCCACTAGCTTTGTTCATAGTGGTGCTTCCTAAAGGCCCACTTGACTTCACATTCCAGGATGTCTGGCTCTAGGTTAGTGATCACACCATCATGATTATCTGGGTCATGAAGATCTTTTTTGTACAGTTCTTCTGTGTATTCTTGCCACCTCTTCTTAATATTTTCTCCTGTTAGATCCATACCATTTCTGTCCTTTATTGAGCCCATCTTTGAATGAAATGTTCCCTTGGTATCTCTGATTTTCTTGAAGAGATCTCTAGTCTTTCCCATTCTATTGTTTTCCTCTATTTCTTTGCATTGATTGCTGAGGAAGTATATGGGTATATCTTTCCTTTTCTCCTTTGCTTTTTGCTTCTCTTCTTTTCACAGCTATTTGTAAGGCCTCCTCAGACAGCCATTTTGCTTTTTTGCATTTCTTTTTCATGGGGATGGTCTTGATTCCTGTCTCCTGTACAGTGTCACAAACCTCCATCCATAGTTCTTCAGGCACTCTATCAGATCTAGTCCCTTAAATCTATTTCTCGCTTCCAGTGTATAATCATAGGGATTTGATTTAGGTCATACCTGAATGGTCTAGTGGTTTTCCCCACTTTCTTAAATTTCAGTTGGAATTTGACAATGAGGAGTTCATGATCTGAGCCATGGTCAGCTCCCTTTCTTGTTTTTGCTGACTCTATAGAGCTTCTCCATCTTTGACTGCAAAGAATATAATCAGTCTGATTTCGGTGTTGACCATCTGGTGATGTCCATGTGTAGAGTCTTCTCTTGTGTTGTCAGAAGAGAGTGTTTCCTATGACCAGTGTGTTCTGTTGGTAAAACTCTTAGCTTTTGCCCTGCTTCATTCTATACTCCAAGGCCAAATTTGCCTGTTACTCCAGGTGTTTCTTAACTTCCTACTTTTGCATTCCAGTCCCCTATAATGAAAAGGATATCTTTTTTGGGTTTTAGTTCTAAAAAGTCTTGTAGGTCTTCATAGAACTGTTCAACTTCAGCTTCTTCAGTGTTACTGGTTGGGGAATAGGCTTGGATTACTGTGATATTTAATGGTTTGCCTTGGAAATGAACAGAGATCATTCTGTCGTTTTTGAGATTGCATCCAAGTAGTGCATTTCAGATTCTTGTTGACTATGATGGCTACTCCATTCCTTCTAAGGGATTCCTGCCCACAGTCGTAGATAGAATGGTAGACTTTAGTGGTAGAGTATATGATAGTCCTCTTTTGCATCTTGTTTGGTCAGTCCCAGTTTACTCTTTTGGACTTGAAAGTAACATCTAGGTTTTGTTATTAAGTGATCAACCAGCTTAAACTGCCAGAAGATATGATGCCACGCATTTTAGAAGAAGAAGGATTCTATATTCAGAAAAAGCCAGAAATATATAAAAAGACCTGCAACAAAATGGAAAATCGTCTGCTTAAACTAGAAGAGGCAAGTTCACTACCTGATAAGCTAAATCACTCACTGGCAGTAATGTGACATTTGTTTTTAGTGTAATATTTAATTACTACATTCTTAAGTATTTTTAATAGGGAAAGTGTTGGTTTGAAGAAAGTGGAGAAATAATGTCATTACCTTCACCTATTAGACGGTCATGGAATTTCAGACTAAACATAAGCAAGGAACCTTTAAATCCAGCACTGAAGACCATGTATAGAAAGGTAAACAACAGTTTATTTGTGATTATGTTTAGAATTCTTATAACATAAATTATAACTTGTATATTTACTTGTATACTTATTTTGTTAATTCACCTTTTGAGGATATTAGTAAGTCTAGTAAAGGCAAAGCTATGATGAAGTATTAAATAGCCATTAAAATTATGTTTTCAAGGAATATTTAATGATCTGGGGGAGAGCTCAGAATGTGAAGTTAAAAAAAAAGGCGGAATGTGAAATTTCATATGATCCTATCTTTATAAAAATAGATAATGAGTGAAGGAATTTATCAATGAATAAGTACAGACATGTGTGTATATAGATGAAAAGTCTGGGAAATATATAAGAGTTAATACTTATCTCTGGATGGTAGGACATAGGCTTATTTTTATTTTCTTTCTTATACTCTCTTCTAGATTTCAGAAATGAATCTATATTGTACTTAACAATCAAAGAAACAAATTTTATGTGTATTTCAGAGCACATTATAAAAATTAGCAGTTCATTAACCTAATGAAAAGAAATATTTAGACAGAAATAGTTATATTAAAAATTTGGCATGCTGCTGCTGCTGCTAAGTCGCTTCGGTCGTGTCCGACTCTGCGATCCCATAGATGGCAGCCCACCAGGCTCCCCCGTCCCTGGGATTCTCCAGGCAAGAACACTAGAATGGGTTGCCATTTCCTTCTGCAATGCAGGAAAGTGAAAAGTGAAAGTGAAGTTCCTCAGTCATGTCATAAAAAAATTTAAATAAGAATTATGTACAAAAACTTAATTGCTCAGTCACCTGCCTTTGTTGTTGTTCAGTCACATAATCGTGTGACTCTTTGCGACCCCATGAACTGCAGCACGCCAGGCTTCCCTGCTTTTAACTATCACTCAGAGTTCACTAAAACTCATGTCCATTGAGTCGGTGATGCCATCCAACCATCTCATCCTCTGTTGTACCCCTTCTCCTCCTGCCTTCAATCTTTCCCAGCATCAGAAACTTATCCAGTGGTGGCCAAAGTGTTGGAGCTTCAGCTTCAGCATCAGTCCTTCAGGGAATATTCAGAGTTAATTTCCTTTAGGATCAACTGGTTTGATCTCCTTGCTGTTCAAGGGACTCTCAAGAGTCTTCTCCAACACCACAGTTCAAAAGCATCAATTCTTCAGCACTCAGCTTTCTTTACAGTCCAACTCTCACATCCATACATGACCACTGGAAAAACCATAGCTTTGACTAGACAGACCTTTGTTGGCAAAGTAATGTCTCTGCTTTTTAATATGCTGCCTAGGTTGGTCATAGCCTTTCTTCCAAGGAGCAAGCATCTTTTAATTTCATGGCTGCAGTCACCATCTGCAGTGATTTTGGAGCCTCAGAAAATAAAGACTGTCACTGTTTCCATTGTTTCCCCATCTATTTCCCATGAAGTGATGGGACCAGGTGCCATGATCTTACTTTTCCTCTTCTAGTAATTATATGCCTTTTGTAGTCAATGCTTTTTCTTAAAAGATGCCTTTCTGTATTTCTTTATTTTTTTAATTAATTATTTTAATTGGAGGCTAATTACTTTACAATATTGTAGTGGTTTTTGCCATACATTGACATGAATCAGCCATGGGTGTACATGTGTTCCCATCCTGAACCCTGTTCCCACCTCCCTCCCCATCCCATCCCTCATATTCCAGTAGCTGCAACATTTTTATTTTATTTTTTAACTTTACAATATTGTATTGGTTTTGCCATATATCAAAATGAATCTGCCACAGGTATACATGTGTTCCCCATCCTGAACCCTGCTCCCTCCTCCCTCCCCATACCATCCCTCTGGGTCGTCCCAGTGCACCAGCCCCAAGCATCCAGTATCGTGCATCGAACCTGGACTGGCGACTCATTTCATATATGATATTATACATGTTTCAATGCTATTCTCCCAAATCTTCCCACCCTCTCCCTCTCCCACAGAGTCCAAAAGACTGTTCTATTCATCAGTGTCTCTTTTGCTGTCTCGTATACAGGGTTATTGTTACCATCCTTCTAAATTCCATATATATGCATTAGTATACTGTATTGGCGTTTTTCTTTCTGGCTTACTTCACTCTGTATAATAGGCTCCAGTTTCATCCACCTCATTAGAACTGATTCAAATGTACTCTTTTTAATGGTCCATTGTGTATATGTACCACAGCTTTCTTATCCATTCATCTGCTGATGGACATCTAGGTTGCTTCCATGTCCTGGCTATTATAAACAGTGCTGTGATGAACATTGGGGTACACGTGTCTCTTTCCCTTCTGGTTTCCTCAGTGTGTATGCCCAGCAGTGGGATTGCTGGATCATAAGGCAGTTCTATTTCCAGTTTTTTAAGGAATCTCCACACTGTTCTCCATAGAGGCTGTACTAGTTTGCATTCCCACCAACAGTGTAAGAGGATTCCCTTTTCTCCACACCCTCTTCAGCATTTATTATTTGTAGACTTTTGGATCACAGCCATTCTGACTGGCGTGAAATGGTACCTCATAGTGGTTTTGATTTGCATTTCTCTGATAATGAGTGATGTTGAGCATCTTTTCATGTGTTTGTTAGCCATCTGTATGTCTTCTTTGGAGAAATGTCTATTTAGTTCTTTGGCCCCTTTTTTGATTGGGTCATTTATTTTTCTGGAATTGAGCTGAAGGAGTTACTTGTATATTTTTGAGATTAGTTGTTCGTCAGTTGCTTCATTTGGTATTATTTTCTCCCATTCTGAAGGCTGTCTTTTCACCTTGCTTATAGTTTCCTTTGTTGTGCAGAAGCTTTTAAGTTTAATTAGGTCCCATTTGTTTATTTTTGCTTTTATTTCCAATATTCTGGGAGGTGGGTCATAGAGGATCTTGCTGTGATGTATGTCAGAGAGTGTTTTGCTTATGTTCTCCTCTAGGAGTTTTATAGTTTCTGGTCTTACATTTAGATCTTTAATCCATTGTGAGTTTATTTTTGTGTATGGTGTTAGAAAGTGTTCTAGTTTCATTCTTTTACAAGTGGTTGACCAGTTTTCCCAGCACCACTTGTTAAAGAGATTGTCTTTAATCCATTGTATGTATATTCTTGCCTCCTTTGTCAAAGATAAGGTGTCCATATGTGCGTGGATTTATCTCTGGGCTTTCTATTTTGTTCCATTGATCTATATTTCTGTCTTTGTGCCAGTACCATACTGTCTTGATGACTGTGGCTTTGTAGTAGAGCCTGAAATCAGGCAGGTTGATTCCTCCAGTTCCATTTTTCTTTCTCAAGATTGCTTTGGCTATTCGAGGTTTTTTGTATTTCCATACAAATTGTGAAATGATTTGTTCTAGCTCTGTGAAGAATACCGTTGGTAGCTTGATAGGGATTGCATTGAATCTATAAATTACTTTGGGTAGTATACTCATTTTCACTATATTATTCTTCCAATCCATGAACATGGTATATTTCTCCATCTATTAGTGTCCTCTTTGATTTCTTTCACCAGTGTTTTATAGTAAAGTTGCAGGATATAAAATCAACACACAGAAATCCCTTGCATTCCTATACACTAATAATGAGAAAATAGAAAGAGAAATTAAGGAAACAATTCCATTCACCATTGCAACGAAAAGAATAAAATACTTAGGAATATATCTACCTAAAGAAACTAAAGACTTATATATAGAAAACTATAAAACACTGGTGAAAGAAATCAGTAGCTGCAACATTTTAACAGCAAGAGCATTTCACTCCTTATAGTGCTGATACTTCTCAGCCTACACAGAAAATAAGGTTTCTCCCTAAACTGAAGAGATTTATAATTTCGGAGGTCTCCTTATCTTTCTTTAACACGTGAGAAGCTTCTTTCTACATAATATACACTCTCTTTTCTTCTCCACAGTCTCTGTTCGTTTCTTAGAGAATCTAGAAAAATTTAAAAAAATTCCTCATATCATAATATGTCTTTAATATCTTTATACCACTTATGAATTTATTTCAGGATTTTCTAAAAATACACCAAAACTTCTTGCTGCTAAGAAAATCGTTTACCATTTTACCATAAAAAAAATGCATTTAAGGTTTAATTAGTTGTCCTACTTTTAAAATTAAGACAAATACAAGAGTTTTTTTATCATGAATGAATGTTGATATTTTTACCAAAATTCCTTGCTGTTACCATACTTGGAGTAGACAAAACCCATAACAGTTTTACCTTCTTTTTTTAAATTGTTTAAATTTTTTTACTTTCTGGTGAGTATCTGTTGGCTCTTTCAGTTCTCTTAACAGGATGGTCAGATGTTTCATTGCTTCTTTCGACTTTTATGCAGTCACCAATACTATGCAGATCTTGCTGTTAGTGGTTTTTCTCTACCCACTTGTATTTTGGATTCAGTGGAGATGTTTTCAGATGCAATTTTGTTTAAAATATTGTCCCTGGATTTTTGGTCTTGCTATCTAGTTACCCTGCTTGTTTTATATAGATATTTGGGAATACAGGCATATCTCTAAGATATTGCTGGTTCACTTCTAGACCACCACAGTGAAGCAAGTCAAAGGAATTTTTTGGTTTTGAAAAATGTCAAAAGTGCATGTAAAAGTTATGTCTACACTAATCTGTAGTTAATAAACTATTATTATGTCTAAAAAACCCAGTGTACATATCTGAATTAAAAAACACTTTATTGCTATTAATAACTGTCATCGGAGCTTTCTGCTCTTTTCTAACTTCATTTAAGCTAATTTCAGTGTTTCATGGACTCTTAGAGTTGGGAATAAATATAAATGTCAGTTCACCAAGCATGTAAACTTTGAGTATTAAAATTCATTCTGTAGCACCATCCTTAACAGGTAATATTCTGGAATTAGTGTCAGACAAATACCTCTGCCTGCCTTTCCCTTCTGTCTTCTCTACAGTTTTTATTATGCACAGCCAGCTATGGAGGCAAGGCTCATTTGGGGTTTCTCACTGGGAAATAAAAATCTCAGTGCTGTAAGGGCCACTGAAGCAGAGATAATAGTTTGCGATTTAAGTCTGGCTCCAGATGATTATTAGATCATCACCTTAACAAACTATTGACCCACCAGTTCTAAACACCATTTTTTTTATCGTGATCCTTTAGGAAATTACTTGGGTGCTTGTAACTTGAAAGTTAGCCTCTGCCAGCACATAGTAGTAAAGTAGATGACCATTTATAGTAAGGTGATTAAAATGCTCCAATATAAATATATGAAATCAAGGGCTATAATCAGTTTTAAGAAAGAAGGAGCAAATAATTGTTTTTTTGCTTTTCTGTGTCTTCATTTTCTTACAGTTAGCATGTTACTTTTATAAGGAGTTACTTGTAATTAAAAAAATAGAATTGAATTAACATTGTGTAAATACTTTTCTTTAAAAGGCAGTGAAATCTGATCT
This sequence comes from Bos indicus, assembly GCF_029378745.1. Lineage (NCBI taxonomy): Eukaryota > Metazoa > Chordata > Mammalia > Artiodactyla > Bovidae > Bos > Bos indicus. Next base: position 17,223,937 of record NC_091785.1, read on the forward strand.
AGAAAGCTCTATTAGGAACAAAATGGAAGGTCAAAGGGAAATGTACCAATTAGATCTCAATATAGTGGGTTTGCAATTCAGTCATCATCCTCTCTTCAATCAAGAACAAGTATTATGTGCTAGGCTGCTCCAACTTTATGAGTGTTTTCAGGACAGGCAGCAACAGAATTTACCACAGCTGCTTTATGAGAAGGTAAGCATGGTTTTCATTACATTTACAGAGCTGAACCTTTAATATTGGGGAAAAAAAAAAAAACAGTACAGAGCAAGTTATGGTGGAATATTCCCTTAGCACTTCAACTATTTAACCAAATAAAAGAAAGCTTGATTTCAGTTTTTCTGAAAAGAAATTGTAGGAATTAACTGGCCAGGGAGACAGATTCAAACATATCCTGCAGGGTATTTAGCATTTATAAATAGATTGCTAATCAATGGTATTTCTTGATCCTATGACTCAAGAAGAATATTTGAAATGATTACTATTTAAAAGAACCAAATGACTATTTCAAGTCTTGTAAGAAAGTATTTTTGATAAAAATATTAATGATCCTGAACCTTCTACAGAGTTTAGTATGAGAATGATTTAGCCAACTAATCGTCTAATGACACGCATGCGTGTGCACGCGTGCGTGTGTGTGTGTGTATTTGTGTGTGTGGTGCATGCACTCAGTTGTGTCCAGCTCTTTGTGACCCCATGGACTGTAGCCTGCCAGGTTCCTCTGTCCATGGAATTCTTGCATGCATGCATGTTAAGTAGCTTCAGCCGCGTCCGACTCTTTGCAGCCCAGTGGACTGTGGCCCACCAGGCTCCTCAGTCCATGGGATTCTCCAGGCAAGAATATTGGAGTGGGTTACTTCAGGGGATATTCCAGACTCTGGGATCAAACCTGCATCTTTTATGTCTCCTGCTTGGCAGGCAGGTTCTTTATGGAAGCCCAATGACATCGTAAAGAGTACATAAAGTCTGAGGAGAAATCAAAGAAATATACCCCCTGACTACTTTTATAAATTTGTACCTCTCGTTTAGACTGTATGCTGAGTTTTTGATACATGAATATTTTGTTAACTAGTGTTCTCTCTGAAAAGATTATTCTGATAGGTCTTATTCAGCTAATTAATACACTTAAATATTTAGTGAGGTATTTAGTTAAATAATCAAGCCTAGTAGGGTCACCAAGACATTCCAATAAGCTAGAAATGAATTGTACTTTAATATATTTGCTTCTTAAAGTACAAGTGCAAAAACAACAGGACTTAATCCATTTGATTGCGTTTTCATGTGGCAAATGTGTGGGAGTACTTCCTAAATGAAGCCTATGAATTAATAAGGTCAGAATATGTCCTAAAACAAAAGTTGAATATTCTAACTTTTAGTTTAATATGACCGTTGTTTTTTTTTGAATGAAAGAACCAACTCTGAAACTAAGATGTAGGTCATTGAAAATATGATTTGTCTATTTAATAGTTTTCCAACACTGTTGTGTAATCTTTGAAGCCTGGTCTAGCAATAGCAATTTTGTTTCACTAGAATACTACCTATTACTGTACATAAAAACTCATTTGTTTTTCATGTAGCATGGCTTTCTGTGTAAAATAATATTGAGGGATCATTATTTGCAACATTTTTATTAATGATTCTTAGGAGCCAAAGGTAATTTCTTGGCTGCTTTTTACTTCACTTTATTTTAAATGTGCACATAAAAATGTGCACATTATTTATTTATTTAAAATGTGCACATAAACATTTTCTCCAGTTTCCTGGTAAATTGTAAAAAGAGAAATTTGATAGGGCATGTGTATGCCCTTCTAAAATGAAAGAGAACTGTAGGAGGGAGGGGAAAAGGCCAAGGGTTGCAGGGTGTGACCATTGGTCTTCTACCAAAACACTGATTTATAATTTTTGCATCCTTTTAGTCCCTTGGTGTGAAATATATGGCTCTGCTCGTTCTCAGTGTGTTCAAACCAGGTTCAAAGTAGTAGGAGACTCAGTGACGTCTATGGATTTCTTAAACTGCAAAATGTCCTGTTAGGTGAACGTGAATTCCACTTAAAGAACACGGAGAAATGTTGTAGACAATATAAAAGAGTAGAACGGATCTTCAGTTTTGTAGAGTTCTGCTGTTGTTCCCTCTAGTTTACACAAGAGGGAAATTGCACAAGTAATTCAGGAGTTCATTCCCACTGTAAGAGATTCAGTGTAGACGTTTCATACTGTGAAAGTCCCACTTCAATCTTCACCTCGTGGTTTAGACTACAGCTTTAAAGATCTCTTTTCCATGTTTCTCTGTATATACATATGCCATGATAGATTTTAAGATAAATTGGATCTTCTATATGGATCTATGTATTATTTGGCAACTTGGCTTTTTAAAATTACTTCTTTTTTTAAAGTAATTTAATTACTTTAAAATTACTTGTAATTTAAAATTACAAGTCTTGGAGCTTGTCCCATATCACTATATATAGACCCATAATATACATGTATTTTAATATGTTCAATCACTCCTCGTTCTTGACACTTCTTATGGTCATGAATGACTTCATAAATGACTTCTTAGGTCATTTCCATCTTCTTATAATTACAAGTAATAAAGCAGTGCACATCCGTGTATCTGTGTATTTGAGCACATGTGTGAAAACTTCTGTAGGCTAGATTTGTAGAAGTGAAAGTTCTTGGTCAAGAGTAAGGGTGCATGAAGTTTACATTTTTATCAGAGAGTAATGAATTGCCTTTCCAAGAAAGTTTTTCAGTTTGAATTTCCACTGATAGTACAGGACAGAGCTTACTTCCCAGAGCCATAACTAATAGTTGATATTACTTGCCCAGTTTTCTGTATAGCTTTGTTCATCTTTATAAGAGTTTTCATATATATATATATATATATATATATGTACAAATATATATACACATATAACTATTTACACATGTACATACACACACATTGCATGTACAAAATGTATATCTTTTGAATATGTTTTAAATATTTTTATCCCATTCTGTTGCTTGCCTTTTTACTTCATTTTTCCTATCTCTTGGAAATATTTAAAATTTTATGAGGTCAAACCTGTCAGTTTTTTTCTTTGGGGACTTTAGGTTTTGTTCATTTATTAGATTTCCTAGATTTTTATCAGTTAGCATATCTTTGGTTACAATTCACAGAGAGCTCTCTCAGTTGCTTTAAACCATAGGGAAAAGGTATGACTTTCTATATCAAAAGTTCTAAGTTAGGGCAGTTCTGTAGTTGGTTAATTTGATGGCTCAACAATATGAACAGCCCTGACTTTTCTAAGGACGAGTATCTCCTCATTGGTTTTTTCCTAGAATAAAATTCTTACAGAGTTGACCTTCCATATGAACATTAGAACTAGCTTGTTAACTTCTATTTTAAAGATTCTCCTACCATTTTTACTGCAGCTTCTTTGAAAATGAGAGTGTTAGTCTCTCAGTCACGTCCGACTCTTTGCAGTCCCATGGACTGTAGCCCACCAGGCTTCTCTGTCCATAGAATTCTCCAGGCAAGAATAGTGGAGTGCGTAGCCATTCCCCTCTCCAGGAGATCTTCTGACCCAGGGACGGAACCTGGGTCTCTTTCATTGCAGGCAGATTCTTTACCATCTGAACCATCGGTTATTATATTAATTGTAAAAGGAATTTTATCTTTAAAAATTTGGGTTTCCGCATCCAGGCATGCAGTATGTCTTCACAGTTGTTGAGGTCTTCCCTTGTGTCTTGCAGTAGAAGTTATATATATATATATATAAGTTATATATATATCCATTGACTCCAGTCTTGGAGTTCCCACAAACTGTCCCTAACTGTGATAGGCTTTTTCTGCCTATCCCTGTCATAGAGAACAGTTTCCCCTGGTTTTATTTCTTTGTCAGTATTCTCTGTGGATATTTCTCTTTGTTTTGTAGTTTCTTCAGTACATTCTGTTGATTTTATTTGACTTCTTTTCCTATGTTGCTATATATTTATTCTTTTATAGAGAGATATAGATGTAGATATAATTATAAAATATGTATATAGATATGGTTGTGATGATGGCAGTGGATATGGATAAAGACAGATAGATGTCTTTTCTGTAACCATTGGATATTAGGTAGAAGATAAAATAGATTCCTGTGTTCAGTCTTCTATCTTGATTGAATGACATTTCTTTATGTTAACTGATCAAATGACTACCTAGAAGTTGCATGGTATAAGGTTTATCTCTTAGACAAATATTGAGGCTCTTTTTCAGTTCTGCCCCAGGGTACTTTTATGAAATATATTTTGAAAAACAAGAGAGTAATACAACAAAAGTATACACTTGTGTTTCTGATGCACATACTTAGACCTACAGGTGAATTGGAGTGATAGTAACAGGTGGATGAAGTGTACCAAAAAAGCTCTTTTGTTTTAGCTTAAAGCACTGACGGATGCTACCAAATTAGCAAATGAAAATTCGGAAATAAGCCAGCTGACCAGAAAATCTTTGCAGGATTATTATTGGCAGATAAGGTAGGTTTTAGGACATTCTTGTATTCATCAAGCATTTATTAAGGAGCTTGTTTAAACAAAGTATTGTACTATGCTGTGGAAGATGTAAAATAAGAAACTAACAATATCCTTACTATTTTTAAAATTGAAATATAGCTGATTTACAATATTTTGTTAGTTTCAGGTATACAGCCAAGTGATTCCATTGTAATTTTCAGATTATATTCCATTATGCTGCTGCTGCTAAGTCGCTTCAGTCATGTCTGACTCTGTGCGACCCCATAGAACGGCAGCCCACCAGGCTTCCCGTCCCTGGGATTCTCCAGGCAAGAACACTGGAGTGGGTTGCCATGTCCTTCTCCAGTGCATGAAAGTGAAAGTGAAGTCGCTCAGTCATGTCCAACTCTTAGTGACCCCATGGACTGCAGCCTACCAGGCTCCTCCATCCATGGGATTTTCCAGGCAAGAGTACTGGAGTGGGGTGCCATTGCCTTCTCCAATATTCCATTATAAGTTTTATCAAATATTTGCCATTATGAGATTTATCAAATATAATTCCCTGTGCTAAGCAGTAAGTCTTTGTTGCTTATCTATTTTATGTGTAATAGTTTGGGTTAATCCAACACTTCTAATTTGTTCCTCCTTCCCTCCTTTTCCCCTTTGGTAACCTTGTTTCTTTTCTATGTCTCTGAGTTTCTGTTCTTTTTTTTTTTTTTTGAGTTTCTGTTCTGTATACAGATTCATTTGTGTTATTTTTTAGATTCTACATATAAGTGATGTTATATAGTATTTGTATACCCTTTTGACTTGCTTCACTAAGTAAAATCTCTCTAGGTCCATGCATGTGTGCATGCTAAGTCGTTCCAGTCGTGTCTGATTTTTTGTGACCCTGTAGACTGCAGCCACTAGGCTCCTCTGTCCATGGGGTTCTCTAGGCAAGAATACTAGAGTGGGTTGTTATGCCCTTCTCCAAGGAGATCTTCTTGACCCAGGGATCAAACCCGCATTTCTTATATCCTCCTGCATTGGCAGGCAGGTTCTTTACCACTAGTGCCACCTGGAAAGCCCCTGTAGGTCCGTATGTTGTTGCAAGTTATAATATTTCTTTTTTTTTTTATGGCTGAGTAATACTCCATATTTGTGTGTGTGAGGGGATATACACACCTTAAACCAATCATCTGTTGATGGACCCTTGGGGTTTGTTTCCATCTTCTGGCTGTTGTAAGCGCTGCTGCTATGAACATTGGGGTGCATGTATCTTTTCCAATTAGAGATGTCCTGTTTTCCGGTATATACCCAGGAGTGAGACTGCTGAAGATCCGTAGCCTTTAGGCACTTAAATAAATGATTCCAACTTTTTGTAACATTTTTGTGTAAAAATATTTAATAGAAGTATCACATGAAAGTAGCTGTAGCTTTATTAATATGATCTATTTATTTAAAAATATGTTGATTAAAAACTATTACAAATTTACTGATACCTTTCAATTTACTTGAATCATGTTTATCTGAAGTGTTTGTATGTTTGAGAACTAGTTTGCATACACATATGTGCAAGATATATTACTAATTTAACCTAAAAGCAACACTCAGTGAGTATGTAGAGTTAAGGACCCTTATTTTAAAAAATGGTCTACAACTTGGGAATCATTAGCTACTAGACTAGTTAGGAAGAGAAATTAGGAAAGTATAAAATAATTGGAAAAATAATTTAAAGACAATACATAATTATGTGCTTAGGAATCTCCAAAAGCAGGAAAGCTCTCTGGGAGGTACTTATTGGGTAGAAAGTTAAACTTGCACAAAGATATGACTACTCTGAGTGATTTGATAGTTAAAGAATTTCTCTGACTCCCTGCCCATTGACCTAAAATGGCTCTACAAATTCTTAACCGCTGGAGGCAAGTTGTTTTAAATAATTGGGTTTCCTAGAATAGCCTGCTGCTGTTGCTGCTAAGTCACTTCAGTCGTGTCCAACTCTGTGCGACCCCATAGACGGCAGCCCACCAGGCTCCCCCATCCCTGGGATTCTCCAGGCAAGAACACTGGAGTGGGTTGCCATTTCCTTCTGCAATGCATGAAAGTGAAAAGTGAAAGTGAATTTGCCCAGTCGTGTCTGAATCTTAGCGACCCCACGGACCGCAGCCTACCAGGCTCCTCCGTCCATGGGATTTTCCAGGCAAGAGTACTGGAGTGGGGTGCCACTGCCTTCTCCAAGAATAGCCTAGTTCAGTATAAACATTGTTACTTGTTTAGTATAAACACTGTTACTTGAGGAAGCTGACATATGCCTTGTACAAGTACTGGCATATAATGAACTATCTCTGTAAATAGCAGTTGAATGAATTAATAGAAACCATCAGTATATACAAAACAGTAAATTACTGTTGTTTATAAGCTGAAACTCCAGTACTTTGGCCAGTTCATGCGAAGAGTTGACTCATTGGAAAAGACTCTGATGCTGGGAGGGATTGGGGGCAGGTGGAAAAGGGGACGACAGAGGATAAGATGGCTGGATGGCATCACTGACTCGATGGACATGAGTTTGGGTGAACTCCGGGAGTTGGTGATGGACAGGGAGGCCTGGCGTGCTGCGATTCATGGGGTCGCAAAGAGTTGGACACGACTGAGCAACTGAACTGAACTGGTAAGATTAACTAAAACTTAAAGCCAAAAACACTCATTGACATAAAGAATGCTGAGGAAGTAAGGAAAGACTAAGGAGTAAAAAGAGTGGTAAATATGTGGATAAGTCTCAGTGAGTAGTCATGTAATGATGTTTTACAGGCATAAAATTAGAGAGTTCACAAAATGGCTTAGACTTAAAGGTAAGACATAATACCATAAAACTCCTAGAAGACAGCATAGACAAAACATTCTCTGACATAAATTGTACCAATGTTTTCTTAAGTCTCTCCCAAGGCAAATAGAAATAAAAAACAAAAGTAAACAAATAGGCCCTAATCAAACTACAGACTTTTGTACAGCAAAGAAAACAGACAAAAACAAAACCAAAGAACCCCAAAAAGACAACTTACAGAATGAGAAAATATTTGCCAATGATGTGACTGACAAGGGCTTAATCTCCAAAACATATAAATAGCCTGTACAATTCAATAACAAAAAACCAAACAACCCAATTGAAAAATGGGCAGAAGACCTAAATATAAATTTCTCCAAAGAAAGTGTAAAGATGGCCTGTAGTCACATGAAAAATACTCAACATCACTAATTATTAGAGAAATGAAAATTGAAACTGCAATGAGGTACCACCTCATACCAGTCAAAGTGGCCATCATTAAAAAGTCTACAAGTAACAAACGGTGGAGAGAGTGTGGAAAAAGGGAATCCTCCTACCTTGTTGGTGGAAATGTGTGTTGGTGTAGCCACTATGGAAAACAGGATGGAGGTTCCTCAGAAAACTAAAAATATATTACCACATGATCCAGCAATCCCACTTCTGGGCATATACCTGGGTAAAGCTATAATTCAAAAAGATGCATGCACCCCTATGTTCATAGTAGGACTATTCACAATAGCCAAAACATGTAAATAACCTATAATAAATGTCCATCGACAGATGAATGGATAAGGAAGGATGTGGTACATATATATACAATGGAATACTACTCAGCCATAAAAAATGATGCCGTTTGCAGTTTCATGGATGAAACTAGATTGTCATACTGAGTGAAGTAAGTCAGAAAGAGAAAAACAAATACCATATGATATCACTTCTATGTGGAATCTAGGGTGAACCTATCTGCAAAACAAGCTAACTCACAGACATAGCAATCAGACTTGTGGTTGCCAAGTGGGGAAGGAGAGGAAGGGACTGGGAATTCAGGGTTGGTAGATGCAAATCATTGCATTTGGAATGGATAAACAATAAGGTCTTACTGCATAGTACAAGGAACTGAATATAATTTCTTGGGATAAACCATAATGGAAAAGAATATTTTAAAAAGAATATATATATGTGTAAAACTGAGTCACTTTGCAGTACAGCAGAAGTTGGCATTATAAATCAACTATACTTCAATAAAAAAACAGAGTAAAATATAAAACTTTTAGAATGGAGTAAAGAATGGAGAAGGGTAAAAGTAATTAAAGATATTTGCATTAGCGATTAAGACTTTAGTAAATCAAGGACTTAAATTTTAACTTATAACCTCTAAAGGAAGAGGATAAAAAGATATAGTTTCCAAATCAAGAGGAAAATGAGATAATAAAAAATACTCAACTGATCCAAAAGAAGGCAAAAAAAAAAAAAAAAAGAGAGAGAGAGGAAACGGAACAGAGAAACATGAGACAAGGAGAAAGCACAAAAGAAAATGGTGATGTTAAGCCTAAATATATCTAAATGGGTTAAGCAATCCATTTTTATGTAGACTGGATTATATTACTTTGATATTCAAGTAGTATGCTCACTATCCCATCAGGCAAAGTACTTCTAAATTTGAAGCAGTAGTTCTGATTGTTAATCTGAAAAAACTATGATAAATATACTACAGAATGTTAAGAAAACCTGGAAATACATGGATTTTAGTAGAGTACTTTGAATAGTGAAAAATCTTAAAGATGCATAAATTTCTAAATGGAATTTCATTCTCTATATGAAGATGTGAGTAAAATGGAAAAAAAAAAAAAAAAAATGAGGTGGGGAGCCCAGAAGAGTTAGTGCAATAAATTGTTTGAAGCCATTTGTAATGACTTGTAGCTCTAATCCACTAACATGATTTGTTTTTTTTCATTGGAGTCTGGTTGCTTTACAATGTTGTGTTAGTTTCTACTGTACAGCAAAGTGAATCATATATATATATATATCTCCCCTCTCTTGGATTTCCTTCGCGTTTTGGTCACTGCAGAGCACTGAGTAGATTTTCCTGTGCTATACAGTGGTTTCTCATTATCTATTTTATACACAGTATCAATAGTGTATGTATGTCAATTCCAATATCCCAATTCACCCACCCACCCTCCTTTTACCCTTTGGTATCCATATGTTTGTTCTGTACACCTGTATCTCTATTTCTGATTTGTAAATAGATTGCTTATACTGTGTTTTTCAAATTCCATGTATTAATATATGCATTCATATGTGATATTTGCTTTGCCTCTCAATCCATCCATGTCTCTACAAATGACCCAATTTCACTCCTTTTGTGACAGTGATACTCCACTGTGTATATGTACCACATCTTTGTTATCCATTCCTCTGTTGATAGATTTAGGCTGTTTCCATGTCCTGGCTATGGTAAATAGTAGTGCATGAACATTGGGGTGCATATGTCTTTTTGAATTCTAGTTTTCTCTGGGTATATGCCCAGTTCACTAATTTTTAATCTAACATTATTGTTGTAGTGATACAAAGCAACTCTATGAATTAGAAAAGGAAAAGGACTTTTCCCTGCTACACAGTATATTACAGACTTGGAAACAGATAAAATCCCTTCGACAACGACAAGGGTTTACAAGCACTTCAGTAAAGTTACAGTTTCAGAGGTGAGTGGCTGCTCTGTTTGTTCTTATAGGTCTCCTGAGGAGTTGCCCACTAATCACTGGGAATTAACAGAAACTGGGAAAAAATCCAGAAGTTAGTCAACTGCTTGATGTAGTCAACAAAGAATTTGTATAATGTATAATGAATATATAAACAGTAGTTACAGCTTTAAGACAACTGTTTTCCAGAGCAACTGCTGCTGCTGCCGCTGCTGCTGCTGCTGCGTCGCTTCAGTCGTGTCCGACTCTGTGCGACCCCATAGACGGCAGCCCACCAGGCTCCCCCGTCCCTGGGATTCTCCAGGCAAGAACACTGGAGTGGATTGCCATTTCCTTCTCCAATGCATGAAAGTGAAAAGTGAAAGTGAAGTCGCTCAGTCGTGTCCGACTCAGCGACCCCATGGACTGCAGCCTACCAGGCTCTTCCATCCATGGGATTTTCCAGGCAAGAGTACTGGAGTGGGGTGCCATTGCCTTCTCCGCAGAGCAACTGCACCATTTGCTATTCCCAACAGAGTATATAATATCAAAGGATCTCCTTTTTAAAAGATTAAAATTTAAAGACTGAACTTTTTGCTGAAAAGTGTAAACCCCTGCCATCTGAAAGTGTTCCAGATAACTGGGATTTTGCTGGACTACTAATGGAAGAGGAATAATAGTAAAACCTACTTCGTGGGGTTGCTGTGAGAATTAAGTGAGTTAATACGTGTAAAGTACATAGAACATTGCCTGGCATGTACTTCGTAAGTACAATGTTTGAGTTAGCTAGTGGTAATAGTAGTAGTTGTAGTAGTAGTTGGTGGTGGTGGTGGTAGTAGTTGTAGAAATAATAGTAGGACAGCAGTAGTAGTTGGTGGTGGTGGTGGTCCTCATAGAAGTGGGAGTAATACAGAGTAGTTGTGAGTGGTGGTGGCAGGAATAGTGGCAGGAGTGTAGTGGTGCAGTAGTAGTAGGTGGTGGTGGTGGCGGCAGTCACTGTGTTGGTAGTAGTAATGTCATGAATTCCGTACTGTTTATGCATAAACCCCAAGGAGTATAACTGATTTACCACTTACTGTTGCTACAGTGTCTTGCCCTTACACATGCTCATGTTCACAGCTTAAGAAATACGAGAGGGACTTGCTTGGTCCACTTGGACTACCACTTGCTTGGTGGTCCAGGGGTTAAGACCCCATGCTTAACCATGCAAGGGGTGTGAGTTCAATCCCTGGTCGAGGAACTAAGATCCTACATGCTACCTGTTACGGCCAAAAATTAAAAAAAAAAAAATGAGAGGAAGCATGGGTTATGCCCTTAAATTTATATCTTCCATCCCCATTGGTTCCTTATTCTCATCAGAAAGGTTTCTTAATATCCTTAGAAAGGGCATAAAAATACTAACAGTAAATTAACTGGGCTTCCCTGGTAGTATTTAATAAGTAGGGAGAAATCTGTGAAAACTGAGAACAAGCTTATGAAATATTATATTTATATGCATATATATGTATGTGTAGGAGAAGGCAATGGCACCCCACTCCAGTATTCCTGCCTGGAAACTCCCATGGATGGAGGAGCCTGGTAAGCTGCAGTCCATGGGGTCGCTGAGGGTCGGACACAACTGAGCGACTTCACTTTCACTTTTCACTTTTCATGCATTGGAGAAGGAAATGGCAACCCACTCTGGTGTTCTTGCCTGGAGAATCCCAGGGACGGGGGAGCTTGGTGGGCTTCTGTCTATGGGGTCGCACAGAGTCAGACACGACTGAAGCGACTTAGCAGCAGCATATGTATGTGTATCATACTGACAAATTCCTTGGGATGTAAAATTATTTAATGTAAGAGATTGTGATGTATGTGTGTAGTGTGTTGGCAATATCTCTAACAACTCAAATAATTCCATATTTCTGTTTTAAATAATTCTATTTTTTTATTAATTAGGTTGAAAATGAATAAATGTGATGAACAAAAACAAGAATTGTCAAAAACGTCTGGGACTGAGAAGAAAACTGAAGGAAAAGCATTTAAGAACAGGAAGAAACAGGAGGTATTTACACTGCAAAATAACATTCAACTCATCCTAACTGGTTATAATATTTGTTTGATAGAATAGTGATAGAATAGGAAATCTTGATATTTATAATAGTTACCCAACGAAATGACAAATAAAAAAGTTGAATTTTAAGAATAATTGTCCTAAACAGTGAATTTACATTATAAATTATTTCTTTTTCTGTTTCTAGAGCTTCTCATATTTAGCTTCAGAATTTGAAGAAACAGATACTGAAATAGTAAATCCAATTACCGTGATACCACAACTTTCTTTCACAGCAGAATTAACAAACTTATCTAGATGTTCACTGTAAGCATTTTCAAAATTATTATAAGCACTTTCAGATTATTTTTCTTCATTATATGTTATCTAGATACTGTATTGTTTAATAATGTTAGATTTCCTGATTGCTAAGTTTAAAAAATGAATTTGCACTTTTAATTGCTACCATAGTTCTATGATATTATCCTCATTTTAGAGATGGGTATTGAACTTCTAATTTATGACTGAGGTGGGACATAAACCAGTTTGGTGTGATGATTGGTTTTTGTTTTGCTATGGTAATAATTTTTGTTCAGGTATAAATAGGTGGACTATAAAGCCACTGTGAAAAATAGGATTATATGGTCATCCTTGCTTGTTGAAGGATCTCCTGGCTTTCATAGAAAATGTTCTGATTAGAAAGGACCCTCTGGAAAATTTTTCTACTTGGACAATACAAGCTTCTTTCTTTCCCAGTTGTGACTTCTTCCTTGACCTTTAAGGTTTTCTTTCTATTCCTAGGAAATTCATGCATAACAGATATCATGCCGATCCCCGTTTCTCCCATCTCTAAGCCTTTGGATCTCATCTCCCTTAAAGAGGATGTAGCAACTTAGAGCACTGAACTAGGTACAACTTTCCAACCTCTGTCCCATGAAACATTTGGTACCAGTTCATCTTTGAATACTGTGAATGTGCATCATTTAGTGCAGTGTTGGAAGATAGTGGGTGTCCAGTAAATATTCATGTTCATTAAATGAATGAATAAGTGGTTAAACTTTTAAATGAACATAAAGAGTGGCAAACACAAAGGCAAAATCATCATTACCTTCTTTCTGACTAGAGAGGTAGAGCAGTGAAGCAATTTTTATTTGTTCTACACCTACTTCCAAAAAGGGGCCCAAGATAATTTCTTGGGTAAGATGCCCACAAAAGGACTATCTAAATAAGGATAAGAGAACAGCCATAAAATGGAAGTTGGAAATAAAGAGGAGAAAAAGAAGGAAGAAGATATTTGTGCTGGAAAGGCTAAGCTAAAACTTAGAGGAAGTCAAGGCAAAAGGAAATTAAATGCTTTATATCTTTTCACAGCTATTGCTGTCATGGGGCATTGCTGTCATTATCCACTGAAAATGTCCAGTTGAATAAGAATTGAGTCTTTAGAAAAGAATAATATGGTTATGTCAAAGAGAGAGATAAAAGGAGTACATGGATTAAGGGAACATTAAAAAGAGTTTCGGAGAAGGCAATGGCACCCCACTCCAGTACTTTTGCCTGGAAAATCCCATGGACGGAGGAGCCTGGTAGGCTGCAGTCCATGGGGTCGCTAGAGTCAGACACGACTGAGCAACTTCACTTTCACTTTTCACTTTCATGCATTGGAGAAGGAAATGGCAACCCACTCCAGTGTTCTTGCCTGGAGAATCCCAGGGACAGGGGAGCCTGGTGGGCTGCTGTCTCTGGGGTCGCACAGAGTCGGACACGACTGAAGCAACTTAGCAGCAGCAGCAGCAAAATGAGTTTACAGGTGCGAAAAGGCAAGATTTCGTGAAGATGAAGATAATCCCAAATTAACAAATTCTCATAATCAGTAGATAAGCTCATTATTTAAACTACTCTCAGAGGATAACGTAAGGGACATATTTTATGAAACTATTACTATTTCTTTAAAGGTAATTGGGAGGAAGTTAAAAAAAGACCACCAGGGAGATAGGAAGAATAAGTAATCTTTTGTCCCATACCCTTTTGAGAAGATTATAGAGAAGATGGGCAGCTATGCTGGCCAATAGGATGATCAGGGTGGAGAACAGAAGGGAATTTTATGTTTCAGCCTATGGCTTATCTTCCAACTAGTCTTTTACCTTCTGAAAATCAGGATCAAATCTTACCTGTCATTAGGTCAATTGACTTGTATCTGAGAAGATAGTCAATAAATGTTGGTTGAGAGAATGAATGAATGGGTGGAGGGAAGATGCCTTAGGAGTTCATATTATTGAATGGATCCATTTTTTCCCCAAAAAGTGTTGTCATAGTACCCCAAGAAGTTAACCTTTCTGCCTGGCCTCTGATCTTTGGGTTCAGAGAAACAATGTCCTGGAAAAAAAGAATATATAACCTAAAGCCTAAAGAGATTCACAAAGACCTTTAAGAGGACACAGCAAGGCTGTTGTCTTAGAGGCACCTGCTTGAGGTTATTGAAAACATAATGTGTGTGTGTGTTTTAAAAGTTTGAAAATATTTTTGAATTCTTGATGCAAGCTCCCTCACCCTTATTCCTAAGTCCCTCAGTTTTTTCCTCTCATAAAACATTTTATAATGGGTGTGTTATAATCTCTTTAAGTTATAATTTAGTAAAATAAATAGTTGAATGATTTATGGTACTTTAGTTCTTTTTCTGTTTTTGAGTTAACATCTTTTTAAAGAAATTTCTTTATAGGAGAAATTTCTTGTCTGTGGATAAGAGATAGGCAAATGTTATTGGGCTTAAAGATAGCATTTGTCCTCTAAAATTACCACATTTTAATATGTTGAGGTATATTTTGAAAAGAATAATATTTTATATCTGGTTTGCTTTTCAAGGGTCTCTTAAAGGTTTATTTAATTTTTAGGTACGAACAAAAGAGGAGAGCCAAAATTCAAAAGCTTAAATATTTTATTAAAATCTTATACAACGATAAACAGGTTTCTTGCACTTCAGTATCTCCTCTACAGTTTGATTTTAAAGTCATGTTTCAGCAAATTTTCAATATTCAGTTAATATATTGGCCTGAAACAATTTGCTTGGAGGTATGCCATTGTCATTTAATTTTGTATATTATTTTATACAATACATAATTTAAAATTTCTTGTTAGTTACTATTATGTTTTTTATATTAAGATATATTAAGATAAGATATTAATATTTATAGAGAATATACTTATAATTCATCAGTAGTCTTTTATGCTTTAAGTACAAAATTATTTGGTTTGCAGTTGTTCTAAATACTTCTTTCCTGCTATAATTCTTGCCAACCCTAGACGTGCAGCATTATTCATTTATTAGTGAGGTGGAAGAGGTGAAAGAAAGAAAGTTGTTTAAACTATGAGTAGTATAGCAATTGTCAGTGTTGAATAATTTCTTCAAATTGCCCCAACCTTGGCTTGGTGATTTCAGTCTCTTGATATATTTGTTCATCTTCTAAAAAATTTTTTTAAAAAATCTGATGAAGAAACACATATGTAGCAGACCCCTGATCCCTTCCCAAAGACCCCATCATAAGAATCCCGGCACTAAAAGAAGAAAATATGATGATGAAGACAAATTAGAAACAGTAATGGAATCTAGACAACAAGTCTTGATGGCTGATGCTTAAGAGTTAAACTTGAACCTAAACCTGGAAGAAAAGTTAGGAGGAGTAAAGATTTGTGTTATATGAGTATGGAGCGGAGTCTGAGACATGGGGAGATTATTATTACAAATCTAAATCAGTTATTTTTCAATGCCTAGAATAACTTTGTGCTATCCCTGATCAAAAGCTGTATTCATTTTATTCATCTGTGCTATTAAGTTACTATCATTTTAAAATGTACCTCTGTTGACATTTTTTAATTAATTAATTAATTTTAATTGGAGGCTAATTACCTTATAATATTGTAGTGGTTGTTGCCATACATTGACATGAATCTGCCATGGGTCTACATTGTTGAAATCTTTATTTTGAAAATATACTGACTACACTTTCCTACTATTGTATCTAAAATAAATTATGATATTATAATCTAACCTCTTGAAGTTTAAAATTGCCCCCTCTCCCAAAATAAGTAGGTGTAGATTTTGAATCCTTCGTCATCATCAATTAGCACATGATCCTAACAAACTAAGAGGCAGAGAAAGAAATGAGTCTATCTAGGGATAATTCACACCATTAACAGCTGCATGAATTGCTAAATGAATCTATATGCCCTTGATGAACACATAGGAACCTACATTTCTAATTTTATTATTATTTTTCTTTCCTTCTTCAGTTCAGTTCAGTTCAGTTCAGTCGCTCAGTCGTGTCCTACTCTTTGCAACCTCATGAATCACAGCACGCCAGGCCTCCCTGTCCATCACCTGGAGATCACTCAAACTCATGTCCATCGAGTCGGTGACGCCATCCAGCCATCTTATCCTCTGTCGTCCCCTTCTCCTCCTGCCCCCAATCCCTCCCAGCATCAGGGTCTTTTCCAATGAGTCAACTCTTCGCATGAGGTGGCCAAAGTACTGGAGTTTCAGTTTTAGCATCATTCCTTCCAATGAACACCCAGGACTGATCTCCTCTAGAATGGACTGGTTGGACCTCCTTGCAGTCCAAGGGACTCTCAAGAGTCTTCTCCAACACCACAGTTCAAAAGCATCAATTCTTTGGCGCTCAGCTTACTTCACAGTCCAACTCTCACATCCATACATGACCACTGGAAAAACCATAGCCTTGACTAGACGGATCTTTGTTGGCAAAGTAGTATCTCTGCTTTTCAATATGCTATCTAGGTTGGTCATAACTTTCCTTCTAAGGAGTAAGCATCTTTTAATTTCATAGCTGCAGTCACTACCTGCAGTGATTTTGGAGCCCAAAAAAATAAAGTCTGACACTGTTTCCACTGTTTCCCCATCTATTTCCCATGAAGAGATGGGACCAGATGCCATGATCTTAGTTTACTGAATGTTGAGCTTTAAGCCAACTTTTTCACTCTCCTCTTTCACTTTCATCAAGAGGCTTTTTAGTTCCTCTTCACTTTCTGCCATAAGGGTTGTGTCATCTGCATATCTGAGGTTATTGATATTTCTCCCGGCAATCTTGATTCCAGCTTGTGCTTCTTCCAGCCCAGCGTTTCTCATGATGTACTCTGCATATAAGTTAAATAAGCAGGGTGACAATATACAGCCTTGACGTACTCCTTTTCTAATTTGGAACCAGTCTGTTGTTCCATGTCCAGTTCTAATTGTTGCTTCCTGACCTGCATATCTTCCTGATCTTCCTGACTCATCTCACATGCTAGTAAAGTAACGCTCAAAATTCTGCAAGCCAGGCTTCAGCAATATGTGAACTGTGAAATTCCAGATGTTCAAGCTGGTTTTCGAAAAGGCAGAGGAACCAGAGATCGAATTGCCAACATCTGCTGGATCATCAAAAAAGCAAGAGAGTTCCAGAAAAACATCTATTTCTGTTTTATTGACTATGCCAAAGCCTTTGACTCTGTGGACCACAATAAACTGTGGAAAATTCTTCAAGAGATGGGAATACCAGACCACCTGACCTGCCTCTTGAGAAACCTATAGGTCAGGAAGCAACAGTTAGAACTGGACATGGAACAACAGACTGGTTCCAAATTAGAAAAGGAGTACGTCAAGGCTGTATATTGTCACCCTGCTTATTTAACTTATATGCAGAGTACATCATGAGAAACGCTGGGCTGGAAGAAGCACAAGCTGGAATCAAGATTGCCGGGAGAAATATCAATAACCTCAGATATGCAGATGACACAACCCTTATGGCAGAAAGTGAAGAGGAACTAAAAAGCCTCTTGATGAAAGTGAAAGTGGAGAGTGAAAAAGTTGGCTTAAAGCTCAACATTCAGTAAACTAAGATCATGGCATCTGGTCCCATCTCTTCATGGGAAATAGATGGGGAAACAGTGGAAACAGTGTCAGACTTTATTTTTTTGGGCTCCAAAATCACTGCAGATAGTGACTGCAGCTATGAAATTAAAAGACGCTTACTCCTTAGAAGGAAAGTTATGACCAACCTAGATAGCATATTGAAAAGCAGAGATACTACTTTGCCAACAAAGGTCCGTCTAGTCAAGGCTATGGTTTTTCCAGTGGTCATGTATGGATGTGAGAGTTGGACTGTGAAGAAAACTGAGCGCCAAAGAATTGATGCTTTTGAACTGTGGTGTTGGAGAAGACTCTTGAGAGTCCCTTGGACTGCAAGGAGGTCCAACCAGTCCATTCTAGAGGAGATCAGTCCTGGGTGTTCATTGGAAGGAATGATGCTAAAACTGAAACTCCAATACTTTGGCCACCTCATGCGAAGAGTTGACTCATTGGAAAAGACCCTGATGCTGGGAGGGATTGGGGGCAGGAGGAGAAGGGGACGACAGAGGATGAGATGGCTGGATGGCATCACCGACTCGATGGACATGAGTTTGAGTGATCTCCGGGAGTTGGTGATGGACAGGGAGGCCTGGCGTGCTGTGATTCATGAGGTTGCAAAGAGTCGGACACGACTGAGTGACTGAAGTGAACTGAACTGACCTGCATATAGGTTTCTCAAGAGGCAGGTCAGGTGGTCTGGTATTCCCATCTCTTGAAGAATTTTCCACAGTTTATTGTGATCCACACAATCAAAGGCTTTGGAATAGTCAATAAAGCAGAAATAAATGTCTTTCTGGAACTCTCTTGCGCTTTCTATGATCCAGCGGATGTTGGCAATTTGATCTCTGGTTCCTCTGCCTTTTCTAAAACCAGCTTGAACATCTAGAAGTTCACGGTTCACATATTGCTGAAGCCTGGCTTGGAGAATTTTGAGCATTACTTTACGAGCGTGTGAGATGAGTGCAATTTTGCAGTAGTTTGAGCATTCTTTGGCATTGCCTTTCTTTGGGATTGGAATGAAAACTTCAGCCAAACTGAACTGTTTGTTTTTTTCCCATATATTTTTGCAATTCCCTACTTAGACTTTTTTAATATTACAGTTTCTCCACTTATAATGCCTATTTTTATTCTCTACACATCATCTCAGCTACACAGGTGTTGATAGCTGCCACTGGGGACAAGTTGTCTCCTGAGAGATTACAGGTGTCATTCTTTTCCTTTACATCTGCTGCTGTCCAGGATCTGGCCTCCAAAGTGAATTTGACACTTCCATGAGAATGCATGGACATACCCTAAACAAGTCCGCATGATTGATGTGTAAAATCAGAATGCCAACTGAATATTTGAATATATTTGTCAGTTCATTGTCTCTTTTTATTTATTTTTTTAGTTTTGTTTTTTTTTTTTTTTAAACTTTACAATATTGTATTAGTTTTGCCAAATATCGAAATGAATCCTCCACAGGTATACATTTGTTCCCCATCCTGAACCCTCCTCCCTCCTCCCTCCCCATACCATCCCTCTGGGTTGTCCCGGTGCACCAGTCCCAAGCATCCAGTATCGTGCATCGAACCTGGACTGGCAACTCGTTTCATACATGATATTATACATGTTTCAATGCCATTCTCCCAAATCATCCCACCCTCTCCCTCCCCAACAGAGTCCATAAGACTGTTCTATACATCAGTGTCTCTTTTGCTGTCTCGTACACAGGGTTATTGTTAGCATCTTTCTAAATTCCATATATATGAGTTAGTATACTGTATTGGTGTTTTTCTTTCTGGCTTCACTCTGTATAATAGGTTCCAGTTTCATCCACCTCATTAGAGCTGATTCAAATGTATTCTTTTTAATGGCTGAGTAATACTCCATTGTGTATATGTACCACTGCTTTCTTATCCATTCATCTGCTGATGGGCATCTAGGTTGCTTCCATGTCCTGGCTATTATAAACAGTGCTGCGATGAACATTGGGGTACGCGTGTCTCTTTCCCTTCTGGTTTCCTCAGTGTGTATGCCCAGCAGTGGGATTGCTGGATCATAAGGCAGTTCTATTTCCAGTTTTTTAAGGAATCTCCACACTGTTCTCCATAGTGGCTGTACTAGTTTGCATTCCCACCAACAGTGTAAGAGGGTTCCCTTTTCTCCACACCCTGTCCAGCATTTATTGCTTGTAGACTTTTGGATCACAGCCATTCTGACTGGCGTGAAATGGTACCTCATAGTGGTTTTGATTTGCATTTCTCTGATAATGAGTGATGTTGAGCATCTTTTCATGTGTTTGTTAGCCCTCTGTATGTCTTCTTTGGAGAAATGTCTATTTAGTTCTTTGGCCCATTTTTTGATTGGGTCATTTATTTTTCTGGAGTTGAGCTGCAGGAGTTGCTTGTATATTTTTGAGATTAGTTGTTTGTCAGTTGCTTCATTTGCTATTATTTTCTCCCATTCTGAAGGCTGCCTTTTCACCTTGCTAATAGTTTCCTTTGATGTGCAGAAGCTTTTAAGTTTAATTAGGTCCCATTTGTTTATTTTTGCTTTTATTTCCAGTATTCTGGGAGGTGGGTCATAGAGGATCCTGCTGTGATGTATGTCGGAGAGTGTTTTGCCTATGTTCTCCTCTAGGAGTTTTATAGTTTCTGGTCTTACATTGAGATCTTTAATCCATTTTGAGTTTATTTTTGTGTATGGTGTTAGAAGGTGTTCTAGTTTCATTCTTTTACAAGTGGTTGACCAGATTTCCCAGCACCACTTGTTAAAGAGATTGTCTTTAATCCATTGTATATTCTTGCCTCCTTTGTCAAAGATAGGTGTCCATATGTGCGTGGATTTATCTCTGGGCTTTCTATTTTGTTCCATCGATCTATATTTCTGTCTCTGTGCCAGTACCATACTGTCTTGATAACTGTGGCTTTGTAGTAGAGCCTGAAGTCAGGTAGGTTGATTCCTCCAGTTCCATTCTTCTTTCTCAAGATAGCTTTGGCTATTTGAGGTTTTTTGTATTTCCATACAAATTGTGAAATTATTTGTTCTAGCTCTGTGAAGAATACCGTTGGTAGCTTGATAGGGATTGCATTGAATCTATAAATTGCTTTGGGTAGTATACTCATTTTCACTATATTGATTATTCCAATCCATGAACATGGTATATTTCTCCATCTATTAGTGTCCTCTTTGATTTCTTTCACCAGTGTTTTATAGTTTTCTATATATAGGTCTTTAGTTTCTTTAGGTAGATATATTCCTAAGTATTTTATTCTTTCTGTTGCAATGGTGAATGGAATTGTTTCCTTAATTTCTCTTTCTGTTTTCTCATTATTAGTGTATAAGAATGCAAGGGATTTCTGTGTGTTGATTTTATATCCTGCAACTTTACTATAATCATTGATTAGTTCTAGTAATTTTCTGGTGGAGTCTTTAGGGTTTTCTATGTAGAGGATCATGTCATCTGCAAATAGTGAGAGTTTTACTTCTTCTTTTCCAATTTAGATTCCTTTTATTTCTTTTTCTGCTCTGATTGCTGTGGCCAAAACTTCCAGAACTATGTCGAATAGTAATGGTGAGAGTGGGCATCCTTGTCTTGTTCCTGACTTTAGAGGAAATACTTTCAACTTTTCACCATTGAGGATAATGTTTGCTGTGGGTTTGTCATATATAGCTTTTATGTTGAGGTATGTTCCTTCTATTCCTGCTTTCTGGAGAGTTTTTATCATAAATGGATGTTGAATTTTGTCAAAGGCTTTCTCTGCATCTATTGAGATAATCATATGGTTTTTATTTTTCAATTTGTTAATGTGGTGTATTACCTTGATTGATTTGCGGATATTGAAGAATCCTTGCATCCCTGGGATAAAGCCCACTTGGTCATGGTGTATGATCTTTTTAATATGTTGTTGGATTCTGATTGCTAGAATTTTGTTAAGGATTTTTGCGTCTATGTTCATCAGTGATATTGGCCTGTAGTTTTCTTTTTTTGTGGGATCTTTGTCAGGTTTTGGTATTAGGGTGATGGTGGCCTCATAGAATGAGTTTGGAAGCTTACCTTCCTCTGCAATTTTCTGGAATTAGCCAGTTTACTAATTTACAATAAGAATTTTTTTTCAGAGATGTAAATGCTTAAAATCCATTAGCTATAATTAGCTATAGCCCCTGCAAACCTTTCTGTATTAGCAATGCCTTTGGCAAAGGGACCAGTGTGTTGGCTTAAATTCACTCTTATAGAAACAGTATTTAGATGACCAGAAAAATATTTGCCTCTTTGTCTTGCGTTTTTCTCTGCCTTCTTGATTATCAACTGTCCTTTTGGTTGGTACATTCTTTTCCATTTTTTAAGGGGCATTTGCCCTCCTTGATTTTCTTTTCCTTAGAGCACATATCACTGCTTCCCCAGACACTGATAACAGAGTATAAGTCAAGATAAGATTTTCCTGTTGAAAAAATTTGAGTTTGTAGTTACGGCAGTGATGAAATTCTAGTAGAAAGCACAGCAGAATCATAAGACCTACTCAGTAGATGTCTGAAGAACAGCATACTCAGCGCCTCCCTTACTCCTTCTTCTGGGACTTTTCCTCCCTTTCCTGCTACATAGCTTGTTTAATCTGTCCTTGGACTCCATGAGCCAACAACTCTCCCTTTTTTTTTAGGCAATTCAACCTGAGTTTCTATCACTTTTAATAAAAGTTAATAGAGTTTCATATAGAGATTTCATTTCTTCATTTATAAAATGGGAAGAGTAATGGCCATTTCTTGTAATTTTTATCAGGTTTTAATAAGATAAAGGACTTTTAAAGTGCTACACAAAAGTAAGTTCTTTGGGTATTGTGTTATATGTACTGAATTCCCAGAACTATATTTCTAATCTTTTTATTCAAGTGATTTTCTTTGAAACCAGTGAAAGGCACTATACTTTTAAACACATAAGATTACCTAATTTTATCATAGTCATGTGGATCAAAGGCTCTAGGTAAATACCTATTTTACATTCTAGTATTTTTAAAAGAATTATGTTAGTGATTATCTTTGTTTTAGTTTTTTTCTATTTTGTACTTTCAGTGAGTTATCAATCATTTCTTTTATATTTAGGTTTATGAAATAAGTAAAAGGACATGCTTATTGGCAAAACTATATTTACCCTTACCTAACAGCACAGAGTTGAAAAGCAAAACTATTTTGGAATATCTAGAATTTAGCTCTGATAAACTGGTCATACCTGCATATGGAGAAGTAGGAAGCAGTAAGTTTATTAAAAATATATCTTCCCTCCTATTTCCTTCATGAGTTCTGTTTCCTAAATGACCCTGGGTCATTCATATGAATAAAGAATCCTATTCATAGAGTCATAAAACATGTTGGTAGATGCCAGGGGCTGGGGGTGGTGGGTTGTGGGGTGGGAAGGGAGAATGAGGATTTAGTGTTCAATGGGGACAGAGATTCAGTTTAGGGAAGTGAAAAGTTCGGGAGATGGTGAGAATTGCACAGCCATGTGAATGTACTTAGTGCCACTGAAATGTACAGTTAAATGTTGTTAAAATAGTACATTTTACATTATGTGACATTTACCACAATTAAAAAAAACATTAAAAAGGAATCCTGTATTCACAGTGTTAGGTTAAAATGAATTAAGTTCTTCCAGAGAGTAAACTAATTTTTAAAACTTTGACTTGAATCAGATCTTTGGGAAGTCTAAACTTTGGGACAAGCTCCTTTGCTTTTCCTAGGGCATCTGAGACAAGAGCACTGTGCTTTGTATAATGTGAGTGCCACACTTTGAAGTGAAGTCAAAGTCCCTCAGTCGTGTCCAACTCTGCAAACCCCATGGTCCGTGGAATTCTCCAGGCCAGAACACTGGAGTGGGTTGCCATTCCCTTCTGCAAGGATCAAACCTGGGTCTCCAGCATGGCAGGTGGATTCTTTATTAGCTGAGCCACCAGGGAAGCCCACCAAATGGTCTGAGCTTTAGTAAAGCCTGAAGATGCTCCAGGACATGTTGATTCATCTTTGAACTGAATAGGGGAGGAAGGAAGAGGAGAGAGAAAAGAAGAGATAAGAGACAGGAGAGAAGAAGGGACTTTTTTTTACTGGCTTTCAGTTGATTTTCCTCCTCCTGCAATTTACGTTAGCATGTCTGCCAGAATGCTGTCATTCCTCGTCTCCCACGGTTGCCTTCTCTCTCACCTTCCCTGGGGTGTTGTAATTGCTGTGTCCATCTGGTGAAAAGAAAGGGAGTGTGAATGGGTGAGCAAGGAGGAGAGAGAAGGAAATAAGCAGGCAAAGGAGCAAGGAAAGTAGAGAAAACGAGGGAGGAATGTAGTCTGCTTAGATAAAGTCCAGATGGAGCAGAAAAGCAGGTTGTGGAGACCCAGGAGAAAAGACTTAGAAAAATTTAGGAGGCACTAAGCACTTGGCAGAAGTTTCAAGAAATACCACTGAGCTCTCTGGAGACTGAGAAAGAAGATGAGCAGAGGGATAAAATTGAAGAATGTAGGAAAGGAGCCAAACGGCAGCTCTTTCTCTGCCAGCACGCGTGCTCAGTTGCTGGTTGTGTCAGATTCTTTGTGACCCTGTGGACTGCAGCCCGCCATGGAGTTTCCCAGGCAAGAATACTGAAGTGTGTTGCCATTTCCTACTGCAGGGGATCTTTCCCCCCACCCCCCTGCCCCCTGTCAGGGATCAAACCCACATCTCCTGATCCTACATTGGCAGGCAGATTCTTTACCACTGAACCACATTGGAAAGCCTTTTTTTTTTTGCTGCCAATGTTTTTTTTCCTTGCTGGCAGCCACTCCCAGAAAGAATGGTTTGAAAACGTGTTCAGATAAATTCTCTCTCCTCTTGTTTGTAGTCTGTTTGAAACAGTCTGCCTTGAGGGATTTTGGGTAGGAGTTGAAGGAGAGCTGTAAGAATAGAGCCTGCAGTCAGCATAAACTTTGTATTTCTGGGGTTCCAGGAACATGTAAAAGGGGAAAAAAAACTGTAATGTGCTCAAATATTCCTATGTTTTTAATACCGTTTATAAACAGATGTGCCCTTTCTTCTTGAGGAAAATGGAACTGAGGAACTTTGTCTTTTGACGTCAGGAAAACTAAGCTATTCTCTATCATGGGCCTTAGATGAAAATGGTGTTCCTCTGACACCTGTGTCACAGTCGTTACGATCTGCTTTCTGCAGGTAATAAACTTTATGCTTGAAAAATAATGCCAGTCCTCAGCAAAGCATCACACAAAGCCTACAAAACGGAAACTCTAGATAAATGGTAGGAACAGTTTAGTTTACTTAGATGTTGCTTTATTTTTATTTGTATTTGTAAATATATAAAATATTTATTTCATTTGTAATCACTCCGCTAAAGCAATAAGTGTCTTTACGTGTAAGAGAATGTGTCTCTTCAATGTTTAGGATTAGAGCCACATGGATGATGACAGAGGCGGTTCCACATTCCTTAGACTGTGTAGGCAAAGGCCAGGACTCCCAAGAATTTGATTTCTGGGACCTTTATCTCTCCCAGTCATTCTGGATTATGTAAAAAAAATGATTTTTTGCATTATCAATTTTTTGGAAGAAATTGCTGGACATAGAAATTTCATCTATATCCCACAACTTCCTAGAGAAATTGGAGTTAACTTCTAGACCCTATCCACAAACAGTATTACTAGAAGTACAGTAGAATTCTATAAAAATGATCATAATGCTGGCTTATATACTGTGCTATGTTTGAGTAAGATGACACATTTAAAGGGCCAAAAGATCTCATCATTAAAGAAATTAATGAATGATAATAACAAAAGGATAGCCTTTTCCCTCCCCATCTAAACACATGTTTTTTTTTTTATTTATTTATTTAAAAAATAAAACACATATTTTTTAAAAAACAGGCTAGATCCAACTATATGACATTATGGGAAAGGTAAAACTATGGAGACAGTAAAAATGTCATTGTTCACCAGGAATTAGGAAAAGGGAGGGATGAATAGGCAGAGCACACGGGATTTTTAGGGCAGTGAAACTACTCTGTAAGGTACTGTAATTGTGGGTACATGTCATTATGCGTTTGACAAAAATCCGTATAACATAGGACACCAATGGATTTTGAGTGCTAATGATGGGTTAGTATAGGTCCATGGATTATAACAAGTGCAACTCTTTTATTGGCAAAAAACATAATAAATTATAACTCTGGTGCAGGATGTTGATAGTGAGGTAGGCTGTGTATGTGGAAACTGTACTTTATACCAATTTTGCTGTGATCCTAAAACTCCTTTTAAAAAATTCCTATTTTTAAAGTAAAATAATATTAAAAAATAATTCCTATAAATAATGTGGATTAAATAGGAAATCAAAACTGAAATTAGAGACCATTTTTAAAATAACAATGAGAACACTATCTACAAAATTTGTGGCATATAGCCAGAATCATAGCAAAAGTTCATAAGTGGTCTTCTTGCATACATGAGTGCTAAGTTGCTTCAGTCTTGAAGGAGGGTTGCCTTGACCTCCTCCCGAGTGGTCTTCTTGGTAAATAAGAAAGAGTTTTAGAAAAAAAACTAAACCAATGTCAGTAGTATTCAACAATTGATGTTGAAGAAACAGGAAGTGGATGTAGGTTACTCATGAAAAAGCTTGACAGTAAAAAGAGGCTGAAAATAAGAGAGAGAACAGAATCAAAGTATGGAGTGCTTAAAAATTGGGGGCAATACTTATCTTCTAAAAGGAAGTGATGAAACTCATAGGAAAAGAGCCAGAATGTATTAGAAAGAATTTGAGATAAAGAAGCCACCTGCCAATACAGGCAATGCAAGAGACTTGGGTTTGATCCCTGGGTCAGGAAGATCCCCTGGAGGAGGAAATGGCAACCCACTCCAGTATTCTTGCCTGGAGAATCCCATGGACAGAGGAGCCTGGCGGGCTACAGTCCATGGAGTTGCAAAGAGTCGGACACAACTGAAGCAGTTAGCACATGAACTCCTTCAGAGTCAGGATGATATTGAACCAGAACATAAGTCAATATGGTTCTAGAGAAGAGGAAATATCTTTTCAAAACAGAGAATGAGACAGAAATCACAGTACACACAGAAATATAATTTTGATGGATATCCCTCTTTTGCTAAGTAAATCAGGTCATCTTAGAAACCTGGAGCCAGGGCATTTTAGGAGAAAAATGGGTTGTCATCATTCAGTCACTCAGTCATCTTCAACTCTTTGTGACCCCATGGACTGCAGCACGCCAGACTTCCCTGTCCATTACCATCTTCTGGAGTTTGCTCAAACTCATGTCCATTGAGTCAGTGATGCCATCCAACCATCTCATCTGTGAGCCCCTTCTCCTCCCAACTTCAATCTTTCCCAGCATCAGGGTCTTTTCCAATGAGTCAGTTCTTCCCATCAGGTGGCCAAAGTATTGGAGCTTCAGCTTCAGCATCAGTCCTTCCAATGAATATTCAGGGTTGATTACCTTTGGGATTGACTGGTTTGATCTCCTTGCTGTCCAAAGGACTCTCAAGAGTCTTCTCCAGCACCACAGTTTGAAGGCATCAGTTCTTCAGTGCTCAGCCTTTTTTATGGTCCAGCCCTCACATCCATACATGACTACTGGAAAAACCATAGCTTTGACTAGACGGACCTTTGTAGGCAAAGTAATGTATCTGTTTTTTAATTTACTGTCTAGGTTTGTCATTGCTTTTCTTCCAAGGAGCAAGCATTTTTTAATTTCATGGTTGCAGTCACCATCTGCAGTGATCTTGGAGTCCAAGAAAATAAAGTCTGTCATTGTTTCCGTTGTTTCCCCATCTATTTGCTATGAAGTGATCGGAGCAGATGCCGTGATCTTAGTTTTTTGAATGTTGAGTTTTAAGCCAACTTTTTCACACTCCTCTTTCACCTTTCTCAAGACGCTCTTTAATTCCTTCTCACTTTCTTCCATTAGAGTGGTTTCATCTGCATATCTGAGGTTATTGATATTTCTCCCACAATCCTGATTCCAGCTTGTGCTTCATCCAGCCTGGCATTTCACATGATGAACTCTGCATATAAGTTAAATAAACAGGGTGACAATATACAGTCCTTCCCAGTTTTGAACCAGTCCACTGTTCCATGTTTGGTTCTAATTGTTGCTTCTTGACCTGCATACAGATTTCTCAGGAGGCAGGTGAGGTGGTCTGGTATTCCCATCTCAGAATTTTCCACAGTTTATTGTGATCCACATAGTCAAAGGCTTTAGCGTAGTCAGTGAAGCAGAAGTAGATGTTTTCCTGACAATCTCTTGCTTTTTCTATGATCCAATGGATGTTGGCAATTTGATCTTTGGTTCCTCTGCCTTTTCTAAATCCAGCTTTTACATCTTGAAGTTCTCAGTTCACCTGTTATTGAAGCCTAGCTTGAAGGATTTTGAGCATTACTTTGCTAGCATGTGTTGCTAAGTCACTTCAGTCATGTCCGACTCTGTGTGACCCCATAGACGGCAGCCCACCAGACTCCCCCGTCCCTGGGATTCTCCAGGCAAGAACACTGGAGTGGGTTGCCATTTCCTTCTCCAACGCATGAAAGTGAAAAGTGAAAGTGAAGTCGCTCAGTTGTGTCGGACTCTTCGAGACCCCATGGACTGCAGCCTACCAGTCTCCTGTGTCTGTGGGATTTTCCAGGCAAGAGTACTGGAGTGGGGTGCCATTGCCTTCTCCGTTGCTAGCATGTGAAATGAGTGCAATTGTGCAGTAGTTTGAACATTCTTTGGCATTGGCTTCTGTGGGATAGGAATGAAAACTAACCTTTTGCAGTCCTGTGGCCACTGCTGAGTTTTCCAAATTTGTTGGCATAGTGAGTACAGCACTTTCACAGCACCATCTTTTAGGATTTGAAGTAGCTCAGCTGGAATTCTTGGAGAAGGAAATGGCAACCCACTCCAGTGTTCTTGCCTGGAGAATCCCAGGGACAGGGGAGCTTGGTGGGCTGCCGTCTCTGGGGTCACACAGAGTCGGACACGACTGAAGTGACGCAGCAGCAGCAGCTGGAATTCTATCACCTCTGCTAGCTTTGTTTGTAGTGATGCTTCCTAAGGCCCACTTGACTTCACATTCCAGGATGTCTGGCTCTAGGTGAGTGATCACACCATCATGGTTATCCGGGTATTAAGATCAAAATGGGTAATAAGGGTAATTTATTTTGGAGCCAGTGAATAAGCTTATAATATGCTGAACCAGAATTTTCTTGTGTTACTCAGTATTTCCCTAGCATAGTCCCCCACTGCAGCTGTTTTTTTTTTTTTTAATTTTTATTTATTTATTTTTAATTTTATTTTATTTTTAAACTTTACAATATTGTATTGGTTTTGCCAAATATCAAAATGAATCCGCCACAGGTACACCAAAAACATTTTGGGGGTATAGCTGATTAACAGTTTTGTAATAGTTTCAGATGGCAGCAAAGTGACTTCCAGCCATACACCCACTGCAGCTATTTTTAATCTTTGCCACATCATTCTTTGTCTTTTTCTTAAAGTCAGATGTTTGCTCTCCTCACTCTAAAGCTAACTTTTATGCAAGTAATTTGGAACTTCCCTTGGTCTCTTTTAGGAATCTATTGACATATTTATATCCTTTTCTTACATTTTCTTCAACTTTTCCATCTCCCTATGCTATAAATCTTTCATATCCAAGAAGCTTTCTGTGCTTTAAAACAAAGAAAAATCCAAGCATTTGATTAAATCCTAAAAACCTTTTCTGGTTGTTTTCCCTGCCCAGGTTATTTATTATATGGGTGCTCTCCTGGTCTGTATATATTGCCTTTACTTTTTGTTCACACATTTCATCCCTAAGCCAACCCATTTACTCCTGAAGGCTACGAAGGACCTTCTGGTCATATTTATTGACCTGTCCTCATCTTTTTGCTTCTTGATGTCTCTTCTCTTATGGTTTCTGTGATGCTGCACTTAACAGTTCCAGTCACTTGGGAACTCAAGTTTATAAAAGGTTGAAAGCAGTTGTGCAAGATTGGAACAGATGAAAAGTGTCAACAGAGAATGAACTGCAGGAAACATTTTCAAAGTTCAGAGCCCTTTCTAAAGTGAACTTGAAGTAAAACTTTACAGTTGGGGATTCTGAGATCAGAGAGGGAAATTGCAGAGCTCTCCTCATCTACAGCTGTGGTGGCCCAAGGACTGGTGAGGAGCAGTGGTTTTAGGAGCCTGGGATGGGTGCTCCAAAAGGCAAGGCTGACTTGTGAGAGTCCGAGCATGAAGCCAAAGGAGATCAGAAAGAGTTTGTTTATTCACTCACTCATTCATTCATTTATTCATCAACTACTGACGGAACTAGAAACGGAGGAGGATCTTAGAATGCTTTATATTATAAAAGTCATATCTCTCCAGTGTCAATTAACACTGTCTAGAGTTTTTAACACATTTTAAAAACAAAACTGTTTTTCTTACACTCAATAGTTGATTATTTGTGACGTGGTTAATTGAGTTTTATGTTTGACCTTATTTCTTATCTCCCGTAACTTTCATTCTGGATTTACTCTTCGTGCTGAAAGTTGTTCCCTTAACGATTCAGTCCTTTTTTAGCTTTTTCTTTTGTACTGGGGTAGAGCCAGCTGTGATAGTTTCAGGTGAACTGCGAAGGGACTCAACCCTACATACACATATTCATGAAAATGATTGTTTTCATGGCTAGAAAGCTTGTTTAGTCTTTATTTGAAAATGTATTTTTTTCCTCATTCTTGAATAATTGTGTAGATGGGCATAAAATTTGAGGCTGATACTTATTTTCCCTAAGCACCCTGAAGCTACAGTTGCATTATCTTCTGGAATTTATCATAGCTGTTTAAAAGTCTGCTGTCAGTCTAAATGTTAGTATTTTTTAGATAGTCTTTTCTCCCTGATACCTTTGAAATTCTTAGCTTAATTCTTAGAGACAAAGCTCAGGCCTGAGGGCAGGGAGGAATGGGGAGCTATTGCTTAATGGGTACAGGATTTCTGTTTGGAATGATGAAAAGTTCTGAAAATAACATGGTTATGGTGACTGTACAACACTGTGAGCATACTAAATGCCACTGAATTACATTAGATGCTTAGCATTTGTTTGTGAAGGAGGGTTGCAGATGACAAAGGAATTTAGCTGTAGTCCACAGCTATGATGTAGAATCATCATAGCAAAGGCAGGAGATGTTCTGAGGTTTTTATTACTTCTCCTGAGGCAGAAATCTGGAGACTATGTTGAAATATCATTACAACCAAATTTTTTTAAGGCTATAATAGGATAAATTTCTCTCCATAATGTATTCATTAACATTTAGACTGTACCTGAGCCTTTATTCTCTAAGGGTCCTGGGCTAAGATTCTTCCCGTGAGAAGGAAAATTTGTCACGTGATGATGTTAAGGGTGTCAGGCCCTAGAGATCTCTTATGACAAAGATATTAAAACAGTTCAAATGAGAGGGCAGACATAGGAATTGAAGAAGGGAAGAAGACTCAAGCTTTACCTGTTTGTAAAAAGGAGTACGTCAAGGCTGTATATTGTCACCCTGCTTATTTAACTTATATGCAGAGTACATCATGAGAAACACTGGGCTGGAAGAAGCACAAGCTGGAATCAAGATTGCCGGGAGAAATATCAATAACCTCAGATATGCAGATGACACCACCCTTATGGCAGAAAGTGAAGAAAAACTAAAAAGTCTCTTGACAAAAGTGAAAGAGGAGAGTGAAAAAGTTGGCTTAAAGCTCAACATTCAGAAAACTAAGATCATGGCATCCGATTCCATCACTTCATGGCAGATAGATGGGGAAACAGTGTCAGACTTTATTTTTCTGGGCTCCAAAATCACTGCAAATGGTGATTGCAGCCATGAAATTAAAAAATGCTTCCTCCTTTTAAGAAAAGTTATGACCAACCTAGACAGCATATTAAAAAGCAGAGACATTACTTTGTCAACAAAGGTCCGTCTAGTCAAGGCTATGGTGTTTCCAGTGGTCATGTATGGATGTGAGAGTTGGACTATAAAGAAAGCTGAGCATCGAAGAATTGATGCTTTTGAACTGTGGTGTTGGAGAAGACTTTTGAGAGTCCCTTGGACTGCAGGGAGATCTAACCAGTCCATCCTAAAGGAGATCGGTCCTGGATGTTCATTGGAAGGACTGACGTTGAAGCTGAAACTCCAGTACTTTGGCCACCTCATGCAAAGAGCTGACTCATTTGAAAAGATCCTGATGCTGGGAAAGATTGAAGGCAGGAGGAGAAGGGGATGACAGAGGATGAGATGGTTGGATGGCATCACCGATTCAATGGACATGGGTTTGGGTGAACTCCGGGAGCTGGTGATGGACAGGGAGGCCTGGTGTACTGCAGTTCATGGGGTCGCAAAGAGTCGGACACAACTGAGTGACTGAACTGAACTGAACTGAATTTTGCTTAACATTGTATCAACTGGCTTTGTTAGGAATAACTTCCAAAGATTTGGTAGCTTACAGTGCATGGTGTCGGATTCATGATCTCCGAAGAAGAAAATTGAGCTTCCGGATCAGGGATCAGACTTGACCACTTAGAGCTCTTGTGTGGGCAGAAGTTTTATTATAGGAAAAAGGACAGAGAAAGCTGCTGACATAGACGTCAGAAGAGGATGGAGAGTGCTCACTAGGCTTAGCAAGGCAGGTATATACTTTTTCAGTTGGTTATTAACAATAAATCAAAAAAATGTTTCAAGTTTGTAAAGGTCTTACTAGACCCACTCCCACAATTTACGTTTTAAAATGATGGATTATTACTAACAATGGCAAGATCTTGCCAGTCCCACTCCCACAATAAACATTTTAAAATAACAGGATTATCTTAATGTGCTTCCCTTGTGGCTCAGCTGGTAAAGAATCTGCCTGCAATGCGGTAGTGAGTGAAGTCGCTCAGTCGCGTCTGACTCTTTGCGACCCTATCGACTGTAGCCTACCAGGCTCCTCCCTCCATGGGATTCTCCAGGCAAGACTACTGGAGTGGGTTGCCATTTCCTTCTCCAGGAGATCTTCCTGACCCAGGGATTGAACCTGGGTCTCCCACATTCCTGGATGACGCTTTAACCTCTGAGCCACCAGGGAAGCAATGCAGTAGACCTGGGTTCAATCCCTGGGTTGGGAAGATCCCCTGGAGAAGAGAAAGGCTACCCACTCCAGTATTCTGGCCTGGAGAATTCCATGGACTGTATAGTCCATGGGGTTGCAAAGAGTAGGACACAACGGAGTGACTTTCACTTTCACTTTCTTAAGAAGGAGAAACATGTCCTCCAACAGGATACATTGTTGTTAGATAATCCTTTGTACAGAGTTTAAGATGAGTTGTTTTGTTGTTATCATCAGCTCTGGGCTTAAAGGAAAAAAAAAGGCTGTAATGGTATAAGTTTTATGTGACTTAAGACTAAGGAATGTAGGGAAAAAAGTTTGTTCTTTTGTCCTCTTTGATAACCCCAGACCCCTATCCCCTCCTCGGGGACCCCAGACTTATCAACCTACCTAAGGATTGACTCTCTCAGATTCATCATAAAAAATATGAATAGATACTGATGGAAAGTGGACAGTGTAAAATGTATGTCTGTGTTTGGGCTGACATTGTGGAATCTGAGTCAGACTGTATTACTGAAATCCTAGTTTATAGACTGGAATTTTCCCTGAGTACTACATAGAAAGGATCTTAGAAATCTTTCAGTTTGAAGCGTTCTAATTCCACAAAGTGAAATGAATTACCCATGAAGAGAGAGATTAAGTAACTGGGATAATTGATGGCGGAAAAGAAACCCTTTCTGTTTAGGGTTGAATTTCCTCTGCACTTTGCCTGTGGTTGAGGTCACTAAGATTGCACTCCCAGGTGTGCTAGTGGTAAAGAACCTGCCTGCCAGTGCAGGTAGACATAGGAGACGTCAGTCAGGAAGATCTCCTGGAGGAGGGCATGGCAACCCATTCCAGTGTTCTTGCCTGGAGAATCCCACGGACACAGGAGCTTGGGAGGCTGCAGTCTATAGGGTTGCACAGAGTCGGACATGACTGAATTGACTTAAGAATGCACTTAAGAATACATTCTAGCCTGTCCTTCATAGCTCTCCAACTTCTAAAGATATGGCCTCATAGGACCAAACAACAATATTCTTCTGACTCATACTTCCCAGTTAATTGTATTACATACCCTATATTGTGTTTCAACTATAAAGATATAGCCTAAAGATTCTTTTTATATTGTATATTTTAGATAGCAAAGAGGAATATTTATGAGCTTTACCCTTAAAAAGCTTGTCTCTTAAGGGAGGGGTAGACATTTATCAAAAAACTATCATGCAGTTAGAATGTGAGAAGAACCAGGGAAGATAGCACATCTGAACCTTCTGTTTTATCCTTAAATACAGAGAATGGATAAGCTTAATCTTTAAATACCTGTAATGGGTCGGTTTTACCCCATATAACAGATGTATCACCTGTATATTACATACAAATTCACAACATATTTTTCCTTATGTTAGTGTGTTAAGGAATGTAGATGCAAGAGGTGTTCCTGAAATTCCATGGCTTATTAATGCACAGAAGCTTTTTGAATGGGCCAATGAGGTCAGAATTGACCCAAATAACCCAGAATGTTCTGATTTAATGGAATTTATTATGGTAAGTTGTGGCAAAATATCTGTACTGTAAATATATTTATTAAGGTCTATACTCTTATGCTCCTCCACAGTTTGCAGTGTATTTTTCTAGGCACTAGGAGTCATTAAAAGTAAAAAAAGACAGAGTTTTCAGCCAGTTTACAGTACTATGAGGCAGTTAGAAATTCAACAACTGGGAAAATGATTGGTACTCCGCTACTATTTAGCAGCCCTTGCTTGGTGCATCCAGCAGAATAATCTCCAGGTTGACATCAGTTGTACATCTACTGAGTACCAGCCGTATTATTAATTACTGAGGACTTTAAAGATGACTCAAAGACATCCTCCTTCCCTCAAAGACTCTATTCACTTCTACTCCTGCTCATAGCCAACTGAACTGCTCTTTGTGCTCCAAAAATGCTTTCTTCATACTTTTATCCATGCCATTCCCTCTGCTTAGAAGAGCACCTATATCAGCTATCTTACCCATCCTGCAAGTTTGGTAAATACTTCCTTGGCAACCTTGTTACCGAGTCCAAGCTCCCTCTGCTCCCCCACAGGATAGGCCAGTGAATCTGGGAGATAAGGTGTTGAGGCAGGAATATGGCTTTGTTTGGAAAGCCAGCTGACCGAGAAGATGGCAGACTAACATCTCAAAATAGCCATCTTGTCATCATCTAGATGCCAGTTTCTTTTATGGATCAGAGATGGGGGGTGGACATAAGGAAACAAAGTAAAAAGGCCATTTAATCTTGCAAGTATCTCCTGGAATGGCAAGCCTCAGGCAGGGGGATGTGTTAATTTCTTTCCTCCTGCCAGCCAGGTGGACAGGGTTATGAAAAAGGCAATTTAGCTTAAGTCGGGCAGAGGGGCAGAGTTCTTTGAGGCAGGCCATTATGTGTGATTATAATAACAATATCAACGGAAAGCAAGTCAAAGAAACAGTTTCAACATGGAGTCAAAATTGACTTCTCCCTGCAACAACTTCAGTTAGATATGGGCTTTCCTTTTCTTGCCCTCCTGTTCTTTCTTTTCTTTTTTTTTAATAACTCTTACGGATCTATTTATAAGACAGAGTTTGAGCAAGCTCCCGGAGATGGTGAAAGACAGGGAAGCCTGGCATGCTGCAGTCCATGGGATCGAAAAGAGTCAAACACAACTGAACAATAGCAAATGGATCTATCATTCTGCCTTTACTGCAGTCATTCGCCCATGTGCTTTATCTTTCCCTGTGGAACTATAGCTAGTAAATCTTTGTCTCTCTTATGGCACCAGCACCTTGCCTCTCATGTACTGTGTACTCACGTTTGCATTTACTGAATAAAGCAGTGCATGCTGCTGCTGCTAAGTCGCTTCAGTCATGTCCAACTCTGTGCGACCCCGAGATGGCAGCCCACCAGGCGCCCCCATCCCTGGGTTCTCCAGGCAAGAACACTGGAGTGGGTTGCCATTTCCTTCTCCAGTGCATGAAAGTGAAAAGTGAAAGTGAAGTCGCTCAGTCGTGTCCAACTCTTCGCGACCCCATGGACTGCAGCCTACCAGGCTCCTCCGTCCATGGGATTTGCCAGGCAAGAGTACTGGAGTGGGTTGCCATATTGCAGTTAAGTTTCCTCAGATCATAGCTTCCCAACTGACATGCTGAATTGATTACTTGTACATAGAACTATTGAACTTCTCTCAGCTCATATAGCAACCGGATATAAAAAGCATCATCTTTGAACCCATTGTACAGTAACATGTTTTCATTTTCTATATAAATCATGACCGGGAAAAGGTTGAGAACCTATGCAGGCTAGATTCTGCATTTTTTTTCAGATTTTCTATTACAGATTCAGTTGTTCCATTTCCTATTTATATTGCAATTCTCATATCTCACAGTTTCAACTGTTATGAGGTCTTGAATTTTAAAAAAAATTATTTTAAGTAAAGACTTTACATTATTTGTGTTTTACAGTACATAAAACATAAAGGACAGGATATCCCAAAGTATTTTCGTCTTGAACAGTTGCAAGATGAATTTAACTTTGTTTCTGAAGAAGAAATGAAAAAGAGTAAACGTTTCCAGCTATTGCAACTTAGAAATGCTGGTCAATTAGATGTTTTCCTTCTGCAGCAAATGCCCCTTTATGATAGAGAGATTCCAGATTTAGTCTTCCAGGTACTTGGTTTCTATTTGAATATTGCTTTTTCTATGATAAGTTAATGTTTTGCTGCTTTAAATCTGTCTTAATTTTTATTTTTATTTTTTTAAAGCTGTCTTAATTTTTAAAAAACTATCTGTAGACAAAAATTTTCCCCTTTAAATTTTTTTTACTTGAAATATATTTGATGTGCAATATTTATAAAAGTTTTACAGGTGTATAGTATAGTGATTTACAACTTTTAAAGGTTATGTTCCATTTATAGTTATTCTCCAAGAGAGAATACTGGAGTGGGTTGAAAAGGAAATGGTAACCCACTGCACAGTACAGCACACCAGTATTCTTGCCTGGATAATACCATGGACAAAGGAGCCTGGGAGGCTACAGTCCATGGGATCGCAAAGAGATGGATACAACTCAGTGACTATCACTCACTCATAGTTATTATAAAATACTGACTATATTCCCTGGGTTGTACAACATATCCTTGTAGTTTATTTTATACATAATAGTTTGTGCCTCTTAATTTTTTATCCCTCTATTACCCCCCAATAAAATTTCAACAAATCAAAAAGCAATATATATAAATATATAACTGTACATCATAATCTAGTAGGGTTTATTTCTAGGTAACAGAGCTAACAGAATTAAGGAAGGAAAAGATATGCTCCTCTTAATAAATGCCCAAAAGGCACTTAATAATTTCAGTGCTCATTCATGGTGAAAGCTTTTAGCATCCTAGAATTAGAAGAGAACTTCTTTAAACTGATTAAAAATATTCAGGATTTTGGATTTTTCTGCTGATGCAAACTGCTTTGAAAAGAAGTGTTTCAGGTCAATTGTAGAATTGCCAGAATGGGAGGAGAGATAAGAAAGGACACCTACACACCCACTGGATAATTAGAG
The DNA here is from genome assembly GCF_029378745.1 of Bos indicus. Classification (NCBI taxonomy): domain Eukaryota; kingdom Metazoa; phylum Chordata; class Mammalia; order Artiodactyla; family Bovidae; genus Bos; species Bos indicus. The sequence goes on from NC_091785.1 coordinate 17,261,469, forward strand.
GGAGTTTCAGAGTTAATTAGCCAGGAATGCAGAAATATACGGAAGTCGGGCAGAACACAGGGCAGGACAGTGCAGCGAATTTTGTGTCGGTTTTTACTAGACTCTGGTACTACGGTGGGGGTCTGGGAATATTAAACTTCTTGTGACTTTCCCACATAAGAGTAAGGTTTTGCAAGAGCTAAGAACAAAACAAAAAACAAACCAAACCAAAAAACCTGTACAAAATAGGCAAGGTTTACCTTACCACCCCAGAAAAATTAATATGTTCATGGTAAATGCACTTCCATTTAAGGGAATGTTTACAAATGTTGGACTCCTCTAGTTCTTGAACCCAATTCAAGGTCAATAAGGCTATATCATCCTTCAAGAGAAGAAATAGAGCCAGTGCCTAGGTGTCCCTGAGCAAATTCTCTGTCTCCAGCTTTCCAGCATTCTGGAAAACCAGTTCCTTATAAACTATCCCTTGATTTGATTCAGTGCCTTATTATCTGTGTGGCTCTGAAACTGTTTGGTATAATGATCACTATTAGAAATCAGTTTCCTCATAGACTCTTACACAAATATTGTATTTAGTAGCCAAACATCAGTTTTCCCATTAATCTCAACAACTTGAAAATGCCTGCTATCATCTCTACCAGTAAGAGCCAATGCATTAAGCCAGAAAGAAGAAAGGAAAGAAGAAAATTAGAATTGGAATAGAAGACACAAACTATCCATGTTTGCAGAAAATTCATTTGTCTATGTGGAAAACGTAAGAGAATCTACAGCTAACTGTGCATGCTGACTGTGCTAAGTAGCTTCAATCGTGTTCGACTCTTTGCACCCTTATGGACTATAGTCCTCCAGGCTCCTCTGTCCATGGGATTCTGCAGACAAGAATACTGGAGTGCGTTGCCATGCCCTCCTCCAGGAGATCTTCCCAGCCCAGGGACTGAACCCGTGTCTCATGTCTCCTGCATTGGCAGGCAGGTTCTTTACCAGTAGTGCCACCTGCACACGTAATAAATTTGCTGAAGATGATACCCACTTTTAAGAATAAATAGCTACTTTTTTTATTTTAAAAGGAAAATTGTACCTCTATAATAGAGAAATCTAGTTGTTACCACCTTGACTTAGTGATCCAGCTTAATCTTATTAAGTGTGGTAGGCAGAATAATGGCTCCCTAAAGATGTCTACTCCCTGATGCCCAGAACCTATGAAAATGTAATGTACCTTGCTTAAAATAGGGAGATTGTGGTCGATTATCTGGGTGGACCTAATTTAATTGTATGAGCCTTTACAAGCAGAGAAAACTTTCCAACTAAGAGCAAAAGAAAGATCGCTTTTGCAATAGCAGGAGAAATCAGAGGAATTCCAATCATGAGAGGGACTCAGCATGTAGTTGCTGGCTCTGAGATTTAGTGGTCCACCTGTGAAGACTGGAGAGCTATGTCTAGACGCTAAGAGTGGGCCTGAACTCACAGCCAGTGAGGAAATGAGACCGAGATATTAGATTCTGCCAACCATCTAGATAAGCCTAGAAACAGATTCTTCTCAGAGTCTGCTAGTGAGAACCTAGCTGGCCTAAACCTTGGTGTTAGCCTTGTGAAACCTGGAATAAATAGCTAACACCACTGTAAGTAATTCCATTTGTATCATGAGACAATCTAGGCTTCTAACCTACAAAACTCGGAGATAATAAATTTGTGTTGTCTGGAGCCACTAAATCTGTGATAATTTGTTCCAGCAGCAATAGGAAACTAAAACATTGATAAAGGACAGACAGATATTATTGCCTCCTAATGTGATACAACATGAAATACACAGCACTACATGTTTGAAATACCCTTGTCAAAAATGTATTACCCGAATCAAATTAAGACTTGGTTTTTTTTAATGAGAAACATAAGGAATAGAGAAACAAGTTAAATAGCACCACAAGGAACCAGTCAGACAAATATGAAATGTGGGACTACTGGCTAGGAAGTGCAGCTGTTTTTCTGTTACATTTTGATCCCTTTAAAAAGCCATCATTTTTAGACTTAAATAGACATTTCTCCAAAGAAGACATACAAGTGGCCAACAAGTAAATGAAAAGACAGATGCTCAATATTGTTATATGTTCAGTTCAGTTCAGTCGCTCAGTCGTGTCCGACTCTTTGTGACCCCATGAATCGCAGCACACCAGACCTCCCTGTCCATCACCAACTCCCAGAGTTCACTCAGACCCACGTCCATCGAATCAGTGATGCCATCCAGCCATCTCATCCTCTGTCGTCCCCTTCTCCTCCTGCCCCCAATCCCTCCCAGCATCAGAGTCTTTTCCAATGAGTCAACTCTTCGCGTGAGGTGGCCAAAGTACTGGAGTTTCAGCTTTAGCATCATTCCTTCCAATGAACACCCAGGACTGATCTGCTTTAGGATGGACTGGTTGGATCTCCTTGCAGTCCAAGTGACTCTCAAGAGTGTTCTCCAACACCACAGTTCAAAAGCATCAATTCTTTGGCGCTCAGCTTTCTTCACAGTCCAACTCTCCCATCCATACATGACCACTGGAAAAACCATAGCCTTGACTAGACGGACCTTTGTTGGCAAAGTAATATCTCTGCTTTTGAATATGCTATCTAGGTTGGTCAATAACTTTCCTTCCCAGGAGTAAGCATCTTTTAATTTCATGGCTGTTATATGTTAGAGAAATGCAAATCAAAACTACTATGAAGTATCACCTCACTCCAATCAAGAGTAGCCATCATTAACAAGTCTACAAATAGAAAATGTTGGAGAGGGTATGGAGAAAAGGGAACCTTCCTACACTGTTGGTGGGAATGTAAATTGGTGTAGTCGCTATGAAGAACAGTATGGAAGTTCCTTAAAAAAACTAAAAATAGTGTTACCATATGATCCAGCAGTCGCACTGCTCGGCATATATGCAAAGAAAACTCTTAATTCAAAAAGATACATGCGTCCCAATGTTCATAGCAGCAGTATTTATAATAGCAAGGCATGGAAGGAACCTAAGTATGCATCTAATGGATAAAGAAGATGTGGTAGTGTATATATACACTTGGCCATAAAAAATAATGAAATAATTCCATTTGCAGCAACATAGGTGGATCAAGAGATTATCATACTACATGATAATCGTGTAGTAAGTCAGAAGGAAAAAGACAAATGATACCATCTTCAATTTAGGAAATGCATTTCAAAGTCTTAAAAGTGCATTTATGTGCTCATACATGTACATCCCTTGATTTGCTAGGAATTTCCAGGCTGTAATCAGTAGTGGTTTTCTAGATTGTGTAAAGCTATCATTTGGCCATCTTACGTAAAACATGTTCTCAGTAAAATAAAATGAAAAAAATATATATGATGCGACTTACATGTGGAATCTGAAGAAAAGATAGAAATGAACTTATTTTAAAAACAGAAATAAGACTCATGGACATAGAAAACAAATTTACCAATACCAAAGGGGAAAGGGAATGGAGGAGGAATAAATTAGGCATTTGAGATTAGCAGATACAAGCTATGCTATGCTAAGTCACTTCAGTCGTGTCCGACTCTGTGTGACCCCATAGACGGCAGCCCACCAGGCTCCCCCGTCCCTGGGATTCTCCAGGCAAGAACACTGGAGTGGGCTGCCATTTCCTTCTCCAATGCATGAAAGTGAAAAGAGAAAGTGAAGTCGCTCAGTCATGTCCAACTCTTAGCGACCCCATGGACTGCAGCCTACCAGGCTCCTCCGTCCATGGGATTTTCCAGGCAAGAGTACTGGAGTGGGGTGCCATTGCCTTCTCCGAGATACAAGCTACTATATAGAAAATCAATAAACAACAGGTTCCTACTGTATAACACAGGGAACTTTATCCATATCTTGTAATAACTTATAATGGGAAAAAATTTGAAAAAATATGAACAGTGATTGGTGGGAAAACAGCAGCAGTTGGTAAAATTTGGATATTAGAATATTAAGTATATTGATAATTGAATTATAGATATATTGGGAAATTGTTAATTTTGTTGTCTGTGATTATGGCACTGTGAATGTGTCCATAGTACTTGGAGATTCATACTGAAGTATTTAAGAGTGAAGTGTCATCATGCTATAATTTACACTGAGATATTTTAGCCAAAAAAAGAAAAGAAATAGATTAAACAAATGTGGCAAAATGTTAATTACTTGACCTAGAGACTAAGTACATAGATTTTAACCGCCTTTCTCATTTTCTGTATGTTTGAAAAACTTAAGGAAAAATTAGAGACAAAAAATAAATAACATTCTATACACCAATAAAAACCCACTAAAAATGTAATTTAGCAAAGATACACCTTACAGTAGCAATAAAAACTCTTAAATACACAGGAATACATTTAACAAAACATGTACAAAACTTAATGGAGAGAATTGTAGGACATTTTGAATGATGTAAAATTAGATTCAGACTTCACAAAAGAAATAAATACCATGTGTAATGAAGATTACCCATGAAATCCGAAACTCCATTTTTTAAATTAATTTTTAAAATACTTTACAGTATTGTGTTTCTACTGTACAGCAAAGTGAATCGGCTATACGTATACATATATCCCCTCTTTGTGGGGTTTCCTCCCCATTCAGGTGACAACAGAGCATCAAGTAGAGTTCCCTGTGCTATACAGCAGAGTCTCATTAGTTATCTCTTTTATACACAGCATCCATAGCATATATATGTCAATCCCAGTCTCCCAATTCCTCCCCCCACCCCGCTTCCCTCCTTGGTATCCATACATTTGCTCTCTACATCTGTGTCTCTACTTCTGCTTTGAAATGCAAAACTTTAAATGGATATCTTAATCTTGGACAGGAAAGTATTTCTTAAACAAAGCACAAAAAGCATAAATTATAAAGAAGTAGAATAATTAACTTGATAATATTAAAATTTAAACCCCACAAATTAGGAAAAGATATTTGTAAGTTCAGTTCAGTTCAGTTGCTCAGTCGTGTCCGACTCTTTTCGACCCCATGAATCGCAGCATGCCAGGCCTCCCTGTCCATCACCAACTCCTGGAGTTCACTCAGACTCACGTCCATCGAGTCAGTGATGCCATCCAGCCATCTCATCCTCTGTCGTCTCCTTCTCCTCCTGCCCCCAATCCCTCCCAGCATCAGAGTCTTTTCCAATGAGTCAACTCTTCGCATGAGGTGGCCAAAGTACTGGAGTTTCAGCTTTAGCATCATTCCTTCCAAAGAAATCCCAGGGCTGATCTCCTTCAGAATGGACTGGTTGGATCTCCTGCAGTCCAAGGGACTCTCAAGAGTCTTCTCCAACACCACAGTTCAAATAGTTAATAAAAATTAACATCCAGAGTATTTAAGTAAATCTTACAATTTAATAGTTTTTAAAGAAAATACAGTGATATGAAATAATAATATAATATTTTGTTTGTTTAGTCACTCAGTCATGTCTGACTCTTTTGTGATGCCATGGACTATAGCCTGCCTAGCTCCTCTGTCCATGGGATTTCCCAGACAAGAATACTGGAGTAGGTTGCCGTTTCTTTCTCCATGGTATCTTCCTGACCCAGGGATGGAACCTGCATCTCCTACATTGGCAGGTGAATTCTCTACCACTGAGCCACCTGGGAAACAGTATAATGGGAAATAATATAGTGTTGTTCGTTCACTCAGTCATGTTCGACTCTTTGCAACCCCATGGACTGCAGCACGCCAGGCCTCCCTGTCCTTTACTATCTCCCGGACTCTGCTCAAACTCATATCCATTGAGTCGGTGATGCCATCCAACCATCTCATCCTCTGTTGTCCCTTTCTCCTCCTACCTTCAATTGTTCCCAGCGTCAGGATCTTTTCTAATGAGTCAGCTCTTCGCATCAGGTGGCCAAAGTATTGGAGCTTTAGTTTCAGCATCAGTCCTTCCAATGAATATTCAGGATTGATTTCCTTTAGGATTGACTGGTTTGATCTCCTTGCTGTGCAAGGGACTCTCAAGAGTCTTCTCCAACACCACAATTCAAAAGCATCAGTTTTTCAATGCTCAACCTTTTTTATGGTCCAACTCTCACATCCATATATATAATATAATATATCCTTAGGTAAAAGTGGTTACTTGCCAACAGAATTAATTTCAAGGTTTCTTATGGATAATTAGAAAATAAATTACTTTCAGATAATTTGTCTACTGTAAAGATAATTCATAATTTTTGTGGTGTCTTTAATGTTCTCTATAATATAAAATAATTTTTATGTGCTTTAGGAACATATCCCATACATGCAGATGTAATAGATGTGGATTTATTTTAAATTATATAAATGAGGCATCCTGACAAATAATCATACCAACTGCTATATGTAAAATTAAAGTTATTGATTATGGTCAACATATTTTGATTACTTACTACATGCTACACACATTGTAAATATTGTTTTAGCTAAATCTCACAGCAATCCTGTGACATGTTAATAGTAATTATATTATTACAAAAGAGGAAACTGAGATCTGCAGTAGTTAATCAACTTTTCCCCAAACCACACAGTTAGTAAATGTCAGGGCCAACTTGAATCCAGGACTATGACCTCCAAAGCCCACCAACTTGAACATTATATATACTCTAATGTTAATAGTTCCCATTTCTTTTGTTTCTAATGATACCAGGTAAATAGGCACATGAAGAATAGTTCTCAGTTGTCTTTACATCTTCTTACCATTTTCTCAATTGCAGTTTTTTTTCCTCAATCATTACTTAGTTTTAAAAGATGAATGAAACTCTTCCTAGAAGAAAACAAAATATAACGGTTCTTCGCTAATTCTCAGAGGGAAGAATCTTAAAGAAACATTCTCTCCGCCCAATTCCAGAGTGTTGCCAATATCTCCTACACATAAACTGAAATGAGTAGTTAATATTTCATTGCAGCATATCATAGCTAAACTTTGTTACATTCAAGAAGTGAAACTAGGATATTACCCTGGTGGTCCAGTGGTTTAAAATTCTGCACTTCGCGGGCAGGGGGCACGGCTTCAATCCTTGGTTGGGGAACTAAGATCCTGCATGTTGCATGGCATGGCCAAAAAAAAAGTGAAACTAATTTAATTTCTCTACTTACAGGAATATGAAAGTCAGATAGAAAAGGATATGTCCATTTCAGATGTGAATTCTATTACTGCACAAAGGAATAATTCTGCCAATTTTCTGAAAAAGGTAACAACAACAAAATAACATTGTCAGTGTGTTTGAATTTACTTTTGTGAAAACTAGTCTGCTGGATGCATAGCGTAGTACTATACTCTTCGCAGAGAGTCAGACGGGCAGACCTGGTTGCTCCTCACCTCCTTCTGATCACTAAGGGGTTTTCTGTTCCATTCAGACTTCTTTTTCAGAGTTAGTTACTGACCATCTGTAAATGTACACAGTTGACGTGTATTATTGATGCAACAGTTACTTCAGTTGACAGCAAACTCATTATTAGAGAATATTCCAACTTTTTCTGTTTACACCCATCTCTTCTTGACCCTGAAAATTCACCTTGAGAAATACAGCAGCATTTTGTTGGATTCCCTAGTTTTATTAACAACTCATAATGCCACACACCACAGCAGTTCAGTGGACAATAGATGGAGGACCTGCTAGGAGACAGAAAATAGTAGAGAAAGACATGCTTCAGATATTTACAGAACACCCTGCCAAAGCCTAAACCAGGTTTGAGGTGGAACCCCTCAATCAAATTCACTCCTGATTTCTTTGCACTGACCCCTCATCCTTCCACACTAAGCTTCCAGAGCACAGGGACTATATCTATAGATCCATGATGCCCAGCACTGTCCTCTTCACTCAGGAAATGTTGAGACACGTTTGAGCAGTTAATGAGGTTAGGAATAAAACCACAAGGCTGAGGAGATTTCTAAGATTTCTGCAAGAGTAGAATTGATAGCCCTTGCTATAGAGGACCAGGGAAGCCTTTCAAGATAACTTGAAAGCAGAGAGCCATGGAAAGATCTAAGAGATACACACCAAATACCTCGTAAAGACATGAGAGAAGTGACCTTGTGTGACTAGATGAGGCCTAGGCAGGTATGTGCAGACCTGTTCTGACCTCCCCATTTGTCTTTGGGCGAGTAATCTATGCACTGAGTCCTGCTTTATTGTTTTATAAAAACAGACAATAAAAATGCCTGCCTTGCTTTTCTTCTGAAGTAAAATGATAAAACTGCAAGTGCTGTGCTAGTTTGTACCCTGTTCGCTGAGAGCATGCTGGAAATGCAGACCTCTGTAGCTATCCTAGTCTGTGTCAGTACTTCCTGTTTATCATTGGCAGGTGTTTTCTCCCACTCACCCTTACCCCTCCTACACCTTCTTTATTAACTCCATGTGTGTGTGCCAAGTCACTTCAGTTGTGTCCGACTCTTTGTGACCCTGTGGGGTGTAGCTCACCAGGCTCCTCTGTCCATGGGACTCTAGGGAAGAATACTCTAGTGGGTTGCCATGCCCTCCTCCAGGGGATCTTCCTGACCCAGGGATTGAACCCGCATCTCTTATGTCTCCTGCATTGGCTGGCGGGTTCTTTACCATTAGCACCACCTGGAAAGCCCTACCAGCTCCGTATTTCTTTTAAAAAGAGTTGAGGTGATTTAATAATGAGATTTATGTCTTAGGAAATAAAGAGGTATTCCTATAAGAAAGGGAACACATACCCTACTCATCCCTTCTCTTCTTTTTGATGGATAAGGAAGCCCAGGAGGGAGCAGAGGATCAGGAAGGTGGTAAGAGCACAAGTGTCTGAGGATTCTGGAACTTCATGCAGGATCCTGCAAAGGAGTGTCAAGAACATTTTGTGATTGTGTTTCAGTTCCTTGTGAAGACTTTTTTGTTATCCGGAGATAGTTTCACACACAAGTTGAAGGATACTGACTCTAATTATAGGTGCTGGAATTGTGGTTTGACATTGGAGGCCTCATAGGGCCATGGGTGTTTAAATCTGATTGTGAGTTATGTGGGTTAAACTCCCTACTATGTTACTGGGGTCAGTGGTACCTGAGGCCAGGGTTGGAGCAGTAAAGTCCCAGCAGTCTCGTGGATTGCTAGATAAAGTTTTGCTGAAATATTTGTGTCTAAGAGGCCTGTAGCTCTCCTCAATTTGTCCCTTCCATTAATTTACTCAATAAATACTTAATGAGCATCTGCTGTTAATCAAGCATTATACTAGAGATTGAAATTACAGCAGTAAACAAAAGAGACTAAAATCCTTGACCTCCTAGTCATTCTAGTGGGAGAAGTCAGATAATGAACAAAATATTAGTGTATTAGATTGTGATATGTGCTCTAACAAGTAAAGTTGGAAAAGAGCACAGGTGTGTGTGTGTGTGGGGATGTGGGGTACAATTTTAAATAAGATAATCAAGGAAAGCCCCTGAGTAGGTAACACCAACGAAAGACCTGAAAGCTGAGGGAGCTGGAGTTGAAGCTCCAAAAAGTTAGAGTTTTCATGGGCGAAGAACATCGCAGGCTGATGGAACCACATGTGAAAACTGAGAAAGGAATATGCGTAGCCTGTGGCAGGAACAGCAAGGAGCTCAGTCTGTGTGTCGCCAGTGGAGCAAAGGAGAGAGAGAGAATGAGAGAAGGGGTGGGAGAAGGGAAAGAAAGAGAAGGAAGGGAGGGCTCCAGCACAATAATGGGGTCAGAGGGGAGAGGGATGTGGTTCACCTTCAAAGCAAGCAGTTTGTTGCCCATACAGGCTTCCCTGCTGGCTCAGACGGGAAAGAACCTGCCTGCAATGGAGGAGACCTGTGTTCAATCCCTGGGTTGGGAAGATCCCCTGGAGAAGGGAATGGCAAACTACTCCGGTATTCTTGCCTGGGAAATTCCATAGACAGAGGAGCATGGTGAGCTACAGCCCATGGGGTCACAAAGAGAGTAACACACACACACACACACACACACACACAGCAGAGTAATTCTTAGGAATTCTGTTTTTCCCATTCTACCACCTCATTTTCCTATATAATTTAAGCAGATCACTAGTCTCTAGGTTGAGCTTCCGAGGTGGTGCTAGTGGTAAAGAACCCTTCTGCCAATGCAGGAAAGGTAAGAGATGCAGGTTCGATCCCTGCGTTGGGAAGATCACCTGGAGGAGAGCATGGCAACCCATTCCAGTATTCCTGCCTAGAAATCCCGTGGACACAGGAGCCTGGTGGGCTACAGTCCATAGGGTCGTAAAGAGTCAGACACAAGTGAAGCGACTTAGCACACATGCACGTATACACAATTATCTCCAGGATGATTTGTGGCAGGACAGAAAGCGGAAATTTGCCTCGAGACACGCTTCTTCCTGGTTTCATTTCTAAAAGTCTACACCTGACGTGAAGGATGGGATTAGAGTAGAAAGGGAGAAATGTCCTTAGACTATATAGAATTTCAGAGTCCTTAGAGGAACCAATTTCTGTGGGTTCTACAAGCAGCATAGGCTTAGGGGAATGGCTCTGTTGAAGCACTGAATATCTAACCAAGCAGACAGAATGAGAACTTAAGGTCAGAATAGGATGAACTCCAAGGACATACAGAAATGCGATGACGTTTCTTTGTGGATCCAGATTTGTGTGAATACAAGTGACTGCTGTAAAAACACATTCACGGGTAATCATCTTCTTTGGTGAAGACTGATTCTGTCTATGTGAATACTCTTGAGTTAGGTTGGAAAAGAGATGAGAGGGTCATAATGAGAGTGTTAGGAATGATTTTGATAATGGTAGAAAACCGAACCATACTTTCACTTATCTAATTCCCCTTCCCATTCCTTACTTACAAAAAGTAAGAGTAACAAAAGAGTGACACTAGTAGCATTGTGTATACTTAATCTTAAAATATGAACTCTTTATTTCTTAAAAATATTTTTTGTAGATGAGAAGGTTGGTAATGAGAAGAATTGTCAAAGTTAGCAAATTTAACTTATCAGATATTGTGGCTGATTATGAAGAAATTGTATCTGCAAGGTATATATTAAAATTATTATTATTTAAGTCTGAAATACAAAGTATAAGCTAGTTCCTTCAGAGTCTTCAAATAAGTTCTCTTTTTATATTAATGTCTAAATCCAGTTACAAAGCATAAAATGAAATATAGTGATTTAAATATTTTTAATAATTTAAAAATTCCATTTTGGACATATCTGTATGATTTATATTTTCAATTGTATGGTATTTTAGTTTTTAACCCTCTCCTTGTGGCAATAAAAAAAAGAAAGCAAAACACCTTGGTCCCAAACTAGTTTTGCTCTCAGATCTCCCTGTCCTGGGACTGATTCTGGAAAAATCATTGGTGGTAGCACCATGCTCTAAGCCTATAATCTCCCCCTTTCAAAACTGAATCCTCAGCAAGGACTGACATAAGCACTCTGTGATCCACAAGCAGCTGAGGGGGAGCCTTTTGCTGAAGGAACTCAATTCTCATACTGTCCTATCTGTGAGACTTAAGGGTAGGAACAGGAATTAGGGATGCTACATATTTGGGAAACCACTCTGGGGCCACTTGCAGATTCTTAGTATTAACAGGAAGGTTTTAATTGGTTTAGGATGCTGAGATATATTTTGGGGGAGGGGTTTCTATTCTAAAATATACCTTGAAGTAATTCTTCTATGAGCAAGTGTTTTTAAATGAAAACGTATTTTAAAAACTTTTTATTGGGGTATAGTTGCTTTACAATGTTGTGCTAATTTCTGCTGTACAGCAAAGTGAATCTGTTGTACATATACGTATATCCACTCTTTTTTAGATTATTTCCCCATATAGGCCATTACAGAATGTTTAGTAGAGTTCCCTGTACTATCCATGGGTCCTTATTAGTTATCTATTTCATATTTAGTAGTCATATATAGTGGTGTGTGTGCTGATGGACCGGGAAGCCTGGCACGCTGCAGGCCATGGGGACTGCAAAGAGTCAGGCACGACTGAGTGACTGAACCGAACTGACCATGATGTGAGTGTGTCAATGATGAAAACTTATTTTTTAACTTTTATTTTACATTGGAGTACAGGTGATTAACAATGTTGTGTTAGTTTCAGGCGTACAACAAAGTGATTCAGTTAGACACATACATGTATCTATTGTTTTTCAAATTCTCTTCCTAATTAGGTTGTTACAGAATATTGAGCAGGGTTCCCTTTGCTGTACAGTAGGTCCTTATTGCTTATCCATTTAAAATATAACAGTGTGTACATGTCTATCCCAAACTCCCTAACTGTCCCTCAACCCTTCCCGGCTGGTAACCATAAGTTTGTTCTCTAAGTCTATGAGTCTGTTTCTGTTTTGTAAATAAGTTCATTTGTATCTTTTTTTGGATTCCACATATAAATGATATTACACAACATTTCTTTCTCTGACTTACTTTCCTCAATATGACAGTCTCTAAGTCAATCCATGTTGCTACAAATGGCCTTATTTCATTCTTTTCAATAGCTGAGTAATATTCCATTGTATATATATTAAGAAACATATATATGTATGTATGTATATATATATATATATATGCCACATCTTCTTAATCCATTCTCCTGTATATGGACATTTAGGCTGCTTCCATGTCTTGGCTATTGTAAACACACTGCAATGAGTACTGGGGAGCATGTTCCCTTTCAGACCATGTATTTCTCTGGATACATGCCCAGGAGTGAGGTTACAGGATGATATGGTAGCTCTGTTTTTAGTTTCTTAAGGAACCTCCAGACTGTTCTCCATAGTGGCTTCACAAATTTACATTCCCACCGACAGTGTAGGAGGGTTCTCTTTTCCCACCCTCTCCAGTGTTTATAGTTTGTGGGTTTTTTGATGATAGCCATTTTGTCTGGTGTGAGGTGATATCTTCTTGCAGTTTTGATTTGCATTTCTCTAATAATTAGCAGTGTTGAACATCTTTTCATGTGCCTCTTGGTCATCTATATGTCTTCTTTGGTGAAAATGTCTGTTTAAGTCTTCTGCCCCGTTTTTGATAGAGTTGTTTGTTTTGACGATGTTAAGCATCATGAGCTGTTTATAAATTTTGGAGACTAATCCCTTGGTCACATCATTTGCAAATATTTTTCCCAATCTGTGAACTGTCTTTTCATTTAGTTTATTGTTTCCTCTGCTGTGTAAAAACTTTTGAGTTTAATTAGGTCTCATTTGTTTATTTTTGTTTTTCCATTTCCATTACTCTGAGAGAGGGATTGAAAAAGATGACAGTGTTCTGCCTATGTTTTCCTCTAAGAGTTTTATAGTGTACAGTCATACATTTAGGTCTTTAATCCATTTTGAATTTATTTTTGTGTATGATGTCAAAGAATGTTCTAATATCATTTTTTGCTTGTAGCTGTTCAGTTTTCCCAGCACCCTTTATTGAAGAGACTGTCTTTCCTTCATTGTATATAGTCTTGCCTCCTTAGATTAATTGACCATAAGTACATGCATTTATTTCTGGGCTTTCTGTCCTGTTTCATTGATCTGCATTTCTATTTTTGTGCCAATACTATGCTTTTTTTTTTTGTGCCATGCTGTTTTGATGACTGTAACTTTGTAGGGTAGTCTGAAGTTTTTATTTTCAGTCTTTAGAGGAAAACAAGTGTGACCATAAAGTTATAATTCCATATAACTTTGTGTTTCCATGTAGGTTCCATAAAGGTTTGTGTTGCCAGGAGTTGCAGCACTTATAACTAACTCCTACTCAGAACTATGTAGAAAATGATCAAGACAATGATTCCTAAAAAATGAATAATCTTTTGAAATAACATCATGTTTCATGGGATTACCTCTCCATGCCCTATCTCTTCTTGGACCATATACCCAAAGAACATGGAGCAATCAGATGCTCTCTTAAAACTCAGAATCCCTTCCACACTCCAAAAAAGATTATTTTCTTGGATCTAAGACAACTCTGTCTCCCCTACACAGTAAAGAGAACATGGTTCAGAATAATGACTGTATTTATAATAAATTTTAAAAATCGTTATCTTTCAAATCTTATTATTTTATATCAATCTGATTGACCACTTTTTAGCCAGTTGACATATGCAGTTTGTAAGCTTCTTGAACAACGAAGAAAGTTAAAGCCTCAGAGGAAAGAAAGGAAAAAAGTGGCAGTACAGACTATCTGTGATAGAGATATTAAGATTCTTATCAGAATACTGAGAGCTTATAATATTCCTACACGGAAAACAACAGTTAATAGGTAAGGCAATTGCACCAATTATTGGAGTTACAAAAAATGTCTTAAATGTAAATTTCTAAACTGTCTTTTTAATAAAACTTTGTACTTTATTGATGCTCTACATACAAAAGCTGAATGAGAGTTGAAATCTTCATTTGAATAGTCAAACTTAACTGTCATTTCTATGTAGTAAAAGTTTGCAGAAGTTTGAGATGCCTGAAGTATCTTTAACATGTATATTTTTGGGTGCTTTATTAAATAAATGCCTTCTGTCCATATTCCCTATTTTGAAAACTTAAGCAGCTATTGCCAATTATACTGTCCACTCACAGTGTTGGAAGTAGAATAGTAGAATACAGGAGAGAATAGGCTCCATTTTGGACTTGTCATTTTATGTGACTTCTATAAAAATCAGATCTTACCATCTCTTTTGCAGGCACTCAGAATGATGTGTTTTATTGATGTTTCTTGGGCAGAGGATATGTGGGGTCAGAATGGTCAAATGAAGTCATCCTGAATATTTAGTATATCCTCAATATAAAGTGTCATATATTTAATCTCATATATAATCTATATATTGTGACTGTTTCATACCCAGGTACCTAAGGGATACTGAGTGTCCCTCTCTATCTACATTTAACACAGGTGTGCTCTACTTTCATATTTTATGTTTATCCCGTGAATTTTACCTATGAGAAACATTTTGCTTACTAGCTACTAATCTACAGTTAAAACCTCTTCAAGATTTTGCCTGTGTTTTGTAAATATGATTTTATTTATGATACACTTGATATTCTCAAAACAAATGCACATTTCAAGGCTGTTTTGTGAAATAAGGACATTTTAAAATTACTACCATTTTCTACAATAATCGGGCTTATTGGGCTTCCCTTGTGGCTCAGCTAGTAAAGAATCCACCTACAATGGGGGAGACCTGGGTTCAATTCCTGGGTTGAGAAGATTCCCTGGAGAAGGGAAAGGCTACCCACTCTAGTATTCTGGCCTGGAGAATTCCATGACTGTATAGTCCATGGGGTTACAAAGAGTCGGACATGACTGAGTGACTTTCACTTTCTGCAATAATTAATCTGTAAAAGAAAGAATACTATAACACCAAAAATAGAAATAATATAACTCAAAGTATTACCTACCCTATTTTTCCCTTTTTGCTGAGGATCAGTGAAGACTTTGCCACAGACTGGTTCCCATCCATAGCTCAGCACTGAGGAGCTACCCTTTCAGAGTAGTGATTGTCACATATTTATCTCTAACCCCCTATGCTATGAAGACCCAAAGCAAACTGTAAGATCCAGGGTAACTGTCTTATCTAGCTCTATAAGCATAAGCAGAAACCCAACAACACAGCACAGAAGCATAAGCAAAAACACACCTACTCGCACCAAAACAAATATTGAAGTTAATTAAAATGTATGTCTCTATTTTGTTTTTCCTGAAGGTCCTTGGATATGCCTACTTATTTGATATCATCCATGTCTCGCCTCAGACATAAAGAAACAATCAAATCATTAGCCTCAGATGAACTCTTAAATGAGATAAGTATTTAACACTTCTCTAAAGCACAGTTTTGATCATGTTTTCCCTGAATTGCAACTGGCCCCTAACTGGGGCTACTCTCTTGGGCTTCTAGTTTACTCTCCATAACATAGTGATGGTGCTGTTTACAAAATGTAATTCTAACCATTTCATTCTCTACTACCCTGCCCTCAGGGTCTATAGAATAAAATGCAAGCTCCTTAGAAAGTATACCAAAATCTGTATTTATCTGGTTGTTATCTACCAATCAGTCAGCCACATTTCCCTCCACCCCACAGCAGTGTCATATACACTACTGCGTTCTAGCAGTCCTCCATTCTTGCCCTTTCTTTTGCCTGGAATGGCCACCACACTTCATGTTCATGTGTTACTGGCCACATGAACTACTATTTAATGTTTTGAAGCTCAAGCCCACGCTATGTGTTCTCTATGAAGTTCTCTTTGTCCTCACCCCCCAAAGTTTAATCATTCTCTCTCCTGAGTAACTATTATATCCTGAATATATTTCTTTTGTTTCATTGCCATTATTTGCTTAACTGTCCTTTGTTTTCTCCTGAGAGACTTAAGATAAAAATCTTTACCGATATCCATGTATTTTTGAATCCTAGAAAAATCATACCTGATATTAAATAGGATGAAATCTTAATTGAATGAATGAATGAATAAATAATGGTTGTTTGAAAAACTAGAAAAAGCAAACCATCTAGTTATCAGCCAGTAACTAATTTCTACCTTTTATCAACTATATAAAATATTACAAAAACCTAGTCGGGGTTTATCATGTGTTTCAGGATACTGTACACCCCTTTGTGGAAGTTTCCTTTCAGCACACTGTATACCAAACCAGCGTTGCCAGTGGATCTCATCCATGTTGGAACGAAGAAATTAAAGTAGATTTTATGTAAGTTGGAGTCCATTTTTCCTTGACTTCTAAAATAAACCAATAACAGAATTGGTTTCTTGAGCCATTTATTAAAAATAATGATTGATACAGGCTTAATTTTTAAGTTTTTAAATTATGAAGTGTGTTTACATAGATAATGTATGCTTGCATGCTAAGTCGCTTCAGTCATGTCTGAGTCTTTGCGACCCTGTGAACTGTAGCCCACAAGGCTCCTCTGTCCATGGGATTCTCTAGGCAAGAATACTGGAATGGGTTGCCCTGCCCTCCTCGAGGGGCTCTTCCCGACTCAAGAATTGAACTCGTGTCTCCTGTGGCTCCTGCACTGCAGGCAGATTCTTGACCACTGAGTCAGCAGGGAAGCCCCTATATAATGTATATGTAAATATAAGTTCTGAGGGAAAATGAATATTTGTGTATCTACCATTTAGCTTTAAAAATGGAGTGTTACCAGGAACGTTGAAGGCTCCACTGTGCCAATATCTAACTGTATCCCCCTTGTGTTTATCCTTCCCTCTCTTTCTTTATGACTTTAAATCATAGATATTCATCCCTAGCTATGTTTTATTTCTTTATGGATGCTTTTCAACTGTATATAAATTGAATTGTCTTTTGCAACCTGTTTCTTTATTCTTCATTATTTTTAGAGATTTATCCATATTCATAACTATTCCTTCCTTCATTTTCACTTCGTTATAGTATTCCACTGTTAAAATTTATTTATTCTTTAAATTATTCCATAATTTATTTATTCTTTACCCTGTTGATGCACATTTGCCTGATTTTAGTGTTTTGCTATTATGAATAGTGTTGCTCTGAACATTCTTGTACTTGTTATCTGGAACACACATCTAAGAGTTTCTTTTTAAGACATTAGTTCTCAAGCTATTTTGTGCACTGAAATCACCTGTATGGCTTCTTTAAACAAATTGCTGGGCCCAACTCCATAGTTTCTAATCCAATAGCTCTAGAATAGGGCTCAGAGAAGGCAATGGCAACCCACTATAGTACTCTTGCCTGGAAAATCCCATGGATGGAGGAGCCTGGTAGGCTGTGTCCATGGGGGCGCTAGGAGTCGGACACGACTGAGCGACTTCACTTTCACTTTTTACTTGCATGCACTGGAGAAGGAAATGGCAACCCACTCCAGTGTTCTTGCCTGGAGAATCCCAGGGACGGCGGAGCCTTGTGGGCTGATGTTTATGGGGTCGCACAGAATCGGACACGACTGAAGCAACTTAGCAGCAGCAGCAAGCAGAGTAGGGCTGATACATAATTCCATTTCTAACAAGTTCCAGGTGTTACTGATGCTACTAGTCAGGAGACACTTTGAAACCCTCTGCTCCAGGATCCATATCCAGGAGTGGAATTGCTTCAGCTTTACTATGTAATGTCAATTTTTTTCCCGAAGTGATTGTGCCAATATACACTCTCAATATATAAGTTCCTATTGTGCCACATCTTCAATAATATTTAATATTTTTTAAATTAATTTTTCTAATATGGTGGATCTAAAGTGATATTCTTACTGTGATTTAATTTACATTTCTGGATTTCTAATGAGATTGAGTTTCTTTTTCTTCCATTTTAAACAAATTGATAGACTTTATCATTTTTAGAGTTTAGATTCCTAGTAAAATTGAGCAGAAAGCAGAATTCTTATATATCCTCTCCCTTCAACACACACACACACACACACACACACACACAGCTTCCCTAAGTGTCAGTGCGGTACATTTCTTATGAAACGGACCATATTATGAGACAAAGTCCACAATTTACATTAGAATTCATTCTTTGTGTTGTACATTCTATGCGTGTGTACTCAGTTGCTTCAGTCATGTCCAGCTGTTTGTGACCCTATGGACTATAGCCCACCAGGCTCCTCTGTCCATGGGATTTCTCCAGGCAAGAATACTGGAGTGAGTTGCCATGCCCTCCTTCAGTGGATCTTCCTGACCCAGGGGTCGAACTTGTGTCTCCCACATCTCCTGCAGTACAGGTAGATTTTTTACCACGAGTGCCACCTGGGAAGCCTTGTATGTTCTATGGGTTTTGTCAAGAATAGCAAGGAGAGACAGGAAAACCTCCTTCAGTGATCAATGCAAAGAAATAGAGGAAAACAATAGAATGGGGGAGACTAGAAATCTCTTCAAGAAAATTAGAGATACCAAGGGAACATTTCATGCAAAGATGAGTGCAATAGAGGACAGATATGGTATGGACCTAACAGAAGCAGAAGATATTAAGAAGAGGTAGCAACAATACACGAAGAACTATGCAAAAAAGATCTTCATGACTCAGATAACCACGATGGTGTGATCACTCACCTAGAGCCAGACATCCTGGAATGCAAGGTCAAGTAGGCCTTAGGAGGCATCACTATGAACAAAACTAGTGGAGGTGATGAAATTCCAGTTGAACTATTTCAGATCCTAAAAGATGATGCTGTGAAAGTGCTGCACACAATATGCCAGCAAATCTGGAAAACTCAGCAGTGGCCATAGGACTGGAAAAGGTCAGTTTTCACTCTAATCCCAAAGTAAGGCAATGCCAAAGAATGCTCAAACTACCACACAATTGTACTCATCTCACACGCTAACAAAATAATGCTCAAAATTCTCCAAGCTAGGCTTCAACTTTACATGAATCATGAACTTCTAGATGTTCACGCTGGATTTAGAAAAGGCATAGGAACCAGAGATCAAATTGCCAACATCCGTTGGATCATCAAAAAAGCAAGAGAGTTCCAGAAAAACATCTACTTTTGCTTTATTGACTATGCCAAAGCCTTTGACTGTGTGGATTACAACAAACTGGAAAATTCTGAAAGAGATGGGAATACCAGACCACCTTACCTGCCTCCTGAGAAATCTGTATGCAGGTCAAGAAGCAACAATTAGAACTGGACATGGAACAACAGACTGGTTCCAAATAGGGAAAGGAGTCCATCAAGGCTGTATATTGTCACCCTGCTTATTTAACTTATATGCAGAGTACATCATGCAAAATGCTGGGCTGGATGAAGCACAAGTTGAAATCAAGATTTCTGGGAGAAATACCAATAACCTCAGATATGCAGACACCACCCTTATGGCAGAAAACAAAGAAGAACTAAAGAGCCTCTTGATGAAAATGAAAGAGGAGAGTGAACAAGTTGGCTTAAAATTCAACATTCAGAAAACCAAGATCATAGCATCTGGTCCCATCACTTCATGGCAAATAGATGGGGAAACAATGGAAATGGTGAGAGACTTTATTTTAGTGGGCTCCACAATCACTGCAGATGCTGACTATAGCCATGAAATTAAAAGACGCTTGCTCCTTGGAAGGAAAGTTATGACAAACCTAGACAGCATATTAAAAAGCAGAGACATTACTTTCCCAACAGAGACATTATTTTCCCAAGGTCCATCTAGTCAAAGCTATGGTTTTTCCAGTAGTCATGTATGGATGTGAGAGTTGGACTATAAAGAAACTTGAGCACTGAAGAATTGATGCTTTTGAACTGTGGTGTTGGAGAAGACTCTTGAGAGTCCTTTGGACTGCAAGGAGATCCAACCAGTCCATCCTAAAGGAAATCAATCCTGAATATTCATTGGAAAGACTGATGATGAAGCTGAAGCTCCAATACTTTGGCCACCTGATGCAAAGAACTGACTCATTGGAGAAGACCCTGATGCTGGGAAAGATTGAAGGTAGGAGGAGAAGGGGACGACAGAGGATGAGATGGTTGGATGGTATCACCAACGCAATAGACACGAGTTTGAGTAAACTCAAGGAGTTCGTGATGGACAGGGAAGCCCGGTGTGCTGGAGTCCATGGGGTTGCAAAGAGTCAGACACGAGTGAAGAACTGAACTGATACTCACTCCAGTATTCTTGCCTGGAGAATCTCATGAACAGAGGAGCCTGGTGGGTTACATTCTGTAGGGTCACAAAGAGTTGGACATGACTGAAGAAACTTAGTGTGTGCGCACACATGGGTATGTGCCCATAAGTGGGATTGCTGGGTCATATGGCAAATCTATTTTTGATTTTTAAGGAACCTCCATACCGCTCTCCATAGTGGCTGTACCAATTTGCACTCCCACCAACAGTGTAGGAGGGTTCCTTTTTTTCTACATCCTTTCCAGGATTTATTGTCTATAGATTTTTTGATATTGAGTCTAATGAAAGTCATCTTGAAAACACATAGGTTTTCTTAACTTACACTTTAAAAAAGAAAATAACACAGGTAATTTTATAGTCCTTTATGAATAATGATTTTATAAAATCAGTTAAACATCTGAATATGTTTTCTTATTTACAGCTTACCAGGACATGATTGTAACTTCTCAAGTTTATCTAAAATAAAAGATAATATATATATCAACATTTTTGATGAAATGATTATTGAAAAGCATGAGGTAAAGTAGAATAATTATAATAATCAATGTTGAAATAATTCTAGGTTCAGACTGAATGAAGTCTGTGAACGTATTTGTTAATTTGCTTTTAGATGCAGTGTCTACAACGTTTTCTCAAAAGGATATGGAGCAACATGAAATAAAATCAGACATGTGACAAGTCAGTTCAAAAATAACAGAGCTCATAAACCACACATAGGAAGAGGAGGGATAAATATACCAAGAATTTGGGGAAACTAGGTTTCTGCAATTGAACATTATATCTACATGTGAACTTCCTGGTAGCCAAGCTTTACCATATTTTCAAGGTTTGCTGCACTAAGCATATTTGCTATGATATATACTATGATACATACTTAATGTATATATTATAGTAAAAGTATGTACATTAAGATGCTTTACATTGTTTACTGAGATGTAGGTAAATCTCAAAAGCAGTGGCTATGAACTGAAGAGAGGAATCAGGTGTACTGGTAGCTTTTTTCAAACTTCAGTGCTTCCCCAGATTCAAGTAAACAGCAGCAACACACCCAGGGCTTAGAAACTGAATACCATGGCTTCCTAGTTGGCGTGTGATCACTAGAATCTCAATATTGTCTATTATGACCCTTACCTCCCTGGCATTTGTTCTTCTTAGAAGAAAAGAGAGATCAGATTAAAATGGGAACCAGCATATATTGCATTTTCTTTTACAAGGTTTTTACATTTCTAAACTGGACTGTCTGCAAGAGGACCATTCAGTGAATTTTCTTAGTCAAGAAATGGCCCATGTTAACCTTTGTTGTGGTGGCTGTTCAGTCAATAAGTTGTGTCTGACTCTTTGTGACCCCATGGACTCCAGCACACCAGGCTCCCCTGTCCTTCGCCATCTCCCAGAGTTTGTTCAGATTCATGTCTGGTGATGCTATGTAACTGATGCCATCATTTCTTGGCAGTAAGCCAACATGATCCATAATTATGACAGCAAGGGAAAGGTGGTTGATGGAAAAGCATAAAATGAAGCAGAAAGCAAGACAGTATATGGGAAAAACCACAATGAATTGTCCTTTTTATCTCCCTTCTTTTTTCCTAGCTCCTTACTTCAGCCCAGGTTAATAGTGTATAACTTTAATATTAACAGAAATTTTGAGTCTATGGCTTTAAAAGAAATCACATTAACATAAATAATTTAAGGTCTTATTCTTATTCTACCTTCTACTCACAAAACCTCTATCAGTCCGTCGCAAAATTTTCTGGAAGCCTCCGAGAAGTCCTCATATATGTGCTTAGACATGACTGTTAGCTACAGTTGTCAGTATGTGGGTTCTTTTGACTCAGCCCCCAAAGCTCTCAGTTCAGTTCAGTTCAGTCGCTCAGTCATGTCCAAAGAATCTCACCATCACCACTGTTGACATTGCCCGTGATTACGATGCCACCATCTGTGCCAAGGGTGTTATCCCTCCAGTTATCCTTGAGCCCAGAGTTATCAGAATACTCAAGAGGCACTGGATTCTGTACAAACATGGGCAGAACGGGCCTATTTTCTCTGAATCCATACCACATATTGTGTATCTAGACTTTAAAGCAATAGTATTTGTACACAAAATCTCACCGTAGAAGAGCTTCTCCAGCCACTGACCCTAATCACCAGGGGCCAAACCAAGGACAAGGGACCTCGTGGGGTTCAGTGTGCACCAACCCTTTCCACGTCTTCATTGTCCTTTCTCTTCTTCTTGATTCCTAAACTCAACCCAACTGCTCTCATCTTCCCCAATTACAAGTAAAAATCAGTGGGTATAAGTATATACTGGTACTATGGAGCGGTTTGTCGCCTATGCCAGTCTTAACTCAAACAAGCAACATGCCAATCCCAAGAACTGTTCTCTAACACCTTTCCCATATTCCCTCTATTTCAGCACTTTGGCTGATGAAATGAAAAACGTAAATGGCTAAAAGTGAAGTGAGTTACAGAGTAAATGCCAGTGGAGTTAGTGGTGTTGGTGGTGAATGCCAAACCCTTTTTTGCCTAATACCCCACTACACTGTCTCTAATTTTTAAAAATAGCATTATTGAGGAGTAGTTGGCATACAGTAAGCTGCACATAAAGTGTGTATTTTGACAAATTTTGACATATATGTATATATATACATGAAACCATTATCAAAGTCAAGGCAATTAATATATGCATCACTCTCAAAGGTTTTCCTCTGTCCTGTTAGAATACCTCCATCCTTCCCTTCCTTCTTCCCACCCCAGGAAATGATTCATCTGCTTTCAGTAACTATAGTTTGTATTTTCTGGAATTTTATAGAAATGGTATCATACAGTTTTCACTCTTTTTTCCTTGGCCTGGCAGCTTTTGTTCAGGGAAAAAAAATTATTTTTAGATTTGTCCATGTTGTGTTATTTATCAAATAGTTCATTACTTTTTATTGTATAGTGGTAGTCTGTTGAAAACACACATTGTATTGTATGTTTAAATATTCACCTGTTGATGGACAAGTGGGTTTTCTATGGTGGGGGTGGGAGGGATATTATAAATAAAACTACCATGAGGATTTGTGTAGAAGTCTTACATACAAATGCTTTAATTTGGGGGTGGTAAATACATAGGAGTGAAATGACTGGATCATATGGTAAGTGGACATTTAAGAAACAAACTGTTTTTTCAAAGTGATTGTACAGTTTTTTATTTCCACCAGCACTGTATGAGACTTCTAGTTCTTTCACATTCTTACAAGCATGTAGTCAGACTTCAAAATTTTAGCCATTCTAATAAGCCTGTGGTTGTATCTCATCATAGTTTTAATTTGCATTTCCTCTTGATGAAGGTGAAAGAGGAGAGTGAAAAAGTTGGCTTAAAGCTCAACATTCAGAAAACAAAGATCATGGCATCTGGTCCCATCAGTTCATGGGAAATAGATGGGGAAACAGTGGAAACAGTGTCAGATTTTATTTTTCTGGGCTCCAAAATCACTGCAGATGGTGACTGCAGCCATGAAATTAAAAGATACTTACTCCTTGGAAGGAAAGTTATGTCCAACCTAGATAGCATATTCAAAAGCAGAGACATTACTTTGCCAACAAAGGTCCGTCTAGTCAAGGCTATGGTTTTTCCTGTGGTCATGTATGGATGTGAGAGTTGGACTGTGAAGAAGGCTGAGCGCCAAAGAATTGATGCTTTTGAACTGTGGTGTTGGAGAAGACTCTTGAGAGTCCCTTGGACTGCAAGGAGATCCAACCAGTCCATTCTGAAGGAGATCAGCCCTGGGATTTCTTTGGAAGGAATGATGCTAAAGCTGAAACTCCAGTACTTTGGCCACCTCATGGGAAGAGTTGACTCATTGGAAAAGACTGATGCTGGGAGGGATTGGGGGCAGGAGGAGAAGGGGACGACAGAGGATGAGATGGCTGGATGGCATCACTGACTCGATGGAGTCTGAGTCTGAGTGAACTCCGGGAGTTGGTAATGGACAGGGAGGCTGCTGCTGCGATTCATGGGGTCTCAAAGAGTCAGACACGACTGAGTGACTGAACTGAACTGAACTGAATAACTAATGATGTTGAATGGCTTCCCTGGTGGTTCAGATGGTAAAGAATCTGCCTGCAATGCAGGAGACCTGGGTTTGATCCCTGGGTTGGGGAGATACCCTGAAGAAGGGAACGGGAATCCATTCTAGTGTTCTTGCCTGGAAAATTCCATACACAAAGGAGCCTGGCGAGTCGCAAACAGACACGACTGAGCAACTAACAACACACAATGACGTTGAGCATTTTTTCATGAATTGCTCTTGGTGTCATGTTTTTTAGCTCTGATTTTATAACTCTTTATTAGAGTTACAGGGCTTCCCAGGTGGTGCTAGGGTTGTAAAGAACCTGCCTGCTAATGCAGGAGACATAACAGACTCAAGTTCCATCGCTTGGTAGGGAAGACCCCCTGGAGGAGGGCATAGCAACCCACTGCACTATTCTTGCCTGGAGAATTCTCATGGACACAGGAGCCTGGAGGGCTACAGTCCATTGGGTCACACAGAGTCAGACACGACTGAAGCAACTTAGCACACACACACACACACACTGTTAAGATTATATTCCTTCTTCATGAATTGATGGCTCTATTATTATGAAATATTCCTCTTTATCCCTGGTTACATTTCTTAATTCTTAAATCTACTTTGTATGTTATAAATATAGGCATTTCGGCTTTCTTTTCATTGGTGTTTGTTTTCTTTCTTTTCTTCTTATTTTTTCTTTTAACCTGTGTCTTCATATGTAAAATGAGTTTACTTTCAGTTCAGTTCAGTTCAGTTGCACAGTTGTGTCCGACTCTTTGCGACCCCATGAATCGCAGCATGCCAGGCCTCCCTGTCCATCACCATCTCCCAGAGTTCACTCAGACTCACGTCCATAATTGGGTCTTCCTTTTTTATTCAGTTAACAACCTCTATCTTTTAATAAATGGGTATTTACGCTTTGTGTAATTACTGACTTGGCTAGGTTCCATCTTCCTGTTTGTTTTCTGCTTGTCCCGTCTGTTTTTTGTTCTTTTTTTCTTCCCTTTTTTGGATTAATACTTTTATTATTCTACTTTATTTTCACTATTGGCTTATTAGCTGTACTTTTTTAATTTCTTAATTGTTGCTCTAGGTTTTATTATATATTATTGCACTTATGACAGTCTATAATATTATGCCACTCCACATATAGTGTAAGAACAGGATATTATTACACTTCCATTTCTACTCCTTTGCTTTGTGTTAATGTTATTTTATCATATATTTTGCTTTTATATATGTCATAAACTCTGCAACAAGTCATTATTATTGCTTTAAATAGTCAATTATCTTTTAGAGAAATTTTTGAAAGTGAGAAAAAAACTTCTCTATTTACTCTTTGGTTTCTTTTTAAAATGAAAGAGAATTTATTATACTTACCTGCAAGTTTGTGTGAAGTTATTCATCACATGATATAGAATAGTAATAGAAAACTTATTTATTTTAATAGGATCGCTGTTTCAAGAGCTGTAGTGGTCATTCATATATAAGAAAGAATTGGCTTGGATCCATTGTCTTCCCTTTCTCTGCTCTCCTACAACAATCTGAGGTAACAGAAACTGATTTTTTGCTAATTCTAAATTTTTGTCTCTGGCTAATAGAAACACTTACTGTTTTCTTTGAGTCAGATTTTGATTGGCATGTTGATAAGTCAGTTGAAATGATCCTGTATGCAAGTGCCTCTTAGGTGTTGGAGTATTTGAAGATTTTAGCTGTCTCTAAGAGATACCCACAAATTTATTTCATATATTTTTTGTATTCATTGATGAAGAAAAGGTCAGCTAACTGTAGGTCTTAAAGCAACATTCATATTTGTTTATAACAGTTACATAATTCCAGATTCATACATTTTCTGAATAATGACATTGCTTCGTAACCATGGGTTCCATGATTCTATGCAATCACAGCGTGTCATGAGGGAGCACGTTACAAATACAAGTGCTGCGAATAAAGAGCAATGGAGATTTTAAGCTGTTGGAGGTATAGGGCCTCCTCTTATAAATCCCTGCAGTTACTTCTCAGTCTCAGGCCAGATGCTAGGATAGAGAAGTAGTTAAGAAGGTGAGCTTCAAAGGTAGACTCGTCTGCATTGTAATCCTGGCTCTACTACTCATTGGTTGTGTGACCTGTCACAACTTCCTCACATGCTCTGAACTCATTTCCTTATCTATAAAATGGAGATTAGTGGCGTCTACCTCATTGAATAATGTGATCTATATCAAGCACTTGGAAGAATGCCTTATACATAGTAGGTGCTCAATAACTATTAATATTAGTTATGTTATTATCAGTAGTAGTTATTATTTTAAATTATCTCCTCACACACACACACATACACACATGGTCCCTCCTCCAGTGGACTTTGGGTCATCTCTCCTTCTGTTCCATTTTTTTTCTCTTTCCAGACCCAGTGCAAAATGTAACATGGTCTTTTAGCATTTTTCTCTGAGCTTAAATTTTATTCTCTAAGAGTTTCTATCACTCTGGTATGTTAACTTCCTTCCTCATTTCATCCCTTTCTTACTTCTGCCTTTTCCACATACTACATATTACAGAGGGACCCAGGGTGTCAAGGTTGCTTGTGAGCAGATCATCATGGAAAACTTTATCATTCTTTGCAAGTCCCTATTAGTCGAATCAGCATGAACCCATGCAAGCCTATTTCCTGCAATAGAGTAGACTGAACTGAGCTATCTTTGACTGATGTTTATTTTTATCATGCAGAATCCATTCTGTTCATATACTCTTTCAGATTAGTGGAACATTTCAAGTAAATATTCCACCTGTTTTGCTTGGGTATACTTGGAGTAAGACTTATGTGTCTCCTAAAGAAGATTATAATGGACAGAATTTAAAAGAAAGTACCTTCTTAAATATTTTTGCTACTATTGAACCTCAAATATCATATGCCATCTGTAGTCCAGAACTAGACAAGGTAGGCTTTCCACTGAATTATTTTCAGATATACTATCAAAGGAGTGTTAATTCCAAAGATGACAAAAATGAATGTTGGTTCTTGATATTTTCCTGTGGGAACAATATGGTAGCAAGTTGAAATATTTTAAACTTGATTCTAGTTTTCAGATCAAATAGACATTTTGGAGAGAGCACGGATTTTTACAAAAAATTGTAAGGCATTATTTCCTAAACGAAGAATCACCACTACTGTTTTTAATGATGAAGGGATACAGATCTTAGTAATAAGATACATCAAAGCATTGAATCCACCTCAACAACTCCTGGATATGTTTCTTCATGATTCTAATGCAAGACTTGTAAGTGATATTTATGTTAGTAAATTTATTGAGATATTCACATACCATATAATTTGCCCTTCTAAAGTATATTATTCAGTGGTTTTTAATATATATACCAAGTTGTGCAGCCATCACCACAGTAAATTTTAGAACATTTTGATCACTCTAAATTTATATTTATTTTAATTGGTTTATTTTTTAATGTTAACTTTGAGTAAAACTTTCTTATTAAAATTGCTGAGACAGTTTCCTGAGAGAGATAGCATCTGTGTTGCAATGTGTGCTCCTGAGTGTGTGGTGGAAGAAAACATTTCCTCCTGTTGCCCTTCACTCTGCCCACTTGTACTGAAGGTCACTGTTGCCACATCACTTCATGCGACCATACCAACTTCATAATCTTTCTGTCAGACTTTGAAAAATGATGCAGAAAAATTCCTTTGATTTTCAGGCAGAATTGAAAGTTGTATTTCTAAAGAGATTGTGTCCTTCTAAGGATTGCTTCTTGTTGTCAAGAGGCTATGTTATCTTTTGCTCTGTAAACTGCCAACATAACACTTCTCACCTTATGTGGCTTTATGCATATCTGTTATTTACCAGCTGACAAAAGAGACATGTACAGGTGATCATTATGAACTCAGAAGAGGAGATAGCTTCTTTCACTTTGAGAAAGGAAAATGTGAAATCAGAAATCTAGTCTCCCCTTTAAGGGAAAAAAAAGCTTTGATTAAAGGACACCTATGAGAAATCATTTATACCTTTTATTTATTCGGGCCTGATTGACTCAATTAACTCTTTTTAGAATATTTATATTATTCTTCCAGTATGAAGCTCTCACCTGAATTCTTTAAGCTAAAACAAAGTCCTAATTTAGATCAAATTTTACTACACTCTGCTTTTGGGTTTCTTCTTTCCTGTTTCCTGATACCAAAAGTCCAAGGAGATAATAATGCTCTCAGATTTCTTTTAAAGGCAGTCTTTGTCTTTAAAAAAAAAAAAAGTAGTGTAAATCCTAGCTCTTCTGCTTATCAGGAATTGTGAGCCATGTTTAATTAATTGCATGAAGTCAGAAACATGATTAGTGTAGGAGGTCATAGTAGTGCATATACGGTAGCTACTGTAAATCAGTGAAAATGTTGGTGAGCTTTCTGTGTTAACTCTAACCTGAGTCCTTATCTCCAGCCCCGTAGGGGTAGCAGTCCACAACAGAAGTTCTGTTGTTTGTAAAAATAGGCTGCACCAATATCTTCTTGCTGCAGCAACTTATAACTGGATATTATTAATAAAAATAATTCTGATGGATTTTGAACCTAGAAGAAAATCAAACTTTTGCTACTCTTCTACACCTTTTTTCAATTTTCTTAAACAGTTGTATTTTAAAGTATACATGTAATGTATCACATTTAAAATTTTAATTTATTATAGTGAAATGTAATGATTAATATACATGGTCTGGAGTCATGCTAACTTGGGCTTATTCCCAGAGACCCATATGTTGTGTTAGTATGTGACCCATATATTATGTTAGTGTGTTAGTGTGTGTGTTAGTGTGGGCAGGTTATCTTAGCACTCTAAGCTTGTTCTTTTGTAAAATAAAATTAATAATAGTGTGCATTTCAAAGGCTTGTAGGATGTACTAAATTTGGTGACAATGCATGTAAAGCGCTGTGCTTGGTGATGGACATATAGTATGTTCTTAATAAATCTTAGTTAATATTATTTTAGGACCTTGTTGCTCACTTTGTATCTTTGATTCCTATTATGCCTGAGGCACTGGATGAAAATGATGGTTTTGATATATGGATGACATCAGAGGTAAGCAATTACAATTTACAATTTAAATGTATAATGTTTGCTTTTCTTGTAAAGAAATATTCAAAAATATTATGCACTTATGTAGTAGCTTTCCTTATGCAATTTGAAGACATTTGATAATTTAATACACTGTTTTCATTCAGCTCTGTAACAACCCATAAAATAATTCTTAAAGACCAAAAATCTTGTTCAACTCTTTAAGTAGCTCATAATATTCAGATTAAGCAGGAATTCCAGGAGTACAATATTATGACATTCTCCAGAGAGAAATATGAAATATGCCTTGTTCACTATAGAGGTGGTTAGACCCTGAAATCTAGGGGAAATACCATCATTTCCCAGAAGCTTTCCCCAGTTTTCCCATATCTGAATGAAGAGCTTCCTTGGCACTTGGATTAAAATTGTATTTATACTGGTTGCCATGCAATATTTGGGACATATTTAAACTAAAAACTATTTATTTGAAATTTAAATTGCTTTAGGCATCCCATCCCTCCCCCCAAAATCTGGCACTCCTAATTAGATTGCCTAACTTTTTCCATTTCACCTTAAATTATATTTAGTTGATTATACACTGGCCTTGTACTCACACACTATACATATACATCCCAAGTTTAATCTCCTTGAATGAAAAGGCAAATTTGCACTTATCTAGAATGTTTAGAGGCTGGATTTGAGGCTGAAAAGGATTTAGAGAGCACAGGACTAATTTAATAGGTCAGTTACCCTGCCTTCTGCTAAATAAGAATAAAAGAGACACAAGCATGTGGTTTGTTTCAGGACCCAGTGATTCAAATCTGGTAAAACTCAAAGAGTTTTTGAATTTTACTCTAGACTCTCTGAGACTCTTCAAACTAATCAGAATGTGTTACAATCCTGCAGAACACTGAAAGATAGCCTCTAAAGTAGCTAAAAATAACTATAAAAATAACCATTCTGGCAAATACCAGTGCTTCCAAGCGCCCTCCAAGCCACACAGTACTCATAATCAACAGGTCAGCACCGGCACAGGCTTCCTTTTGGCTGCCGTCTTCCCATTGCCATGAACTCTGGACTTGGGATGTCCCTGAGTGAATGACTAATTAAATCGTCACAGGAGTTATTTCCTCTACCCAACATACAGTCTTTGAACAAAACTTGGTTCAAATCCTACTTCAACCACCTGATACCTGTGTGACTTAAGTTATTCAGCTTCATTAGACCTCACTTTCCTCATCTGTGTCATACAGGGATTTTGAAAGGACAGGCAGCTAGAACACAGTATGTTAGTTACCTTGTTGTTGTTAGTCGCTAAGTCGTGTCCGGTTCTTTGCAACCCCCTGGACTGCAGCAACCAGGCTTCTCTATCCTTCACAATCTCCTGAGTTTGCTCAGATTCATGTCTTTTGAGCTGGTGATGCTATCGTGCTAACTACCTCATCCTCTGCCGCTGTCTTCTCTTTTCACCTTCCATCTTTCCCAGCTTCAGAGTCTTTTCCAATGTTAGTTACCTACTCTCATTCATTCCCTCCTTCTCTTAAGAGATGCAGTCAGGGGAACCTCCTTAGCCTGACATTGAAGACTACTCATGTTCTGCTCTTAATTCTCCTGTTCATCACACGTATCGTTCAGAAGAGCCGTGTTACCATTCTTCCTAACCTCTATCCCTCACTATCACATCCAGCCAGTGCGTACTGATGTGGCCACATCTGTTGTTAAACCATTGAAATGGGGGAAGATGGCTGAGCAGGTGACCAAGTCGGTGCTGTTCGTGTGTCTGGGTAACATCTGTCGATCGCCCATCGCAGAAGCGGTTTTCAGGAAACTTGTAACTGATCAAAACATTTCAGATAATTGGATCATTGACAGTGGCACTGTTTCTGACTGGAACGTGGGCCGGTCACCAGACCCAAGAGCTGTGAGCTGCCTAAGAAATCATGGCATTAACACAGCCCATAAAGCAAGACAGGTTACCAAAGAAGACTTTGTCACTTTTGATTATATACTATGTATGGATGAGAGCAATCTGAGAGATTTGAATAGAAAAAGTAATCAAGTTAAAAACTGCAGAGCGAAAATCAAACTGCTCGGGAGCTATGATCCACAAAAACAACTTATCATTGAAGATCCCTATTATGGCAACGACGCCGACTTTGAGACCGTCTACCAGCAGTGCGTGCGGTGCTGCAGGGCCTTCCTGGAGAAGGTGCACTGACCGGCCGTCCCGCTGTGGCCCAGGCTCGTCCCCCCAGGCCGTGTGTCCAGTGTCAACAGTGTCACCGTTCCAAGCCAAGGCCGCAGCCCTCTCTTCAGTTGACTCACTGTTTCTTACCTGAAAAAATAATTGTAGATGGAAATCAGTCTTTGTGTTTAGCGAAAGAGTAAATAAAAAATCTTTATGTGGGGTAAGAGTTCCTTAGACTAGCTAAACCTCCCACTATGCCCCAGTTACAAAAACAGTGGAACAGTCGAAATAGTGGAGCAGCACAGTAGACCATAGTGAAGGGAAGTGAGACGCCCCCGGGGGCCTGCGCTGCCCCCCCCCGCTGTGGACGGGCCCTACCGCACCGCCTCTCCACGGGCTGGTGCCCAGCGGCAGTGAGCTGCCAGGCGCGCACTCTCAGGACAGGAAGGGCGAGCACTCTCAGGACAGGAAGGAGCGAGGGTCGTGGGACTCCTCCTCAGCACCTTCACTCCTTCTTAGTTTGTATCTGTGTGGTTCGTTTCATAAGGAAGTCACCTTGTGTGTTCCCACTGGAACCCCTTTGCCTCTGGAAATGTAGTTATATCCAGGAGAAGGACGTGTGTGCTGGTTTGTATTATGGTCAGCTGGGGACTGTGTCTGCTTCTACATGCGTACAATTGCCTGAATGTCAATTACAGATCACCTTGTGTGGGAAAAGTATTAAGTTGGAAAAAGTCCTTTTATGTTGGAATGCTTAAATATCAATATATTAAGTATTGTTTTGTCAATGCCTGGTTATAGGGAAATACACATAATTTGTGCACACTTTGAAATAACTAATCTAAAATTCATATGAATATATGTCAGAAAAAATTGTTCTCAAATAAACTGGGGAAATTACAAAATTCAACTGAAAAAAAAAAAAAACCATTGAAATGCTTCCAGACTGACTGGTAAATAGTCACTCTGAGAGCTCCTGAGCTCCCCCTCCCCAAGCTCCCTGGCTACCACAGCCCTTTCTCTGGGACTAATGAATTGGAAGCACGTGTCCAGTCTAAATGGTGCAGCCGAGTCTGCATGTTACAGCTGCTACTCAGCAGCAACACATTGTTGCCGTATGAACATTTGGGCCCATATATTTTGTTAGATCCTTTGATTCTTCAAGAGAATCTAGAAATTCAGAGTTGTATGTGTGATCTTCCAATTTTTAAAAGCATTTTGGGGCCAAGCAAAACACACCTATAGACTGGAGCTGAATCATAGGCCACTGGTCTGCCACCTCTTCTGTGCTTTTTCTCTTCTGCTACAACTGCTTTACTAGGCACTCTGCATTTGATTACACCTACCCCTGCTGTTCAGGTCTTTCAGTTAAGGAAGTTTCCATCATTTTCTTGATTTGGCTCCAACTCAGATCTCTTCTAAGTTGAGAGCATTGTATTGGAACAGGGCAGAGAGTGACTCCATTGACCAAAGGATACTTTCCTCCAAAAACAGGTGTGATTTCCTATCAGATGAAGTTCCTTAAAATATTAGCCAATTTTGTTATTCAGTCACTGAGTCATGTTCAACTTTTTGTGACCCCACAGACTGCAGCACGCTAGGCTTCCCTGTCCATCACCATCTCCTGGAGTTTGCTTAAACTCATGTCCATTGAGTCAGTGATGCCATCCCACCATCTCATCCTCTTTTGTCCCCTTCTCCTGACTTCAATCTTTCCCAGCATCAGGGTCTCTTCCAGTGAGTCAGCTCTTCACATCAGGTGGCCAAAATATTGGAGCTTCAGCTTCAGAATCAGTCCTTCCAATGAATATTCAGGATTGATTTCCTTTAGGATTGACTGGTTTGATCTCCTTACTGTCCAAGGGACTCTCAAGAGTCTTCTCCCACATCACAGTTTAAAAGCATTTATTCTTTGGTACTCATCCCTGTTTTCCCAGTGTATTTGTCCCAAAAAAAAAAAAGCCTGCCTCATTTTGGATGATAAAACTATTGAATCACACAGTATCCACATTAATTGTCCCATAATAAAGGTGACCCTTATGTTCCAGGTCAATGTTCTCTCTTTCTAATGCCCTAAAGTTTTAACAGGAAAAGTGTGTCAGAGTTTTAGACTTTGCAGTCATCTTAGTGACCTGGCAAAAATGTGTGTGTAAGGGCGTGGAGGGGCCCTGAATCTGTTGGATGTTTGCACTACTCAACTCTCTCTCCTCCCCTCCCTTCCTTTTTTTTTTTCCCGTCCTTGTTGCTTTTGTCTCACCTTAG
This sequence comes from Bos indicus, assembly GCF_029378745.1. Classification (NCBI taxonomy): domain Eukaryota; kingdom Metazoa; phylum Chordata; class Mammalia; order Artiodactyla; family Bovidae; genus Bos; species Bos indicus. The sequence goes on from NC_091785.1 coordinate 17,295,509, forward strand.
CGCTGCATCACTTTAGCTATTGGAAACAAGGAGGAGCATGCCATACTTCTCTGTAATTTCTTCCTATATTTTGGGAAGAAAGCTTTGGTCCTTCTAGGAACCTCAGTGTTGGAAGTAAGTGTTGGACTTAATATTTAAATAGTGTAAACAAAACTAATTAGCTTTCAGTTGCAAGTTTTAAAGACTTCAACTCCAAGTTTCCATTTTTTAACAAATTAATTAGGAAATTTCATAGGCAAACAAATATTTACTTAGGAGAATAATGTTGTATCATCAAAACTTCCACAATGTAAAGAATGACTTCCTTTTGTTTTTCTTCTTTGTAAAGTAGTGCAAATAATAGTGCTACTTCATGGCAGCAAATTTGGAAAACTCAGCAATGACCACAGGACTGGAAAAGGTCTGTTTTCATTCCAATCCCAAAGAGGGACAATGCCAAAGAATGTTCAAACTACTGTAAAATTGTGCTCATTTCACATGCTAGCAAGGTTATGCTCAAAATCCTTCAAGCTATGCTTCAGCATTGTGTGAACTGAGAACTTCCAAATGTACAAGCTGGGTTTCAAAGAGGCAGAGGAACCAGAGATCAAACTGCCAACATTTGTTGGATCATGGAGAAAGCAAGGGAGTTCCAGGAAAACATCTACTTTGCTTCATTGACAATGCTAAAGCCTTTGTCTGTGTAGATCACAACCAAATGCAGAAAACTCTTAGAGATGGGAATACCAGACCATTTTACTTGTTTCCTGAGAAACCTGTATGTGGGTCAAGAAGCAGCATTAGAACTGGACATGGAACAATTGACTGGTACAAAACTGGGAAAGAAATATGACATGGCTGTATATTGTCCCCCTGCTTATTTAACTTCTATGCCTGAGTACATCATGCAAATGGATCATGGATGAATCACAGGCTGGATTCAAGATTACTGGGAGAAATATCAACAACCTCAGATATCCAGATAATGCCACTCTAATGGCAGAAAGTGAAGAGGAACTAAAGAGCCTCTTGATGATGGTGAAAGAGAAGAGTGAAAAAGCTGACCTGAAACTCCATGTTAAAAAACTAAGATCATGGCATCCAGACCCAATACTTCATGGAGAATAGATGGGGAAAAAGTGGAAGCAGTGACAGATTTTCTTCCTTGGGCTCCAAAATCATTGTGGACAGTGACTGCAACCATGAAATTAAAAGACGCTTGCTCCTTCTTGGAAGGAAAGCTATGACAGACCTAGACAGTGTATTAAAAAGCAGAGATATTGCTTTGCCAACAAAGGTCTGTATAGTCAAAGCTATGGTTTTTCCAGTAGTCATGTACAGATGTGAGAGTTGGACCATAAAGAATACTGAGCGCTGAAGAAGTCTTGCTTTTGAATTGTGGTGCTGGAGAAGACTCTTGAGAGTCCCTTGGACTACAAGGAGATCAAACTAGTCAATCCTAAAAGAAATCAACCCTGAATATTAACTGGAAGGAATGATGCAGAAGCTGAAGCTCCCATACTTTGGCAACCTGATGTGAAGAGCTGACTCATGGAAAAGACCCTGATGCTGGGAAAGATTGAGAGCAAAAGGAGAAGAGGGTGGCAGAGAACGAGATGGTTGGGTGGCGTCACTGATACAATGGACACGAGTTTGAGCAAACCCTGGAAGATAGTGGAGGAGAGAGGAACCTGGCATGCTGTATGTAGTTCATGCGGTCGCAAAGAGTTGGACATGACTTAGCGACTGAACAACATGGGGTTACTAGAAATACTAAATTATGTAGTAAATATATGACACTGAGAGCAGCACCTGGTTTATGGAAAATGCTCAATAAGTGATGGTGGTAGGTGATGTAGTAATAGTTATTGTAGTAATAGTTATGTAGTGGTTGTTAACCATCTTCACCATCATCATCTTTATATGTTCCTAGAATTATATTTTAAGATAATTAAGATGTACCTCTCCTATTTTTCACTGCTCAAATTTTAATTGTGCAAGAAATGGGCCAGAAATTCACTAATTTGTACAACTTAATTATATACTCCTGTATTCAAACCTCCAGAAAGCTGCCTTATTAGGACTCTATTTCTATTCAATAATATGAACATATTGATAAGCATTTAAAACTTCCAGATTTTTTTTGTCACGATCATTTATTTCTCTGTATTTCCTTTCCAAAACTTATTATTTCTGTGTCCTGTTTGTTAGCTGAAAGTTCAGTTCAGTCGCTCAGTCGTGTCCGACTCTTTGCGACCCCATGAATTGCACGCCAGGCCTCCCTGTCCAAAGTGAAGTGAAGTCGCTCAGTCGTGTCCGACTCTTTGCGATCCCATGGACTGTAACCTACCAGGTTCCTCTGTCCATGGGATTTTCCAGGCAATAGTACTGGAGTGGATTGCCATTTCCTTCTCCAGGGGATCTTCCCAACCCAGGGATCGAACCTGGGTGTTCCGCATTGTAGACAGATGCTTTACCCTGTCCAAAACCTATGGCTAATTCCCATGTGATCGCTCCGCTGTAGCTTTGAGCACCACTAGATGGCAGTAAACAGTGAACAATATTTTAACAAACACTTGTATTTGTACCTGTGAGTCCACACTGGGTGGCAGCACTTACCTATACGTTTCACCTTGGCTGTGTGGTTGAGGTGAAGCCTCTTTGCTTGGGAAATCCCATGGACAGAGGAGCCTAGTGGGCTACAGTCCGTGGGGTCACAAAGAGTCAGACACGACTGAGCAACTTTCACTTCACTAATAATATTTACTAACTGTATGATCTCAGCATTATTTATTTCTCTGAGCCTCATTTATCTACCCTCTCAAAGTGAAAGTGAAAGTCGCTCAGTTGTGTCCGACTCTTTGCAACCCCATGGACTATACATTCCATGGAATTCTCCAGGCCAGAATACTGGAGTGGGTAGCCTTTCCCTCCTCCAGGGGATCTTCCCAACCCAGAGATTGAACCCAGGTCTCCCACATTGCAGGCGGATTCTTTACCAGCTGAGCCACAAGGGAAGCCCCCGCTCAAAGGAATAATGCTATTTACTGTTACCCTAGACATGTTGTTAACCTCTTATTCTTCATGTGAAAGGTGGGCATGATAATCATACCTACCTCACAGAATTTGGAATTAATTAAAGTGAGAAATTAAGTAGAATTAGCATGAGCACTGAGTACAGAACCTGGGGTACATAAATGATAAATGTTAAGCAGTTATTATCATTACCCGAGATTTTTATTTTTTGCTAAATAAGAAAGGTTTACACTTCAAAAGTATGTGCAGAGCAAAATAGTAACATAGTGACTACTTTTATTCCTCAAATGATTTTCTGTTTAATTTCTCTCTGGCCTCTAATTCTAGATCTTGTTCTCAAAATTAATTTGATGGCTTTTTAACTTTACCTAGCTTTTCAGAGCCTTGGACTAACACCATAACTCTCCATGGTGTTCACCCTTGATTTCTAAGTATATTCTGCTTGCTGCTGCTGCTGCTGCGTCGCTTCAGTCATGTCCGACTCTCTGCGACCCCATAGACGGCAGCCAACCAGGCTTCCTCTCCCTGGGATTCTCCAGGCAAGAACACTGGAGTGGGTTGCCATTTCCTTCTCCAATGCATGAAAGTGAAAAGTGAAAGTGAAGTCGCTCAGTCATGTCCGACTCTAGCAACCCCATGAACTGCAGCCTACCAGGCTCCTCCATCCATGGGATTTTCTAGGCAAAAGTACTGGAGTGGGGTGCCATTGCCAGCAGGGCTAATCCATATACCACCTTTGTGTGAGTTATACAAAAGTACCCCTACGCATTAGCACTAGCTATTGGGAAATGTTCTTCATATACTGATTTCATCAGAACAACATATTTTATTGCTATGAGGGTGGCAACACTGGCTCATAAGTTCTCTCATTTGAACCCTCATGATAGCTTGGGCCTGCGGATTTCTATTGCTTTGGTTTTTCCCTTTTCAAAAAAATTGTAAATATTCTTTTTTTTTTTTAATATTCTAAAAAAGGCTTTTAAAAGATCAGAGATACCAGGGAGTTTCCTGATGACATAGTGGTTATGATTCTGGGCTTTCGCTGCTGTGGCCCGAGTTCAATCCCTGGTCAGGGAATGGAGAGCCCACAAGCCGTGCAGCATGGCCAATAAATACATAAATCATACAGAATAAAGAATCTATAAGGTGACTGATAATATTATCTGTAAAAAGTCAGAGATAGCATATGCTTACACTACAATTTCCAATACAAAAATGAGTTAAATCAATCATCCACCAAAAATAATTTTAACTCTTTCTTCGGACAGGGGCACGTGGCGTATGTATTAACTCAGGAAACTGATGAATATTTGCTTTGGAATCCATTAACTGGACGGTGTCATAAGCAGTTCGACCCATTTTGTCCGTTACAAGGTGTAGATTGTTTGTTTGATGGTGAAAACGTAAGTGTGTTGGGTGAGGAGGGAAGATCTTGAGTTCTCTCCTCAGGAGTCCAACTTGTGGCTCTCCACCCTGACTATACATTAGAATCATGTGGAAACGCTGAAGAAACCATAGATGTTCAATTAGAATCCCTGGGATGTGGGGCCAGGGAAATCCTCTATCCCCAAAGCTCCTTGAGGTGATTCTGTAGCGCCTCCAAGGCTGAGAACCAGTGAGCAGTCTCGTGTTCACATGCCCCTGGAATTGTCTGTGCCTCCTGCCTCAGAGCTGTCCTTGGCTTCTGCCACTTCACTGGGTAGTAAGACCGTAACCCACTATGGGCTTCGTACTCCCATGGGCCTGTGTTGATTCTTTGTTGATGTTTTAATAGGTCTGGTTTAATCTTCAGCAGAATAATTCACCAATGGCTGTGTATTTTGACTATTCAAAGGAAAGTTTCTGGAAACAATTGCTTCCAAAAAATTATCAAGGAACAAAAACACAAAGCATTCAGGTAAATCACACTTTTCCAGGTGTGTCTCTGTGAAAGTTACCATTGGTTCTGACCTTAGAGTTGTGCCAGCAATTGTTACATTAATATAGCTGATTGCTTATTGAATGGTTTATCAATATCAATAAAACCCAGTTTTTCTGCCATCCAGCCTGACTTTGGGCTACTCTGGTCCTTTTCCTCTACTTGCAAAAGAAGAATTGAGAAGAAGGCATCATCTTAATTGTGAATTTAGGTTTTAGAGGAAAAATTTTAAAGTGTTCATCATGAAACAGAAAATATAATGTCCAGATGGTGTAATAAGTTCTCACTTTGACCTTGCACTTCTACTACACATCCATGACAATAATAAAGTATACAAATTGAAAAACAAAAGGCTTATCTGGGCTCTGAACCATGATGTGTATCTCGTGGAATAGAAATAGGACAGAAACACCATCAGTGAGCAGGGCCCAAAGAGGATGGGAGCAAAGTCTAAAAATGAGTCATGAAATCCAGGAAACCAGAGCCAGTCTCACTTTTTGAAGCCAGTACTGTGATGGAGCTTCCCTACTTTGCTCCTCTTGAGAGAAGATGAGAAAGGTAAGCTGTAAACCCATTACCTGGAGCTCAGGAGGTAAGAGACCAAAGTACAGATCAGAGCATCAGGAACCAATCTAACCACCAGATGACTTGGCCAGGGAATCTGTGGTGTGCTCAGTATCACTTTGGGAAGACACCCAAATTTCATTTCAACAGCCATTTCTGGATTGACAGCCATGGTATGTCAATGTGCAGGCAATTGCAAAATTCAAAAACTGGGAGCTGTGACCCAGAGGAAGAAAGAGAGGGGGGATAAGGAAAAGAACATTGGAAAAATAGGAAGAAGACAATTCATAGAAGCAGAAACTCCAGAGCTCAACCTCACTTGTACTGAGGGAAATATAATTTAAAACAAAACATGATTTCACATGTATAAGATTGGGAAACATTTTTTTAAGTGTGATCACATCAAATATTGGCAAACAGGCCGAGAAACAGTGGGAGTGTAAATTGCTATAAACTCTTTGAAAATCAATATGGTAAGGCTGGTAAAGTTGAAAAACCTCAACCTTTGATCCACCAATTCAACTTCTAAGTATGTACCCTAGCACAGAGAGATGAGCACAACAATAGTCATTACTGAATTGCTTGAAATAGAAAAAAAAAAAAAAAGGAGACAATTTATAAACCAGAAAATGGGCACATAAGTTGTCAAGAACCCACACTATGAAATCTTATATGTATGTATGTGTACGTCACTCTGTCATGTCCGACTCTTTGCGACCCCATACATTATAGCCCACCAGGCTCCTCTGTCCATGGAATTCTCCAGACAAGAATACTAGAGTGGGTTGCCATTCCCTTCTCCAGGGGCTCTTCCTGACCCAGGGATCAAACCCAGGTCTCCTGCATTGCAAGCAGATTCTTTACTAAGTCACCAGAGAAACCCAAAATCTTCTATACAGTAGTAAAAAAGAATATATGAAACTAATTTACTGTAGCTCTCAACTTGACTGTACATCCATGACATCAGAATCTCTGAGTGAAGAGCCCACACATTGGTGTTACTTAAAGCTCCCCAAGTGACTCCCACATGTAGCCACAGTTGAGGACCACTGACCTAGAGCTGTTGTATCAACGTGAGTGAATATAAAAAATGTAATGTTGAGTAAAGTAAAGAAGATGTGAAATGACACATATATATGAAGTTTGAAAAATATGTGTTTATATATACAGATATATAAGTGAAATTGCTAGTTGCTCAGTCATGTCCAACTCTTTGTGACCCAATGGACTGTAGCCCTGCAGGCTCCTCTGTCCATGGATTTCTCCTGGCAAGAATGCTGGAGTGGGTTACCATTTCCTATTCCAGGTGGTCTTTCCAACCCAGGTATTGTGCTAGTGTTTTCTGCTTGGCAGGCAGAAAGAATACCATCTGAACTATCAGGGAAGCCCATAGATACATAGTGATAGTATAAAAGCTTGCATGAGAATGATAAACATCAAATTTAGGGTAAAGGTTACCTTTGGAGAGAGAAAAGAGGGGAATGAGATCAGGGAGCAGTATATAGAGTACTTTAAGTCTGTCTGTAATGTTTTACATCTTTTTCAAAAAAAAAAAAATGTTTTACATCTTTACATTTATTTATTTGGCTGTGCATATGGGATCTAGTTCCCTGGCCAGGGATTGATCCCAGGCTCCTTGTATTGGGAGGGCAGAGTCTTAGCCACTGGATCACCAGCAAGTTCCTACATCTTTTGGGACAATCTAAAACAAATACGGAGGAATACAAAGGTTACATATGGCTAGGTGGTATGTATGTTGGGTGGATGTTCATTACTTTATTCTCAGTGCTTTATCTGTATGTTTGGCATAGTTCACAATATCAAAAATAAGGAATGGTGGTTGTGGGGGAAAAGAAATCAAACAGTACCCAAGTATATAAAATGAAGAGTTTCTTCCCTCTTTAGCACTTTCCCCCCACGCTCTAAGAAATAACCACAGTTAGTAGTTTCTTGTGTATTCTTCTAAACATTTTCCTTGCAGATGCAAGCATTTGTACGTCTGTAAAGTCATTTTAAGTTAAGGGGAAATGTGCTTATCTCTGTTGAGCAGGCCACATTTACAGCACCCACACAATGCCTTGCTTGCCCATCCCAAAGTTGTGACCAAAGCATTTGGTTGCAGCCTCCTAGGGGGAGAACAGTATATTCAGAGATGAGAATTTTTGTTTCTTTTAATCATTCGCTTATTAATTCAGGTAACATTTATTGAGTGCTGCAGTGGGTCAGCACTGTGTTAGGTATAGGTACCACAAGGAAAAAGAGTTTGATGTTGGGAAAGATTGAGAGCTAGAGGAGAAGGGGGCAACAGAGATGGTTGGATGGCATCATCAACTCAATGGACATGAGTCTGAGCAAACTCCGAGAGATGGTGAAGGACAGGAAAGCCTGGCATGCTGCAGTCCCTGGGGGTGCAAAGAGCTGGACACAACTGAGCGACTGCACAGCAACCATATTCTGGGAGCTTGTGTTCTAGAAGGGGAAACAGAAGGAAACAAGCACTTGGAGTAGAGAGAGATAAATACCACTAAGAAGAAATGAATGTGCTCTGGGGAGCACACAGCAGGAAACCTGAGGGGAAGGGGAGCTTCAGGGGCTTCCTGGGGAAAAAAGTGATGACCAGCAGCACAGTGGAGAGGGGTGAGCAGCAGGAGCTGGTCTAGATGAAGATTAGTGAAGAGAATAGTCCCAGCACAAAGCGGAAACAGCAGGCTTGAAGACCTGCTGTTTGTGTGTTAGTCGCTTAGTCATGTCCGACTCTTTGCAACCCTATGGACTGTAGTCTGCCAGGCTTCTCTGTCCATGGGATTCTCCAGGCAAGGATACTGGAGTGGGTTGCCATGACCTTCTCCAGGAGATCTTTCTGACCCAGGGATTGAACTCAGGTCTCCTGCGTTGCAGGCAGATGAAGACCTGCAGGGCCAAGTGTCTGTCACAGAGCTGAAAGGTCAGCTTGGCTGCTACCAGGGGGTGAGCGGAGATGAGCTGAGGTCCTGGTCAGGATTTTGGCATTTATTCTTTATTCAGCATCACCAGGGCAAGGGCTGCCGTAATCAAAATTGTATTTTTAAAAGCCACTCTGACTGAGAGTGGAAACTAAACCTTTTGTCAAGTTGAGTAATTAAACAGAAAACTCATAGTTGCATTTGACTTTCATCTTTACTGATTTCTTCCCTGTGGGCCAGTGGCCCTTTATCCTCTGCCTTGTCACACACATACCAGAATAAACCACCGTCTGTAGTGAATGCTGGGTTGTTTTTTGTTTTTTGTTTTTTTCTGTTAATCACAATTGAGAACATAAATTTGAGTGTGTGTGAGAGAAATGGAGTTAACAGGGAAGTCCTCTTCAAGTTTTAAAGGTTATGAATTCCCTGCAAGGGGCCTTTGCCCTAATGGGAAATAGACTAACACTCCATAAACGTATTGGGTCGACATAACCCAGGCCTCCTTTTCAGGCCTGAAGGTGGTCTAACTGATCCACAGGAGTTGCCGGGTTAGGGGCGCAGGGCAGTGTTTTGGGGCAGACAGTAATTGAGGACAGCAGTCGGGATTTGGTTACCTGCCCTGTCTGCAGTAGTTGGTGACCTCTGCAAGATGATGCTGGGTTTTAGACTTTACTTTCTCCAGTATTTCATCTTCTGCCATGGTCTACTCTGGGCAAATTCACTGTGTCTGAGCATGTTCTCTAATCTAGTGGTTCTCCAACCATCATAATCCTCTAGAGGGCTTGTTAAAAAGCAATGTGCTTGGCTGTACCCTCACATTTTCTGAGTCAGTAGGTCTGAGGCTGCTGACTCAGCAACATTTTGCTGAGGGGGGCATCACATATTGGGAGCCACTGACTTAGATCAGGACATGGTAGACTGAGCCTCCTCAAATCACCCCTGAAATTTTCTGAGACCTAGAGTCCCCCAAATGTTTCCTCCCTTACACTCACGAGGGGGAAGCATCTGTCCCTGTCTCTACAGAGCCTCTATTTCTCAGCTCATAAATATTCAAAGTAAAGACTCTCTAAACCCAGTCCCACTCCTCCATTCTTGTCTATGTGAGCCCTGCAGGGCATTTGGGTAGGAGGGAGGGGGTTGGAGAAGTCCTCTCCTTGTCCCAGAAAATCCGGCTCAGCCGAGCAACATGGGGAAACACAGTAGAGCCTTGCTCTCTGCTGTTGCTGGGGTGCCTGAAGCAAAGACTTGAAGACAGCAGAGACTGAAATGGACTCTGTGTGTATGCTTGCATATGTGCGCATGCACACCTGTGAACATGGAGACCTGGCTCCTGCCTGCTGAAAGGAGGAGGATGATAAACCATGTTAGAAGAGTAATATCTGACCTTAGTTGAGCAATATGTGCCTTTATTTTAAAATCTTCGCATGACCCCAGGGAAGTAGATGCTCTTACTGTCCCTCTTTAGAAGATGTGGTAACCGAGACTCCAAGCGGTTAAGTAATTTCTCCAAGGTCACAGTTAGTAAGTGGATGAGACCAGTACAGCTTCCAAGGATTGTCTGATGGAATGAATAAGTATGCCAAGTTCTTATTTGAATAAACAAACAGCAGATCTGTCTCATGAGAAATATCTTTCGTAAATCCAGTTCCCCTTTCCTGCCCTGGTGAAGTAGTATTAAAGTCAAAGGAAACGCTGTGATCTGTGTTAGCTTTGTGCCCCTATTATTGAGTGTTTCTGCCACATGAGACAGGTTTAGGTTGCCCGCCCGCATTATGATCAGCACTCCAAGGGGTGACTGATATCAAGATGGCCTCCCTAGAATCTTTTCTCACTTTCAGGTTTCTGTATTTCAGCCTGAAGAAATAATTTATTCTGATACTAATAAGAGCATGGTAGAAGATCTAAAGAACAGGTATGATCTCTATTTATATGCTATGATTATCATGTTTTCTCCCTAATCTCCCATTCAGCCACCCTTCAGTCCTGTTACCCAGTCTCTCAAAATACCCATTAGACTCAGCAACAGAAGCGTGAAATGGAGATTTAATAGTTCCATTGAGTCATCTGCCTCTTGGCCCTTGTGTAAAAAAAATCAGCCCCTCTGCTATCCACCATACTCCTTGAAAAAACATGCCAAGTTAAATACAGTTGCATCTGGACAACATTGTGGGCTGCTATTGGGAAGTTCTCAACACAGACACCTGTTGAGCCTTATAGCTAACACTTCTTGAAAGAACAACAGGGGTATGGTCAAAACATCTGAGCTGGTAGTAGAAATACCAGTACTGTCCCTGGGAGCCACCCGCATCCACATACTCCACACACACACACACACACACCCTGAGGAGTTGCTCAGTCAAGCCCAAAGTGTCACAGCCTTCGCAGCAGACCTTGCTCCTACTCCAGATATGTCAGAAGCTTCTAGATCTGACTACTTCCAGTGACTCATGCTGACACAGCAGGCTGGCATGTAAGCTGCTACCAACTAATCAAAACAGAAAAGGACAAAAAGCATTTTGCCACTCCCTTTTCTCACTAGCACATGACCCCCACCTCTTACTCCCCTTCTTCTTCCCCAGCTCTTAACCAAAAAAAATAAAAAGAAGAAATGCACTAGGAAATTGTCTCCAACTTTTAGTTTTCATCAGAATTGCTTCTGGAACTAAATATAGGTGCCAGAGTCCAAGATCAGACCTGTTGAGCCACTATCTGGAGGATAGTGCAGTATTTTGATAGAATCCTACAGGTGATTCTGGTGTGTAGCCATGACTGAGACTCTTTGCAAACTCAGAACCACTTACTTTATTAGACTCAGCCAAAAGGAGAGGCCCAGCACACAATAATCCTCTGCAGAGAAAAGGCTTTCCACCAACCAGCTCAACTGGGCTCCACTTCCTCCCTGGAACAGTTCCTCAGCAGGCACTGTTTCAGAGGCGGGGTAGGTAGGTGAAACTCCCTGCTCGCGTAGAGCATACATTTGGGGGGAATGATCAGATCAGGGGAAACTGATCATCATACTGATCAGCCCAGTGTCTCATTTCCTCCCAATTCCACTTGCTGGATTAACTGATCTAATAACCCCATTCCTGCTAACGCTACCCCAGACAAGATACCTGGATTTTTATAAAGCATTTCTTGGAAACAAGACATCTTTTGCCAGAGGAGGGTCTTGGAGAACAAGAATGCCAACCCAGTAATCAGATGGTAGCAAATCACACCTAGTAGGCAGCTATCTACACACAGGGAACTGGAAGAAAGAAGTGTCTTTGAGAACTAATTGCTGGCTACCCCAGGAAGCATCTTGCTTCCTCAAGCCAAGCAAGAGCCTGATCTCTCCCAAACCAGATTAATATGGTTGATGGCAGATATCCCTCACCATGGAGGTCTGGTTTTCTCCTACATCAAAAATGTATCATTGTTTTAAATTGTGAATGACTATATATTTTAAAAATTTATTGTATTTATTTGGCTGTGTGGGGTCCTAGTCGCAGCATGAGTTGGGTCATCCAGGATCTTTGTTTGCAGCACATGGCCTCTCTAGTATTAGCACACGGGCTCCAGAGCGCTCGGGCATCTTACTCATTTTACTTAGTTCCTTGACCAGGGATTGAACCTGCATCCCTTGCATTGCAAGGTAGATTCTTAATCACTGGACCACCAGGGAAATCCCCACAAAATAGCATTCTCATACTTGAGTAAATGCAACAAAACTCTTTTGTTTCGCATTTATTAAATGAGTTGTATTTTATCGTAAGATGACCGTTGCATTCTTACTAATGCAAGAAACCCCCAGGGCATTACCCCAAAGTATTATTCTCATACTTGAGTAAACGTGACAAAACTTTTTTTCACATTTATTCCATGAGTTGTAATTTATCATAAAATGATCTGTGTATTCTTACCTTAGGATCGAAAGAACTCTGAAGTGTAAAATAATGGAATGGCGGCCTAAACAGCCGACACGTTGGAATAGACAGTGTACTTTCATTTTACGACAGATTCTTCCTAAGTTAGAACTTGGTACTGGAAGCTTTGTTTCATCTGAAGAAGAGAGTGAATTTGAAAGACTACTACAATTTTATTGGGTTTGTATATGATTTAATGCATTAATGACATTTGTTTTACCTATGATGTTAATTGCCAGATGATCGTAATCTTAAAAACCCCTGAGATATCTTTTATCTTGATCATTGGGCTTCCCTTGTAGCTCAGCTAGTAAAGAATCCGCCTGCAATGAGGGAGGCCTGGGTTCGATCCCTGGGTTGGGAAGATCCCCTGGAGATGGGAAAGGCTACCCACTCCAGTATTCTGGCCTGGAGACTTCCATGGACTGTATAGCCCATGGGGTCGCAAAGAGTCAGACACAAATGAGCGACTTTCACTTCACCTTCATGTTATACATGGTATGTCATTAAAATCCACTTATGTTTAGACTGAGACTTTTCAAATGTAGTGAATAACTAGTACTGTGACCAGATTGCATGACATTTTCTTGGAATCAGTTTTATGATACACAAACCACAAACTTTGGAAAGAGATGCCCAAAAGGAAATGACTTGCAACTAAAAAACTAAGAAATGATCTCTAGATGGTAGTAATAGGATGGATTCCCTGTCCTTGGTTCTGGGCAAGAGGACTTCAGGCAAGCTTTAATACCTTCCATATGGAAAGTATTCTCAAATTTATACATCATAGCCTGGACTTCTGTTTTAACCTCCTCTCGTATATTCACCAGCACATTTGACATCATCCTTCATGTAAAAAGGCCTATCAAACTCAAGTCCATAATCAAACATGGTAGGCATTTGGTGTAAAGTCCTTCTTTTCTTCCCCTGAATTCTGAGAATCCTGAGTTCTGAGAATCCTCTCACCTCCTCTTGCCTATGAATTGTTGCAGTAGTTTTTGGAAGCCCCAGCCTCCCAAGAGTGATATTCCTTCCCCCTTCCAACTTGGAGATCAGAAAATGTCCCCGAGAGAAAGCCTTGGGAAGAGGAAAGGAAGCTATTTGTTGAAAGTTGATACTTAGGCTGCCAGGGAGGGGTCTGCAGGCACTATTCATGAATAGGGAGGTAGTTGTTTTGTTTTGCTTTCTTTTTAATTGAATTAGGGGGTAAATAGATAAGCAAAGTATTATTAAGTATAAGCCAAGGTTTTAAACTTAGAGTTCCTTTGTAAAATTATCTGCTGTTTAATAACACAGATTCATAAATCTAGACTGAATCCTGCAGCTTGGGTTCAAATCCTGGCTCAACCACTCACTAACTTTGACCAAATTACTCAACTTCTTTATACGTTCTTACCCTATTGCACAAGATAAACAAAGATAAAAAAAGTTAGGTATTTTGTGGTTGTGGTGAGGATTGAGTTGCTTAACCATAGCACCCAACACTTACTAAATGTTAACTATTATTTGTATTCCATGTGGCAATCATTGTGCCATTCACTTCAGGTTATGACAGTAAGTGAGACAGATAACATTTTGAGCATTCACAGAGACAGTGGTCTTGTTAGATCAGAAAATATGTAACTGCAGTGTAATTTATTAAGTAAACTAGGGAAGGATAGTGTACTATGCAGTCACAAGGGAAGAGCACGTGAAGAGATTTAAAGATCAGAAAAGTAATCAATCTGAGGCTTGAAAGCAGCTTATGATTGTCCTTTGTAAATTCTTTAATAGGTAATTTTACATGAGACCCATGTCCCATATCCTTTAATCCTGTCATCAGAGGAAATGAAAGTGGAAGTCCCGCAGTCATGTCCAACACTTTGCCACCCCATGGACTATACTGTCCATGGAATTCTCCAGGCCAGAATACTGGACTAGGTAGCTGTTCCCTTCTCCAGGGGATCTTCCCAACCCAGGCACTGAACCCAGGTCTCCCACATTGCGGGAGGATTCTTTACCAGCTGAGCCACCAGGGAAGCCCAATCCTGTCATGCTGCTGCTGCTGCTGTTGCTGCTGCGTCGCTTCAGTCGTGTCCGACTCTGTGCGACCCCAGAGACGGCAGCCCACCAGGCTCCCCCATCCCTGGGATTCTCCAGGCAAGAACACTGGAGTGGGTTTCCATTTCCTTCTCCAATGCATGAAAGTGAAAAGTGAAAGTGAAGTTGCTCAGTTGTGTCCGACTCCTAGCGACCCCATGGACTGCAGCCTACCAGGCTCCTCCATCCATGGGATTCTCCAGGCAAGAGTACTGGAGTGGGGTGTCATTGCCTTCTCCAATCCTGTCATAGATATCAATAAATATAAAGTAAATCAATGTGAAATAAATTCTTCTAAAATGCTCTGTTAAATCATTTATATGACCAAGAATTTTCCTTGTTGGCACTTTGTCATTGCAGAAAAAGTGCAGGTATGTGGAATGTTAAATGTGTAGCCTCTGGCATTAGACAGACCTGGCTCTGCTGCTCTTTCTATAAAGTGGGGTTATAGCAAAACCTGCCTCAAAGGGTTGTTTGAGGATTAATCATATATGTGAAGTATTTAGCACTGTGCCTAGAACATAGTACATTCTCAGTCACTTCAGTTGTGTCCAAGTCTGTGTGACCCTATGAACTGGAGCCTGCCAGGCTCCTCTGCATGGGATTCTCCGAGGCAAGAACACTGGAGTGGGTTGCCATGCCCTCCTCCAAGGGATCTTCCCGGCCCAGGGAGTGAACCTGTGGTGTCTCCTGTGTCTTCTTGTCACAGGCAAATTCTTTACCGCTGAGCCAACCAGGAAGTCCCCTAGAACTTGGTAAACACCCACAAAATGATAACTATTATTATTATTTTATGACTTCCATTTCTTTGAGGCTTCTGTAATCTCTTTTCATACAGTAATTCCCAACCACCTACATGATTGTACTGTGGGTTTATGTATTATTGTCTTTGGTCCAGGTCACAGGATTTCCTATCCAGATGCCATACACTGATGTACAGTCAGTCATTGATGCTGTGTATCAAACTGGAATTCATTCTTCTGAATTTCCACAGACAGAATTTGCTCTAGCTGTGTACATTCACCCCTACCCAAACAACATATTATCTGTGTGGGTCTATTTGGCTTCATTAGCTCGACATCAGTGAAAAGGAAAAAGATAGAAGGAGAAGATGGTACATGGGCCCCCAACCAGAAGACAGATGTTTCTGATGCTTGGGATTTTTTTGTTTATCCTCAATTCCAGACAAGCGGGAGTCCAATTTTTGGCTCACTTATAGAGTAGGGGACAAGACTCACTGCCTGAGTTTCTGGAGACAAGTATAAATGACCTCCTCATCAGAGACCTCATCAAGGAGGACCCTTTGGAAAGTCTGGCTCCTGGGGTCACTGTCTACAGTAGGTTTATTCTGGGAAAGAAGCAATTCTGGCCTCTCTGTAAAGCCAGTGTTGCTCTAATTGGGGGGGGGGGGGGTCCCACCACCTCCATCAAAATCACTTGGAAAGCCCTATTGAAAATGCAAGTTCCCACATCCCATCCAGGACCTACTGAATCAGGATCTCTGAGAGTACAGCTCAAGGACCTACATTATTTAAAACAAGCTTCCCAGGCAATTCTCTTAACCAGTTAAGAATAAGAACCCTGCCTTACAGAATGCTGTCATTACTAAAGTGAGACTGATAACTTTGATGATGGTTCTGATGGAATTCCAGGCAGGAGTTATTCAAATAGAAACCCATGAGATAAAAGATTATTTCACTGGTTAAGAATAAGAAGGAAATATGCCATGTTGGGTTAAGGACAGCTTCTGAGGGCTTCTTAAAAGTTTTCTCTTTATATACTACTGACCTAAAGTCATTTCACCTCCAAGTATTTAGAAGGGACTCTCAGGAAACACTACCTAAATTCTTTCCTAATTTTGTGAGAAAGGGAGATAAAGGTCTTACCCGAATCTCAGAGTCCTCTTTAACTTAATGAGCAGCTCCCCATTCTGCCTCTGGCACTTTCTGCTGCTTTTCTTTTACAATGGTGCCCCAAGGAGACCCCTCCAGGGCCTCAAGAAAGAGTGGATAGGGATATAAGTAGAAAACACTGTACTTTATTGTATTTGATTGTTCTGTACTTCATTGAGAAAAGTGTTCAAATAGTTTATTTAAATGTTACATAACAACTTATTTTTTAATCAAAGGATAGATTTCCAAAGGTTTATGAGAGCAATTTTATATGAGGTTAAAGTAAGAAAAAGAAGCTTCACTTCTCCCACTGTAGTAGCACTGGGGCTCCTTGAATCACTCCCAGAGAAGCAGAAAGCAAAAACCCCAAATTCATCCTCAGGGAACCCTCAACCTAAATCCCCTCTCCCAATATACCTGCAGAGGCCAGAGAAGACCTCATTTATTTGCAGGATGTTAGTCTCAGACCAAACTCAAGATTACTAAAAAGAAAGGGTATGTAGGTAAAGAGAATGTTTTTCCTGCAAGGTTAACACTTTGTTATGTATGTCTTCTGGCATGCATCAGAAAAATGATCAGAATTGTTTTTATTTGAATGTTTGTGTTTAAATGCTGTAGGAGGTTTTGTTATTAATAAGTTTCCCACATCAATTGGGGTAGCACAAAATGATATCTGTGGAAAGACAAGTTTGCCAAATAAAGGCTGAACTCATGCAATTCATTTCTGTGCCATGCTGAATGTTTACATAGCTATTTTGTTAATTTTGTTTGTAGTTTTAGAATCGATAGAGCACTTAAGAGTAAGGTGGAAAATGTTCATAGGCAAGTGTGCATTATATTCTGTATTGTATTCATTTTAAAATATG
Organism: Bos indicus; assembly: GCF_029378745.1. Taxonomy (NCBI): domain Eukaryota; kingdom Metazoa; phylum Chordata; class Mammalia; order Artiodactyla; family Bovidae; genus Bos; species Bos indicus. The sequence continues at coordinate 17,312,690 of NC_091785.1, forward strand.
TGTATGTATTTCTCAAAAATTTTCCTAAAAGTTGTATGATTGTAATGAACTATGTTTTTTCATTTGACTGTTTTAAAAGTACATATTAGATGTAATGTATAATTCTTAAATTTTTTGTTCTTCAGTCACTCAGTTGTGTCTGACTCTTTGCAACCTCATCCACAAATAATTACAAAGCGTCCATTATGTACCAGACACTTCAGTATGTGCTAGAGGACAGTGTGAAGACATTCTTACAAGGAAAACAGATCATAAGCAAATAAACAGTAAGAAGGTGAGATAATTCCAGGGTATAATGAGTGCTATAAAGTAAACAAAAATGTTGGTGTAATGGAGAAGGACTTTGATGGGGATGGAGAGTATAAGCAGAGTAGTGGAAGAAGGCCTCTCCACAGATATAATGTTTTGAGCTGAGATTTAAAAGATGATTTATCAGTTAGAATTGCATTCAGTTGCAAGGAACAGAAACCTAATCACAGTAACGTAATCAAATAGGGATTACAGAACTGTCAAGTGCAAAGGAGGCAGCCCAATTCTAGTGCAGTAGCTCTGTGATGCCAGAAGTACATTAGCCTTCATCCATCTTTGTCACCATCTGTAAGGAAACTTCTGTCTTCTTCCTCAGTGGCTCTCAAACTTCAGCATGCAGAAGAATCACCTGAAGAGTTTGTTGAAACACACTTCTCTGGGCCTGACCTTCAGAGTCACTGATTCCCTGAGATCTGGGGTGGGGCCTGAGAATTTGCATTTGTAACAAGTTCCCAGGTGATATTGAGTCTGCTGACCCGGGAACCACAGAGGCTCTAACCTTACAGTCATTTTCATTAAGAAAACGCAGACAGGGAGGGAGGAGGTAGAAGAGGCAGCTGGTTTAGCTCTTTTAAAAAGTTTTCTAGGAGACTGTGCCTATTAACTTCTACTTACATCTTATTGGCCAGAATTGCATCACTCCTAGCCACAAAAGAGGCTGGAGATCAAGTATTTTAAATAGAGCCATTGCTCTCCCAATAAAATCAGTATTCTCTTGGTGAGGAAGAGGGGAGGGTGGCTATTGGATTAGGCATCTGTGGCTTCCATAGTTAAGAGGAAGCCAATCATGCAAAGACTTTTAGCAAAAGCATTTCAGGCAGAGGAGACCTATGATTACAAAGCCCTCTAGCCCAGAAAAAGACTCACATGGAGAAGGAGTGGTAGCCCATAAGGTTGGAGAGGCAGACAAGGACCAGATCACACAGGCCGTGGTAAAGAGGTCATATTTTATTCAAAGTGCAATAACAAATCAATCAAGTAACAGAATAAAGTAGTAGTTTTTCTTTTTTATATTTGAGAATATAAGCCCCGTTCAGATGCAGATCCCAGCTCTGTTTTCCACAACTCTGTTTTCCACAACTGCCCACTCACCTTAGTACAGCAGCCTTCGCCCTAGTGGGCAGCTGCACTAGGGGTAGAGGTGCCAGAGTGGGTGCTTGGCATGCTAGGGTGGTCCTGAGAAACTGACTGGGGTCCTGGATAGTTGCAATCTGCCTCCTTCACCATTTCCAGTAGTAAACAGCACAGGCGCACTTTTCTCAAGCAGAGTCTAGGTTTCTTAAAGCCCTCCTGTTAGCCCACTGGTTTTCAAACCAGCTAAGGGGACTCTTCCTGGTGTCAGACCCAAGGACTGGGATGCCCATATGTGGTTCAATCTGTTCCCTCCAGAGGGAAGCTCTCTCTCTCTGAGCCCATGTAATCCCCTCCTCTTCTGTGTCCCCTCCTAGAGGGACAGGTCCTGATTCTCTTCACACTGACCTAACTTAGTAGGGACCCTTCTTTACAGCCTTGATTGTATAAGAGACTTTCTGACACTCTTCAGGTGTTTTCAATGAGACTGCTCCACAGGTCAATGTATTTTCAATGTGTACCTAAGGGGAAGTGAACTCGTTGTCCTTCTATTCCACCATCTTAACCTCAGGCCACCTTGATATACTTTCAATTTAAAACCTTTACACCTGGATAATGATCAGAGTACATTATGAGAAACACTGGGCTGGAAGAAGCACAAGCTGGAATCAAGATTGCCAAGAGAAATATCAATAACCTCAGATATGCAGATGACACCACCCTTATGGCAGAAAGTGAAGAAGAACTAAAGAGCCTCTTGATGAAAGTGAAAGAGAAGAGTGAAAAGTTGGCTTAAAGCTCAACATTCAGAAAATGAAGATCATAGCATCTGGTCCCATCACTTCATGGCAAATAGATGGGAAAACAGTGGAAACAGTGGCTGACTTTATTTTTGGGGGCTCCAAAATCACTGCAGATGGTGACTGCAGCCATTAAATTAAAAGACGCTTACTCCTTAGAAGGAAAGTTATGACCAACCTATTAGCACATTAGAAAGCAGAGACATTACTTTGTCCACAAAGGTCCATCTAGTCAAGGCTATGGTTTTTCCAGTAGTCATGTATCGATGTGAGAGTTGGACTGTGAAGAAGGCTGAGCACCGAAGAATTGATGCTTTTGAACTGTGGTGTTGAAGAAGACTCTTGAGAGTCCCTTGGACTGCAAGGAGATCCAACCAGTCCATCCTAAAGGAGATCAGTCCTGGATGTTCATTGGAAGGATTGATGTTGAAGCTGACACTCCAATACTTTGGCCACCTGATGCAGAGTTGACTCATTTGAAAAGACTCTGATGCTGGGAAAGATTGAGGGCAGAAGGAGAAGGGGACGACAGAGGATGAGATGGTTGGATGGCATTGCTGACTCAATGGGTATAAGTTTGGGTAAACTCTGGGAGTTGGTGATGGACAGGGAGGCCTGGTGTACTGTGGTTCATAGGGTCACAAAGAGTCGGCCACAACTGAGTGACTGAATTGAACTGAACTGAGAGATCAGAGCTTTATGAGGAGTGTTGGGCCTCTCTCATTGTAGAGGACTCTACAGAATGTCAAGTAACAGTGGCCTGCCATAGGAGCAGGGGCTCTGGGTGCAGCAGACCTGGATATGGCATAAGCCCTCATGAGGGAGACCGCCATTAACCTCACCACAGAGCTGCCAGAATTTACACAGGACTAGGGAAACAGACTCTTGGAGGGCACAAACAAAACCTTGTGCACACAAGGACCCAGGAGAAAGGAGCAGTGACCACACAAGAGACTGACTCAGACCTGCCCCTGAATGTCCAGGAGTCTCCAGCAGAGGCATGGGTCAGCGGTGGACTGCTGCATGGTGGGGGGCACTGAGTATGGTGGTGTGTGCATGGGACATTTTGGAGGAGGTCGCCATTATCTTCATTACCTCCACTATAGTTTGGCCTCAGGTCAAACAACAAGTAGAGAACACAGCCCTGCCCATCAACATAAAATTGGATTAAAGATTTACTTAGCATGGCCCCAGCCATCAGAACAAGACCCAGTTTTCCCCACAGTCAGTCTCTCCCATCAGGAAGCTTCCATAAGCCTCTTATCCTCATCCATAGGAAGGCAGACAGAATGAAAACCACAATCACAGAAAACTAATCAAACTGATCACATGGACCACACCCTTGTCTAACTCAATGAAACTATTAGCCATGCCTGTCATGGGTCATGGGTCATGGTGGAGAACTATGACAAAACGTGGTCCACTGGAGAAGGGAATGGCAAACCACTTCAGTATTCTTTCCTTGAGAACCCCATGAACAGTATGAAAAGGCAAAAAGGACACTGAAAGATGAACTTCCCAGGTCAGTAGTTGCCCAATATGCTACTGGAGAACAGTGGAGAAATAACTCTAGAAAGAATGACGAGATGGAGCCAAAGCAAAAACAACACCTGGTTGTGGATGTGACTGGTGATGGTAGTAAAGTTTGATGCTGTAAAGAACAATATTGCATAGGAACCTAGAATGTTAGGTCCATGAATCAAGGTAAATTGGAAGTGGTCAAACAGGAGATGGTTAGAGTGAACATGGACATTGTAGGAATCAGTGAACTAAAATGGACTGGAATGGGTGAATTGAACTGAGATGACCATTATATCTACTACTGTGGGCAAGAATCCCTTAGAAGAAATGAAGTAGCCCTCATAGTCAACAAAAGAGTCTGAAATGCAGTCCTTGGATGCAGTTTCAAAAATGACAGAATGATCTCTGTTTGTTTCCAAGGCAAACCATTCAATATCACAGTAATCCACGTCTATGCCCCAATCAGTAACACTGAAGAAGCTGAAGTTGAATGGTTCTATGAAGACCTATAAGACCTTCTAGAACTAACACCCAAAAAACAGTTTTACCAAGAGAACACACTGGTCATAGCAAACACCCTCTTGCAACAACACAAGAGAAGACTCTACCCATGGATATCACCAGATGGTGAATACCAAAATCAGACTGATTCTATTCTTTGCAGGCAAAGATGGAGAAGCTCTGTACAGTCAGCAAAAACAAGATCAGGAGCTGACTGTGTCTCAGACCATGAACTCTGTATTGCAAAATTCAGACTTAAATTGAAGAAATTAGGGAGAACCACTAGACCATTCAGGTATGACCTAAATCAAATCTCTAACAATTATACAGTGAAAGGGACAAACAGATTCAAGGGATTAGATCTGATAGAGTAACTGAAGAACTATGGATGGAGGTTCGTGACATTGTACAAGAGGCAGTGCTCAAGACCATCCCTAAGAAAAAGAAATGGAAAAAGGCAAAATGGTTGTCTGAGGAGTCCTTACAAATAGCTGAGAAAAGAAGAGAAGCTAAAGGCAAAGGAGAAAAGGAAAGAAATTCCCATTTGAATGCAAGGTTCCAAAGAATAGCAAGGAGAGATAAGCAAGCCTTCCTCAGTGATCAATGCAATGCAAAGAAATAGAGGAAAACAAAGAGATCTAGAGATCTCTTCAAGAAAATTAGAGATACCAAGGGAACATTTCATGCAAAGATGGGCACAATAAAGGACAGAAACAGTATGGACCTAATGAAGCAGAAAATATTAAGAGGTGGCAACAATACACAGAAGTATATTTTGTATACAACTATACAAAAAAGATCTTAGTGACCCAGATAACTACAATGATGTGATCACTCACCTAGAGCCAGACATCTTGGAAAGTCAACTGGACCTTAGGAAGTAACAGTACGAACAAAGCTAGTGGAGATGATAGAATTCCAGTTGAGCTATTTCAAATCCTAAAAGATGATGCTGCTAAAGTGCTGCACACAATATGCCAGCAAATTTGGAAAACTCAGCAGTGGCCACAGGACTGGAAAAGATCAGTTTTCATTCCAATCCCAAAGAAAAGCAATGCCAAAGAATGCTCAAACTACCGCACAATTGCACTCATCTCACACGCTAGTAAAGTAATGCTCAAAATTCTCCAAGCCAGGCTTCAACAGTACATGAACTGTGAACTCCCAGATGTTCAAGCAGGATTTAGAAAAGCCAGAGGAACGAGAGATCAAATTGCCAACATCTGTTGGATCATCGAAAAAGCAAGAGAGTTCCAGAAAAACATCTACTTTTGCTTTACTGACTATGCCAAAGCCTTTGACTGTGTGGATTACAACAAACTGGAAAATTCTTCAAGAGATGGGAATACCAGACCACCTGACCCACCTCCTGAGAAATCTGTATTCAGGTCAAGAAGCAACAGTTAGAACTCGACATGGAACAACAGACTGGTTCCAAATAGGGAAAGGAGTACATCAAGGCTATATATTGTCACCCTGATTATTTAACTTAAATGCAGAGTACATCACGTGAAGTGCTTGGCTGGATGGAGCACAAGCTGGAATCAAGATTGCCGGGAAAAATATCAATAACCTCAGGTATGCAGATCACACCACCCTTACAGCAGAAAGCAAAGACATAAGGAGCCTCTTGATGAAAGTGAAAGAGAGTGAAAAAGTTGCCTTAAAACTCAACATTTAGAAAATAAGATCATGGCATCCAGCCCCATCACTTCATGGCAAACAGATGGGGAAACAATGGAAACAGTGACAGACTTTATTTTGGGGGGCTCCAAAATCACTGCAGATGGTGATTGCAGCCATGAAATTAAAAGATGCTTACTCCTTGGAAGAAAAGCTATGACCAACCTAAACAGCATATTATAAAGCAGAGACATTACTTTGCCAACAAAGGTCCGTCCAGTCAAAGCTATAGTTTTTCTGGTAGTCATGTATGGATGTGAGAGTTGGACCATAAACAAAGCTGAGCACTGAAGAATTGACGCTTTTGAACTGTGGTGTTGGAGAAGACTCTTGAGAGTCCCTTGGACTGCAAGGAGATCCAACCAGTCCATCCTAAAGGAAATTAGTCCTCAATATTAATTGGAAGGACTGATGTTGAAGCTGAAGCTCCAATACTTTCACCACCTGATGGGAAGAACTGACTCATTGGAAAAGACCCTGATGCTGGGAAAGTTTGAGGGTGGGAGGAGAAGGGGACAACAGAGGATGAGTTGGTTGGATGCCATCACCAACTCGATGGACATGAGTTTGAGCAAGCTCAGGGAGTTGGTGATGGACAGGGAAGCCTGGTGTGCTGCAGTCCATGGGGTCGAAAAGAGTCGGACATGACTGACCAACTGGACTGAACTGAACTGAACTGTAAAATGTGTATGGCAAGAGCAAAGAACCTAAAATGGTAAAGTCAGAAGCAATCTCTGTCATCACTCAGTTCACTTTCTAGAGGAGGAAGGAACTGCCCTGCCTTAAGGCCACTCCAGTAAGAAGTAACAAAGCAACAGCCAAGAACCAAAGCCCAGGGCTTCTGACTTTGCATCTTGTGGAATAGGATGTAGTCTTGAAAGGAATTCTGAATGTTCTGTTATTGAAGGGTCACCAGTATATGTTGAATGACAAAAACTAGGTACACAACAGAGTGTAGTGTGTTCCAATTTGTGACAAAATGGAGCAAGGAGATTAAGTGCATCAGTTCAATAAAGTTGTTCAGTCGTGTCTGACTCTTTGCAACCCCATGGACTGCAGCACACCAGGCTTCCCTGTCCATCACCAACTCCCAGAGCTTGCTCATGTCCATAGAGTCGGTGGTACCATGCAACCATCTCATCTTCTGTTGGCCCCTTCTCCTCCCATCTCCAATCTTTCCCAGCATCAGGGTCTTTTCAAATGAGTCAGTTCTTCACATCAGGTGGTGAAAGTATTGGAGTTTCAGCTTCAAGTCAGTCCTTCCAATGAATATTCAGGACTGATTTCTTTAGAAGTGACTGGTGGGATCTCCTTGTAGTCCAAAGGACTCTCAAAAGTCTTCTCCAACACCACAGTTCAAAAGCATCAGTTCTTTGGCACTCAGCTTTCTTTATAGTCCAACTCTCACATCTGTACATGACTACTGGAAAAAGCATAGCTTTGACTGGATGGACCTTTGTTGGCAAAGTAATGTCTCTGCTTTATAATATGCTGTGTAGGTTGGTCATAGGAGAAGGCAATGGCACCCCCACTCCAGTACTCTTGCCTGGAAACTCCCATGGACGGAGGAGCCTGATAGGCTGCAGTCCATGGGGTCTCGAAGAGTCAGACACGACTGAGCAACTTCACTTTCACTTTTCACTTTCTTGCATTGGAGAAGGAAATGGCAACCCACTCCAGTGTTCTTGCCTGGAGAATCCCAGGGACGGGGGAGCCTGGTGGGCTGCCGTCTATGGGGTCGCACAGAGTCAGACATGACTGAAGCGACTTAGCAGCAGCAGCAGTCTAGGTTGGTCATAGCTTTTCTTCCAAGGAGTGTCTTTTAATTTCATGGCTGCAGTCACCATCTGCAGTGATTTTGGAGCCCATGAAAATAAAGTCTGTAACTTTCCATTGTTTTCCCATCTATTTGCCATGAAGTGATGGGACTGGATGCCATGATCTTTATTTTCTGAATGTTGAGCTTTTAGTCAGCTTTTTCACTGTCCTTTCACCAAGAGGCTCTTTAGTTCCTTTTCGCTTTCTGCCATAAGGGTGGTGTCATCTGCATATCTGAGGTTATTGATATTTCTCCCAACAATCTTGATTTCAGGTTATGCTTCATTCAGTCCCACATTTCACATGGTGTACTCTGCATATAAGTTAAATAAGCAAGGTGACAATATACAGCCTTGATGTACTCCTTTCCTAATTTGGAACCAATTGGGATTATGTAATTGGGATTATGTACATGCATGGTTATAAATATCTGGATATCCCTGGAAGGAAATGAAAGCAAATAGTAATAATGTTGCCTTGATGAAGAACTGGGATCAAGGAAGAGAGGGAGAGCTGATAGTCACTGAATACAGTCTTACACTGTTTGAATGTATTACCTTTTGCATACATTCATTTGAATGATGAGTGAATTGTTTAAATAAATATATATAAATATAGTCACTTTACAATGTTGTTAGTTTCTGCTAACAGTGAAGTGAATCAGCTATATGTATCCATATATCCCCTCGTTTTTAGATTTTCATAAGTTTTGCCATTTTAACTTCCATCCTCTTACACCCTTACTGATCACTGCTTTTGAGATTTATCTCTTCATTCCAGGTATCCCCTGCCCTCCAAATGCACCTTCTTATTACAGCCTTTGCATTTACTGTTTCCCCTGCCCAGAACACAGCCTCCAGAAATCTGCATGCTCCCTAACCTCCCTCAGGACTTTGCATACCCTACTTGTCATAAAACAGTGCTCACCCACTGTCATTTCCTAGTCTCTTTTTATGTTCATTTATCTTCAGCACTTACCACTATGTGACTTTGTTGTTGTTGTTCATTTATCTCTCCCCATTGGAATATAAACTCTATATATTCTATACAGAGAGCAGACTTTTATTTAGGAATTAAGCAAATACCTAAATTGTGTCCAGCTTGCTCTAAATGAATTAATGAAGAAATATAATAAACCTGGATTTAGGATTTTAGGGACACACTGGGCAGGTTATATATTCCACCCCCCCACCCCCCCACACACACACTAAAATCAATACACAAACCAGTCCTTGCATCATATCCAGAAATCCAACAGAATGATTTCTGAACAATAGCTCCCAATGAATAACATCTTCAAAGGAGAAACCATGAGAGACAGCCTACTTATTAAACTGATGATTACAGTCTGTGACCCATTTTTCTGAAAGAGTTCTTAAATAGGCTTTGGACATTTAAGTCATTGGGAAGCCAAATTATTGTCATAAAGTTGCTTAGTGCACATGAATTGGAGCCTGAGGAAGCAGGTACTATTTAAGTGCCATCATAAATTGCATGGAGCTTTCAGCCTGATGTGGCCATCTCCTCTCTAGGGAACTAAGATGGGCCAAGAACAGCCTCTCCTCGGATGATGCTGGGCTGGACTGGGCTCTGTCAAATTCTGCTTGAGTTTTCCTTGTCTTGTCATTGGTTCCTGTAGCCTGTGTCACATGGCTTACATATTGCACCTATTTGTAGCTGTTCTTTAAGTATCTGAAGATGTTACTGTGATAGCTAAAACTCAGATTCATGCAACATACATTTCTCACTTAATTGTAGATCTTCATCATGTATCTTCCGGGGCAAAGGATTCTAAGAAAAAGAATTAAGGCTTCATGATCTATTTTTTAATATTTAAAGAGGTTGATGAACATGTTCAGAAGTGAGGATTACGGTCCTGGGCTGACCATCTACTTCTGGTCTGATATTCCACTAAACAGATTAAAGCACAATTGACTAGATTTTTTTCTAATCACATTTCGGGGCTTATATCGTTTTATCTGATGTTGGAGTGTTTTCATAGTTGTGTTGTTTTCCTGATTTACCACCACAGATGGTTAATTACATCCACTACAGACTCGACAAGCCAGGTTATTAAAGGTAATCTTGGGCTGAGTCGCTCAGTCGTGTCCGACTCTTTGAGACCCCATGGACTGCAGCCTTCCAGGTTCCTCTGTCCATGGGGATTCTCTAGGCAACGATATTGGAGTGGGTGGCCATGCCTTCCTCCATGGGATCTTCCCAACTCAGGTCTCCCGCATTGCAGGCAGATTCTTTACGGACTGAGCCACCAATCTTAACTCCTTTCATTTAAAGCTTTGGGAATTTCTAAAGCAAAGGAAATAAGGCGGGGGAAGAAATTACTTGGGTTTCTAGAAGAAGGGATAAGTTTTGATGTGGAATCTAAGAGGCAGAGAAAGCATTTTAGGGGTTTCGGAAACGGGTAAAGCACATATGGAGGGACTGATAAGCCTACTGAGCAGCCCCCTCAGAGATATGGGTCTGTTGTAACGTGAGATGAGGCCGAATCAATCCTTGCCGACAGGGTTTTAAACGCCAAACTGAGGCATCGGAACTTTCCTCCTCCGCCTGGGGAGCAAGCGGAGGTTCTCAGCAGGTGAGAAGCATGACCGGATTGGCCAACGGATGGATGATCCGCATTATAATTTCTCCGGCGCGCTCTTCCGACCTTTGCCCGCAGCGCAGGCCGGCTTCGCGGTAGGTGGTGTTGGGGCTCTCCGGTAAAGCGAACCGCAGGGCCAGCCGGAGATGCTGCCCGGTCCGGCTGGGGCCCCCAAGCCACTGCCGGGCGCTGCACCTGGGCCCGGCCCGGCCGCCGATTGGACGACTCCGGGTGACCCGGCTGTATCGCGAGACGAGATTGGCAGCGGCGGGTCCGCATGTGCCCCCGCGCTGGCTTTGTACGCGGAGCCGCCTGCCGGTCCTTTAACAATGGGCGGCGCGAGCGCCCTGGCGCTGGGCCGGAGCTGAGGCCGGCGCTTTGCTGCCGACTGTCCGCAGCATGAGCGGGGTCGGCGTTCCCCGCATGTCGGCGGGGCTGGGCCTGTGAGGGCCGCGGTTCCGGGTAAGGGAGGCCGCCGTGGGAACCGGCAGGCCTGGGTTGGTGGCGGGGCACTGGAGCCGCCCGGCCCGGCCTTTTGTTCGCCTTTCTGGGGCCGCGCGATCCCGTGCGCTCCTCCGGATGAGGAGGCGGGGGCTTGGGTGCGCGCTGGGCCCGGCCTGGCCGCGGGGAGGCTACGGAGGAGGAGCGCGCGCCCGATCATCTGCAGCGGGCACCCGGAGCGGGGCTGGCGTTCGTCTTCGGGCTTCTCGGCGGGAGGTTTTTACCTCAAGGGGTCTGTGAGTGCTGTCAAATCTGCGCTTCTCGGGGCTGAAGAATTCGAACCCGGGGCGCGGGGAGTCCGGGCCTCCGGTCTAGCTTTTCCGAGTACGCGCCCGGGTTCGCGCCTAGGGAACTCGGGCCCCAGTTGGTCCCCTTTTGCCTGGCACCCGGTCCGGCAGTTTATCAAACAAGCTGGCTCCTCCTGACCGGGTAGCTTGGGCCTTCCGTGAGGCGTCAGGGAGTTGGTTTGGTCGGTGCTGGTTTTCGGACGAGTCAGGTGAAGATGAACAGTCACCCTGGGTGGCCTGAGGTCACACCCCTCGGGCGGGGGGCGCGGAGGGGCGCGTGGAGGGAGCTGGCAGTGACCTCGTCTGGGGTGTGTCTTACAGACTGAAGTTGCCTCGTCTGGCCAGGCACGCCGCCGGGTCCCATGGAGCTGGAGGCGCAGTGGTGGCGGGGACAGCTGGCTGCCGACATCCATCAAGCTCTTCGGTACAAGGTAACCGCTACGCCCCGACCTTTCGGTTCGGTGCCTCAATGCCAGTTAGTGTGAATCTCGGCTCCCTGGAAAGCCTGGTCAGGGTCTTTAACCTCTAGTTTCCAAATCAGAAAAGGCGAGTTTGCTTATTTGCTCGAGGTTAATTAACTTCTTGGCTTCTTCCCTGGGGTGTATCAGAAGAACCTGAAACTTGAATGAGGAGGTGGGTGGGGCGTGGTAGTTGAGAGAGGGAAGATGTGAAGGGACAGTCTGATGTTCTTGTTCCCAGGTGGAACATGGATTTGATATTGTATTTTGAAAGATATGTGTGCTGGCTTTTTATTGGGCAGAGCAACCCTGCTTTCTTCTATGGCTGCTGTTGCATGCAGCTGTCTGTTATGTCACATTTGTACAAAAGTAAATCCCCCAGCCTTTCCACTAACTTGCTGTGAAACTTTGGACAAGTTACTTCATTTTCTGATTCCCAATTTCCTTATCTGTAAAATGATTAATAATAGAACGTGCTCTATGGAACGACTGTGAAGATTAAAATGAGGTAATACTTCAGATGTGCTCAGAACAGTGATTGGCAGATAGTACGCACTAAGAAAGTGATAATTTTGTTATTTTCTTCCCTTGAAACCCCAAGACTTGGGGGGTGTTCACAAAACCTTAAGATAGGAGTTAGCTGCTCTTTCAGCTCATATCAAACAGGAGGAGTAGACCTAGTGTATTTAAAAGATATTGGGGGAAAAAATACACCTTTCTGGCACAATGCAAAGTTTGTTTATTGTTGCTGTCATATCTGTTTAACATGTCACCTCCGAGTCTTTTATAACTTTAGTAGAAGAGAGCCCAGATCCAAAATTAACTCTAACTTGACTTAATTTCACTGTGAAATTAAATAGAACCAATGTGAAATAGAAAGAACCATTATTATGTATAGAAAATTGGAAAGAAGCAAAACAGCTGACTCTTTAATAAAAAGGCTGCTGACTGTTGGAGTTTAGAGGTCCTGGGATGACAAAGAACTTGTATCTTGATTTTTTTTTTTTTTTAAAGAAAAACAGGTTAAATAGATTAGAAAACCTAATTCTGAGTTAAACTATTACAATTGTACCCTTTTCTAAAGTTTGAGATTTCTAAACGCTGGTTGTTAATTCTGACATTCAAGTCTCTTAGACACACTAAATACACCTCAGCTCCCTAATTGTACCATAGAAAACTCTCAAGTATGGAATGGTTCTCTGGAATGTTAAGAGAGTTGCAGGTTTTCCACCTTGAAAATTGTTCAAATACTTTTGATTTTTTTGTTGTTGTTGTTGTTTTTTATTTAGATAGTATCTTTCAGTTTTAAATGGTCCTGTTTTCTAAGTGTCAGTTCTTTATTTCTCTGGTATGTGGTGAAATTAATATCTGATGTTTAATGATACATATGTTTTTTAATGACATGAAACTTAAGATTTTTCATGGTGATTTCCATGGTTTTTGATTCTTATATTTTATGTGTAATTTTAATCCTGGGTGATTATCTGAATTAATTTTATTAGCTGAAGTTGGAAGTGCATTTTTTTTCCAGCAGATTTATTGATGTTTTTGTTTATTGGTCTCTGGATGCAAGGAATAAGACACAACCTGTACTAAACTTATGTACAAACTATCAGAGGACGAGCTAGAACAGGGCCTGAAAGAATGCCACTGAAAGTTGTGTTGGGCCACCTGCCGCCTGTGACTGTGGGTTGTTTTTATTTTATCTTTAAGCATTGTGTAAGCCACATTCTTGTGATTTGACACAATGGCCACACTTGGTAAAGAATTTGTTAATCAGTAAAACTTGAACCTGTGGAACTGGAGAGACCACTCTTTGTAGTACACTAAAGTCAAGGAAAGTTAAAATGGACTTTTCTCACAGAGAATACATGTCAATTCCAGGCTACTAATTAGGTTATTTAGTTGGGTAGTCATATGCTTATTTATTCAACATATTTGAATGCCTACAGTGTACAAGGTGCTGTCAGGCATTAAAATGGTAAAATGAGATAGACATGATCCTTGCCTTTAAGTAGTCTAATTTCATCTGACTTTAGGTCTTCCGTTGGACAGTTGCCATTTAGGCACAGTGGAAGGTGTTCTGTTTAGACCCAAGGTTTGTGGAGGAATAATTGGTGTGACCAGCATTGAATCTACTAGGGAAAAGTAAAAATTACAGCAAATGAAAATCCTCTTCAACCCCAAATGCCAGCTATACTGTTTCCATTAAATACAATCACTTTTTCCTCAACAAAGCAGCTGTCCTCTAATACCCTGTGTCTTCTCTTTCTTCTCATTGTTTGGCTATGTATACTAGTGTCTTAGGATGCTTGGGGAAGTATTTTTAGGAGCCTTTATGACAGATAGAAACGATGCTAACTTTGTGAGAAGCATCAAGACAGTATCCCACAGAGTTGTAAGTATTCCTTCTATGCCTTAATTTTCATCCTGGCTGGATAGTTAACCCATTCTGGGAACGGGATGGCATTTAGGGTGGTGAGCTAACAAGGACCTGTGATTGGAGATGGAGATGACAGATTTAGATCTTTCTGTGCTTTGGTCCTGTGGGATCCTGAGAAGCAGACAGGAATAAAAGTGTCAATTGTAGGGAATGAGGAATAGACATTAGAAAAAACTCATAAGCTGAAAGAAGCGTAGGTCATTTTCTCATGTGTGTAACTGCACTACATGGACAAAGAACTAAATCTGACAGCCGTGTGATTAGCCCATGTCCTTTACCATTTGCAATAATATAAAGAGAGTGTATTGGATACACTGGTAAAAATCTCCTAGTGGTGCCCTTCAAGTTCTTGCTTTTGTCTTCTTTTAGCCAAGTTAACGTAGTTAAAGTCCACTAGTGTCTTCAGCTACGTTCCCCTGTGCATCTGGCAAAACTGTGGTTTCATTACCACAACTAGGGTAGTATTGACATTGATACAGTCAAGATCGAAAACATTTTCTGTACGTTTATAACCACAAAGATCTTTCATCTTATCCTTTTATAGGCACAGCCTCTTTCCTCCCATCGTCATTCTCCCTTAACCTCTGGCAACCACTCATCTGTTCTTTATTTTTATAATTTTGTCATTGCAGGACTGTTACACAAGTGGAATTATGTACTACATGATTTGGGGGGATTCATTTTACCCACTCAGAATAATTCCCTGGAGATCCATCCAGGTTTTTGACATTAAGCTCTTTTATTCCACCCTTTTGCTACTAAAAACAGTGCTGTAATCCTCCTTATATGTAGGATAAATTCCTAGACCTGGTGTTGTTAAGTTAAAGGGTATCTGCAGTCTGCATTTTCAAAACTGTATATTATCTAATTGCCCTTCAGAAGGTTATATGAGTTTTAAACCTGACAACTCAGTAATACATGAGTTTCTGTATCCATTCTTGATAACATAAGTGAAAATTAATGAAATATAAAAAAATAATTGAAAAAACTATATAGTCATCCCTCAGTATCCACAGGAATTGGTTCCAGGATCCCTGTAAATACTGAAATTTGAGGATGCTCAAGTCCCTTATGTAAAGTGTAGTAGTGTTTACATATATCACATATATCCTACACACATCCTCTTGTATGTTTTAAATCATCTCCAGATGATTTACTCATCCATGTTGCAGCATATATCAGAATTTCATTTCTTTTTAGGGCTGAATAGTGTTCCATTGTATGTATATACTACATTTTGTTTATCAGTTCATCTGTTGATGAACACCAGAGTTGTTTGTTTCCACTTTTTGGCTCTTGTGGATAATGCTGCTCTGAACATGGTTGTACAAATATCTGTTTGAGTCCCCACTTTAACTTCTTTTGGATATATATCTAAAGGTGAAATTGCTGGATCATGGTAATTCTACATTCATTTTTGGGGGGAATTGCAATCCTGTTGTTCACAGTGGCTACACAACTTTATATTCCTACCACTACACAAGGGTTCCAGTTACTCTACATCTTTGTCAATACTTGTTAGTTTCTATTTTCTCCATTTTATTTTGGGGGGATTTTTTTTTACAGTAGCAATCCTAATTGGTATGAAATGGTATCTCATAATGGTTTTGATTTGCATTTTCCTGATCATTAGTGATTTTGGTCATCATTATAGGTGCTTATTGGCCATTTGTACATCTTCTTTGGAGAAATGTTTAGTCAAGTCCTTTGCTCGTTTTTCACTCTAGGTGTTTTGCATTTTGTTGAGTTGTATGTATAAAAGTTCTTTATGATCTGGATATCAACACTTTACCAGATATATGATTTGCAAATATTTTCTCCCATTCTGTGGGTTGCTTTTTCACTCTGATGAAAGTGTCCTTTGATGCATAAAAGTTGTTTTTTGGATGAAGTCTTACCTTTTTTTTTGGCCTGTGCTTTTAGGATCATATCCATGTTACTTCCTTCTATTGTAATACCTGTTGGGTTTACTGTGGCATTGTGCTGAGCTCATAAATTGAATTTAGAACCCTTTCATCTTTGTGGAAATTCTTTAATAGTATAGAAATTTTCTTATTTTTAAAAAATGAGAAACCAGATTAGAAGATACTAGTAGATCTTCAACATTCCTACAAGTATAACACAATATGTATTATACTAGAAGCATGTCCATTTATTCATTACCTTCTAACTAAAAGCTTTGAGCATCTTTAGGGGATATGTATATATGGTTTGATTAGTATTTTGGTAATGATGTTTTTTCTGAAAACACGTGGTAGGGAAAACAGGATTCCATTATTAAAAATCTTGCTAATATACATCTATTCCATAATGTTAGAAATACCTATAACTGGTAATGTCAGATGTGGTTAAGAATAGGAGAAACGTTTAGTTCTTAATTTTAAATGCCATTCATTATCCTTCCACTCAGCTTTTTCATTTTTGTGTTTTACTCAAGAAAAGTGTTTTAGGCAATGGTAACACTAGTATATTGGGGGGAAAGTGTCATTTTTGCTTTGGGGGGATAATTCTTCTAACAGCCTATATTAGACTAAACGTTGTTCTTGATTTAGGAGCTGAAGTTGCCTTCCTACAAAGGCCAGTCCCCTCAACTAAGTCTCAGAAGATATTTTGCTGACTTGATTGCCATTGTGAGCAATCGTTTCACACTCTGCCCTTCTGCCCGACATCTTGCTGTCTATTTGCTGGACCTGTTTATGGATCGTTATGACATCTCTATCCAGCAGCTGCATTTAGTTGCACTTTCCTGTCTGCTTCTAGCAAGTAAGTACGAGTACAATCTACATGACTGGAAAATTCTAGTTTATAATTAAATAGATTTACGTAGAACTCGGTAAAATACCACCAAATTCCTTTCATTCTAGTTTACTAGTATTGGAAAGTTTATGTTGAAAGTGCTTTTTGGCATGGCAGTTCTTAACCAGACATATTAAAAAGTGGCTCTGAAATCTTTCAAAAACATGTGTACCTGAGCCCTACATCCTGAAGATTCTGATACAGATGTCTGGGTCATTCTGGATCTACTGACTCAGAATCTGCATCATGGGACCTGGATATTTTTTAACTTCTTAAAAATTTTAAAGGTGATTCTCATGTATCTTTCCAGTTGGGAACGATTGCCTTAAAGCAGTGGTTCTCAACCAAGAGCAGTTGTGTCCCACTGGGGGATATTTGGCAATATGTGGAGACAGTTTGGGTTGTCGTTACAACCGGGGAGGAAGCTAAACATCTGCAGTGCACAGGGCAGCCCACACAACAAAGAATGATCTAGCCAAAATGTCAGTGGAGCTTCGGTTGAAAAACTCTGATAGGTATCATAGTCTTGTGTTGTTAGAATACCTTCTGCTGACTAAGTGGTGATTTAGATTAATGAACGGAAGGTTCACATGCAGTAGCTACACATGTGAAAACACTTGCTCTTACAGTAGGCAGAACTGCATAGTAAGGGTAGGGGAGAATCTGTTAACGGGCCTTCTGGTGCCTCTTTCTCCTAACATCTTCCTGTGACCTATTTCATTGTTTGTTAGTATCTTGACTGAAGAGAAAGAGGGTGAGTAAAAGCATTGAAACTGAAGTTTTCTTCTCTTAGTATTCTGAAAAGATGGTATTTGTTACTGAAGTTGAATCCATTATGTAGTGTTTTTTGTTTTTAATTATTCATGTCATTACAGTGGAAACTTAAGTCCCACTTAAAGTGACATGTAGAAATACCGACTGCCTTCACCTCTAACTCCCACTTGAGGATTTAGGATCCAGTGTGACTGCTATCTAAGAAACATTCCTTCTCTACCCTACCACCAGAATTCTTTCTAAAACACCTTTGCATTTGACTGCAAATAAACCTAAAACCAAATGCAGGCCTGTGTGGTATCATTTATGATACTAGTCTTTTCTGCTTTTCTTTTCGTGTCCTTATTTTTTCTCTGATGACTTCAGCTCCCTATTTTATCTCCTGGAAGGTCTTTTTGTAAACTATTTCAAATCTTTTGTGGACCAGGTTGAATATATATAAATACAGCCCAGTGATGACTTTCCACTACCTGTAGGTTAAGGTAGAAACTCCTTAATGTAACATTCAGAACCGTTCATCTGGACCCAGCCATCGTACTAGACTTTTCTTTCAACTCTGTCCCCATGTAACTTGAGTCAAATTCTTACCAGAATGATATATTTCCTGAGTATCTTTCTCCTTTAATCTGCTGTCCTCTAAGATCTATTCATATCACCTGCTCCTCTTGCCACCATCCAGAAAGCCAGAGGTAATGTTTGTACATTTATTATTAACCTTATTTTAACCTTTAATTAAGGTTTTATCCTCATAAGCAGTCATGTGTACAGTTCTGTGTTTCATCACTATGATGATTTGTGATTTAGTAGTTTGCATAGGGTTGGAAAAACCCATACTTCGCATACCAAAAATGTGTGAGAATCTACATGGAATGGCTTCCCAATATCCTGTACAATATTAGTTTATTATAGGATCAGTTATAGTTGAGAGACACAGGAAATCAAACATGCAAGTTAGGTTATTTTAAAATCTTGGGATCAGTAATGGAAAATTTTTTTGCTTGCTGTGGCCATCACTGTCCTTCAATCACTACCAAGCCCTACCTGGTCTGTGCCTATGGATTGTGAAATTATGAATGATGGATAGTCAGTTCATGGACTGACTTATATTTGTGACTAAAATTTACTAGTACCTTACAAAATGACTTGGGGATTATAAACTAGATATTTATAAACTACATATTACTATCAGAGTTCACCAGGGTCTCTAGTTGAATAATCTAATAAGAACTCTGGCCACCATGCAGAGCTTGGCATTGGTACCAGGTTTCTGCAGTTTCTACAATTTGGGGAAAGGATCTTCTATTTATGCACCACCTTAGGTTGATTGGAATGGTATTTTCAGTTCTTTCTAAATTTTCTGTAACTGTCAGTTTAAGGTCGTGATCAGTTTATTTTACTGAAGATTATTTGACTTAATCTGTGGTACTATATAGTTACTTTTGACTCATTTTCTAGGAACTAGGCTCTAGGATTTGTGTTTACTGAGTTCAGATGAGAATTGTTTACTACCTATTTCTAAAAGAGTCAGATACCTCCTCCCTTTGTTTGACTGACCCCACCCTATTGTCTCTGAGAGAGAATTGCTTTTACATTGTTGTTCTTCCACTGGAGAGTGGGAAAATGTGAGATAGGTGCCCCTCAGGGTGTCAGCTCCTCCCAAGTAGTCACTGGTCAAACGGAGGTCAAGCTGTCAGCTCTTCAATGGGGTAAGGAATCAAAGAGGCTGGCCCTTAGTAGCCCACTGAAATCTCTTCTTCCAGTTAGTGAAGTCTAACTTTACTCCAACAGAAATGCTTAGGATGCTTATATATGACGTATGTTTTAAATTTGTGGAGTTCTTTCTACTGTTTCTTACATTCTTATACTATATCTTCTTATATTTGAATTCCAGTGTCAAGTCTCCAGTTAGTTATCATAAACTTTACTCAAACGTTGCTTCTCTTGTCTCAGAATGATTAGACTCTGAATGTCCCCCACCCCAAGCTGCTCCCTGCTTTGGGATGGGCAGCCTGTTGTATAAAAGTGAAGAACAACTTACAGCTGACAGGACTCGGCGACAGCTGTATTTTAGTTATTAAATAGGTTGGAAGGGTGTGGTAGTTTGGTTAAAAATGGAGCACAGCTTGTACGTTTCAGGTACTAATGCATATCCAGCTGCTTGGATGTACACTATTAGAGGTAGGAAGAAAGGGCCTACAAGCTGGAGAGTGGGATGTAGTATTTTTACAGCAGGGATTATGGGAAATCTATCAGATCAGATCAGTCGCTCAGTCATGTCCGACTCTTGCAACCCCACGAATTGCAGCACGCCAGGCCTCCCTATCCATCACCAACTCCCGGAGTTCACTGAGACTCACGTCCATCGAGTCAGTGATGCCATCCAGCCATCTCATCCTCTGTCGTCCCCTTCTCCTCCTGCCCCCAATCCCTCCCAGCATCAGAGTCTTTTCCAATGAGTCAACCCTTCGCATGAGGTGGCCAGAGTACTGGAGTTTCAGCTTTAGCATCATTCCTTCCAGAGAAATCCCAGGGCTGATCTCCTTCAGAATGGACTGTTTGGATCTCCTTGCAGTCCAAGGGACTCTCAAGAGTCTTCTCCAACACCACCGTTCAAAAGCATCAATTCTTTGGCGCTCAGCCTTCTTCACAGTCCAACTCTCACATCCATACATGACCACAGGAAAAACCATAGCCTTGACTAGACGAACCTTTGTTGGCAAAGTAATGTCTCTGCTTTTGAATATGCTATCTAGGTTGGTCATAACTTTCCTTCCAAGGAGTAAGCGTCTTTTAATTTCATGGCTGCAGTCACCATCTGCAGTGATTTTGGAGCCCAGAAAAATAAAGTCTGACACTGTTTCCACTGTTTCCCCATCTATTTCCCATGAAGTGATGGGACCGGATGCCACGATCTTCATTTTCTGAATGTTGAGCTTTAAGCCAACTTCCAGAAAAGACTGATTTGTCCTGAGAAGTTCTTAAGCTCTTAACTCCTTGACACGTAATACCCTGGCTCCCTTGGCTTCTGTGATCAGTACTGAACTTGTAGAGAGCATGGAAGTGGTCTTAAACATGAGACTTTTGATAATCTGCTCAAGGTATTGTGTGTGCTTAGTTGCTCAGTCATGTCCAACTCTTTGTGAGCCCATGGACTGCAGCATGCCAGGCTCCTCTGTCCATGGGGGTTCTCCAGGAAAGAATACTGGAGTGGGTTTCCATGCCCTCCTCTAGGGGATCTTCCCAACCCAGGGATCAAACCCAGGTCTTCTGCATTGCAGGTGGATTCTTTACCATCTGAGCCACCAGGAAGCCTGTTCAAGGTTTTGTGTAACTAAGAAAAGATCTTAAAGTCAAGACGAAGTCAAAAGAGAGATTATAGGCTTTTAATAGCAAAGATTTGTGACAAGTGCTTGTTTCTTCTTGCTCACCAGTACTGGGTTGACAAAGCTTTTTACTATTTGATAGGTGAAAAACTGTATGTCACAGTTGATTCTATTTATATATTGATTTTTAGTGAGAATAGAACCTTTTTTTTTCCCCCTCTATGAATTCTGTCTTCTGGTTCCTTATCCATTTTTTTTCTTATTAGACTGGTAGTCTTATAAATTTGTGAGAATTCCTAGTAAATATTAAGGATGACTTTTTTCTCCTTAGTAATAAAAGACAAAATGTGGGTTGGCAGAGATCACAGTGACATCTATCTGATCCATGCCCTACTGCCACATACCTGCCATTCCCTCCTGACTTTGAATATGTGCTGGTTTCCATGGCAGATCTGAGCATTTCCTATAAAGGAAAGACAACCTGATGTTTTGTTTCTGGGGCTCCTGATTCTTTATTTTCTGGGAAGCAGATGTGAATTTCCTGTGCCCTTATTTCCTGTTTGGGACCTTTATCAATATGATCACATGGCTTCTGGTATTTCCTTTCAATTGAAGAAAACTGATCTTTGTGATCTGTATGTGGTATTATGGATAAGTAGATTTAAAATAGTCATGCACATAGCATTCAGCACAATAAAAACTGTATATGAATGCAGGTACTCGTGACATTGTCTCACATTTTGAATTCCTTTAACATCCATGTATCTGAGTATATTACTATATATAATGAAAAGTTTCCCCAAAAAACTAAACCTCAATTTAAATATCAAGTATGGTTATTTATGCAGTATGCAGGTTATTTTTAACTTTGCAAATCAAGATGCAAAGACCTTCATACTTTTAATAGCCAAGTACTTTATAAATATGGAAACCCCATGGATCCTTAATAATATAGAAGCCTGTCTATTCTAGGAGTCCTCATTTAGCTTTGGTCTGGAAGCAGATTTGGGAATTCAAGCATAAATCTTCCATTTTTGGTTTGACTCAACTTAATTGACCTTAAATGAATTGGCCAGCCTTGCTAACTTGGTTTCTTGAGCTGTGAAATTGGTCGTATACAATTTTGTTTTCTGTGTTGAAAGGTTCAAGGAGATAATATGAAACATTTTCTTGATCCTTGAATTAAACAGTGAATTGTGGTATATTAATTTCTCAAAGGAGCTTTAAACTCATTAACTTTTACAGCATTCTTTTGAAGTTCAATGCCAGTATTGCTGCTGCTACACAAATAGAGTACTTTGAAAGCCTTAATGATTCATCCAGAGGGATTGAACTAAATTCCTAAGTCATTCTCCTTCTGAAGAATTCCACTCTGTTATACAGAAAACAGTGGGTTCCACTCCTATGTTTATGCAGTGATCATACTGGATGACTGTCATTAAGACCACTGTAGTGCTTTCAGGTCTGCTAATAAATGCCATTGGCAAAACTTGGGAAATTCATCTTTATGTGATTTGAACTGGGAAGCATTATCTAGATTATTGAAAAGTCTGAATTATGTAAGTTTTTTGGATTAACTCATACTTGCAGCAATATTAGGAGAAGGAAATGGCAACCCACTCCAGTATTCTCGCCTGGAGAATCCCAGGGATGGGGGAGCCTGATGGGCTGCCGTCTATGGGGTCGCACAGAGTCGGACACAACTGAAGCAACTTAGCAGCGGCAGCAGCAGCAATATTAAGAGTGGTTTAAATCTAACAAAGTTCAAAATTTCTGGAGTGGGAGTGAAATTTTAAACTCTTTGGACCTAGACTCTTAAAGTCATGAGCTTAGAGTTCCTGGCACAGGAGACAAACCTTCTACCCTAGTTTCCCCTCCCTAAGCCAAGACCAGGGTAGTTAGCAGTGTTTTTTCCCAGCCCCTAAGGCTGGCGGACTTGAACAGACCTCTCTGACTCCAGTATACTGAGCATCTGGGCTGAGTGGTTCTGGCCACTACCATTTGTTGTCAGAACTTCAATGTATGGTTCTGAAAGAGAACCATTCCCAGTTTTAACAGGGAAACTGGTTTGATTTCTTCTGGTTTGGCAGTCTTTCTGGTCTTCTCCAAGAAATGTTTTTAAATGGATAAAATAAAATTGTAAGATTTCTAAAGTAAACAAATATATTGAAATAAATATCAAAATAGTAAAACAAAAATTTTATGTAGTAATATATAACATTCTAACAGCTATAATTATGAACAAGTGTAAAAACTATTGTGAGAAATTATAATAATTGCAGTATAATATGATTT
This sequence comes from Bos indicus, assembly GCF_029378745.1. Classification (NCBI taxonomy): domain Eukaryota; kingdom Metazoa; phylum Chordata; class Mammalia; order Artiodactyla; family Bovidae; genus Bos; species Bos indicus. The sequence goes on from NC_091785.1 coordinate 17,335,872, forward strand.
TATACCTTACTATGAAAAAGAACATAAGGCTAGGAGGTGGAAGCCTTTAGTTTTAATTTCCCTTCTTCTTTGGACAGTCATGGAACAGAGACCCAACGAAACTTGAAGATAATTCTTTTGGTTCTATTGCTGCATTTGAAGAATCATAATAGTACTTGATACTTGAACTTTTCTCCAGCCATGACTTTTAGAAATACCTAAAATGAATAATTTATATATAGTAAAATACTTGAGGGAAATTAAAGTGCAAGATGATATGTAATCAGTAGAAAAATCATTCAGGGCTAGAGGGAGCATTCTATTCCTCAGCTGTACATATGGATGAGTTTCATGAAAAGAAGTTAATGTCTTCAGATAACCAGGTTCAATATTTATGCCTATTCTGCCTTGAGTAAGGGGATATAAAAGTGGTATAAAGTATCTTCCACTTTTTTAAATAACAGACTTGGCTAGATTTTTGGTTTAATTCAGAAGAGGAGGATTAGGGGTTTTTTGTATAGTGGTAATGTTTGTGTTAGATGTTCACCTGTTTTTTTACTTTATTTATATCTCTCTGAGATTTTGCTGAAAATATGCTGAGATGAAATTCTTGAAGCTTAGCTGTTTTTTATTTCAGATAATTTTATGACATTAAATACTTGAAACTTTGTCCTAAAATAGTTTTTTTTTTTTTTTTACCAACTATCACCTGCCCTCATAAAGAAATTTCCTGAAAAGATTCAGCTGTTGAGATGAAAGTTATTTTTTCAGTGGCACATAGAACTGTTTTCCTTACACAATAGGACATAGATCAAAATGTTTATACATTCCTTTTTTTTTTTTTTTTTTTTTAGGAGAGGGTAAAGGGTGTGGAACAGAGGCACTGGGAGAGAAAACATGCAGATTTGAGAACCATAGAGTTCTGGCACAGTTGTATCTACCCAGAGTAGGGAGAAAATGTCTTTGGATCTAAATCTTTGCACTAACATAGCAGATCCCATTTAAGTGACTAGACTTAACTTGAATCATTTGGCCTAATATTTTCTTTCTCTTGCTTTTATTTCCCTTTGCATATAAGGTAAATTTGAAGAAAAAGAAGATAGTGTGCCTAAGCTGGAGCAGCTCAACAGCCTGGGTTGTATGACTAATATGAATCTAGTATTAACAAAACAAAATTTGCTACATATGGAACTATTATTATTGGAAACCTTTCAGTGGAACCTTTGCCTTCCAACAGCTGCCCATTTCATTGAGTATTATCTCTCTGAAGCAGTACATGAAACAGATCTTCATGATGGCTGGCCAATGATGTGCTTGGAAAAAACTAAACTCTACATGGCCAAGTATGCAGATTACTTCCTGGAAGTATCCTTGCAAGGTGAGTTGTTGCAGATGCCAGTGAGTGACGTGTGAGCTTGTGACTTGTGTGTTCTGTTGCTTAAGTTCATTTTTGATGTCTCCACAGATTATGCCTTTCTAAATTATGCACCTTCTTTAGTAGCTGCAGCATGTGTGGCTTCTTCAAGGATTATACTTCGTCTCTCTCCAACGTGGCCTACAAGACTGCATCGTCTTACTGCTTACTCCTGGGATTTCTTAGTGCAGTGCATTGAACGGCTATTGATGTAAGCCTCTCTGTTCTTTTGTTTGTAATTTCTTATTAACATTCTTCATGTAAAAGGGGCCTTGGAAACAAGTTCTCAGAGGCCGAGAGCTTTTAGGATACTTGCTCTGACACGTTCCTACTGCCATAAGCAAGCCCCTGGTGAGCAGTACTCAGTGGAGTACTGAGTGAAAGGGGAGTTTCTTTGGCTGTTATCCAGGTAGAGGCTGTCATTGCTAGTATGATTCTGGGTACATAATAAGGAAAGGAGCTGCTCTTGTGTGCGTCCACAACTGTGAGATCATCCAGGTAAATCTTGCTCCAGTCCCCATTTCCACATCTTTGGGGATATCCTGGTGGCCTCACAATTCAAAGAGGCAGTCATATTTAAGTGCTCATTGTGAACATAGCTGCCAAGCTGCAAAGAGCCCTCAAAGCCACTAGCAGCCAGTCCTCAAGGGTTATACCAAGGGAAGGAGCTTTCAGAAGGCTAAGGGTGAGTTCTGTTGTTGAAATTATGGTTGCACTGACTGCTACCTGGGCAGTGGGGCAGTCCAAGGAGCCAGCTGTTAAGGAGTTGGGGGTGTGTGTGACTTTCTAGCAGATTTTTCTCAAGTAACATTATTAACAAGATTCCTTTCTGTCTGTGTTGCAGCGCTCATGATAATGATGTGAAAGAAGCAAACAAACAGAGAGGACAGGCAGGACCTCAGCCAGCACAGCTAAGTGTGTTCCAGGCAGCCTCCCAGCCCTCTCGGGCAGTTCACTTTCAGCAGCCTCAGTATCTCCATCAGACTCACCAGACCTCACTGCAGTATCGCCATCCTGTATCGGAACAACCAAGCTGTCAGCAGATTGTATCTACTACATACACCTCATCTTACACACTACCAACATGTCCTGCTGGCTTCCAAACTAGCGTTCAGGGCCTTGGGCATGTGCCAGCTGGTGTTGGGATGTCACTGGCAATACCGGTAGAAGTTAAACCCTGTCTGAATGTTTCTTACAACCGGAGTTACCAGATAAATGAACATTACCCTTGCATTACTCAATGCTTTGAAAGGTGATTTTATGTGAAGGTAAGACCTGACCCAGACTGTTTATGACTTGAAGCTCTGGGGCAAGCTTTTTGTAAAACTTCTCTTCAAAAGGAAAGGGATCCAAATTTCATCAGAACTCTTCAGATACCAGCACCAGGAAGACTGATTATCCCTTCCAACACACCATGAATATCTGGGAGGACTAAGGTAACACTGCAAACACTTTTAACAGTGTATATGTCAAATCCTGTTAAAACAAATTTCTATATGACACATTTTAAAGCCCCAAGTGATGGTCCAAATATTTCAAAAATATTCAACCCAACAGAAAATTTGGACAGACTCCAAATTTGCTGTTTCAAGATTTGACCTGTGGTGGCTCTGGGCCTAATGTTGGCTTATATGTCAGAGATTAATGTTTATCTGTGGACTTGCCAAACATTCTTTTTATGAAGGAAAGTTACAGTATTAATTTTTGAAGAGATCCTTTTTTAAGTCTCCAGTTTTGATTTATATTTTTGATCTGCATCTGCAAATGAACTTCTGACTAAGTTTCAACTCATGAATTTCTTTGCTATACCAGTCAGTGTGGTTAAAAAAAATTTTTTTTAGATATTCTAAATAACTCCTTATCACAGATAGTATAGGTATCTGGATTTATGTACTAAAATTAAGATTGGAGTAGATTTCTTAAAATCATGGTCATACGTTTTTCTTATTTTTCCCCTGTGGTCAACCTCAAGTCTTTAGAATTAAACACATTTAACTCAGGGAATTTGTACTACTTGGAAACACTTAACTGTAATGCAACATGCTTTGGGAATGTTATAGTATGACTACCTTAATAACATAGGTTAGTAGACTCCTGCTAGAGTGTGTTTTCAAATGAGAACATAATTGTAGCTTAGAATGAATGAAGTGGTGGTTCCTGTCATTCATAATACACATACAAGTTTTGCATTTCTCAGTGCAATCAATGATTTATACTCAGATTTGATATTATTCTAAAAAAGTTTTTTCAAGGGAAGGTGTAATTGTAAAATGTCAGTACTAGAATAAAGTCCCGTAAGTTTGTTTTGAGGTGGAATGTGGCCAGGGTAGTTCTCAGGTTGTGCTAGAGCAGCACTTTGTTACATGGAAGACAGGTTTTATAAGCAGCCTTTGAATCCAGCTAGTCAAGTGTAACGGAGAAGGCAATGGCAACCCACTCCAGTGTTCTTGCCTGGAGAATCCCAGGGACGGGGGAGCCTGGTGGGCTGCTGTCTATGGGGTCGCAGAGTCGGACATGAATGAAGCGACTTAGCAGCAGCAGCAGTTAGGTGTAAGTAGGCAAAGGTGACTTTCATTGGACTGGCCCCAGAACTGCCCTGGGACATTTCACTATATTGGTAATGAGTGAAAACAGCAATAGGTCATTACAGCAAGGGCAATTTGGGGGTAAAGAGTTTGGAGGAAATAAACTGCAAAAAGTAAAAAGAAAAAACACATTGTAATAACTGAAACTATATACATTGTGCTCTTATCTGTGGGAGAAGAGATTTGGTGGAGGGAAGCTTTCTGATAGAAAAATTAGTAAAGTGTGTCATTTTGTTTGTGTGGTTTTTTTTTAAAGATAGCACTTGAATAGAAGGGAAACTGCATGGCAGGTATGTGACTGCCGTAATATGCATTGAAGACAAGCTTATTATAAAGATGTTATGGGTATGCAGCAGGAGTCTCAATAATCAAGCCAATGGCTTTTGTTAGGAAGGGAAGGGACTCATCACAGCAATGGATTGATCCAGATGGCTCCAGTAGGTGGATGTGGGTGGGTGGGTTCTGTCAGTGTGAGTTCTTACAGAACATCCTTTCCTTAAATGAAAGGTAACTTTTATCATTAGAGTACATAGGGCATGACATGGATTTATTAGTCTGGTAGATAAAATGAAAAACTACTCAGGTAAGAACACTCACTCGTGGCAGATTTTTCAAGCATGAAAATTGTTTTCTGAAAGTATCATCACTTTTCTCTTTACAGAAGGCTGCTTATTGGATTTTAGTAGTCCTTACCTCAAGAGAACTTGAATTATCTGGGGGAAAGTGGGTTCAAAAGAGAATATATCATTCACATTCAGAACCTAGCAACCTGGAGTCCAATTTTCAGTATTTTAACTACCTCAATAATACTATGAATGTAAGATATTGGGATAGAGATCCCAACTTGAAACAACAACTGGTGCCTATGGTAATTTAAATGTCTTGTCAAATGCTTTTACTGATTGGTTTAAATGTCATTCTTGTTATAGAAGAATATGCCTTTTTAAAAAGCCTGTAACACTTTCCCAGTTTATATTTTAAAAAGCTAAAGAACACTGGACTAATTTGGGTTGCGGGGGGGGGAGAGTAAAATAAATAATTGGTTACTATTGCTGCATACCCAGGGTAGGGTGGGATGGGGTGGTTGGAGAAACCAGTACTATTTTTAAAACATTAGGTTTCAGTATAAATACAACTCACAACTGCTAGCTTTGGGGGGCTATGGGTGGGGGGCGTTGTGTGGGTTTTGTTTTGTTTAATTTATTAATTAGTCTTTAAAGCAGGTTTTTTGTTTTTTGAGATTACCGGACCATCATTAAATGTGTACTGTGAAGAAATTAATGATATGTATAAGGGGCTTTACCAAAGTCCACTAAATAAACACTACTCAAATATAGACTGCAAACCAAAATGTATCTGTTATGACATTAATTGCAAATAGCAAGTATGGTGCTAAAGTCCACACCAATGGAATTAGATGAGTGCTATGCACTTAATTTTAAAATAAAACTAGTTTTCATTAAAGTGGTTTTGGTGTTTTGTTTTAAATATAAATTTGTATATTTGCAACTTCATTAAATCATGTCATCATGTAAGTCAGACTTGGAATCATAATTACACTTAAGAAGTAAAAGCTATCCCAATGGAGAATATCACCATAGTGGTGGGAAACATTTGTCCATTCTTTATGTATTCCATACGGCAGAGACCAGAGCCCACAGAAGTGTATTTGATAGTACCTTTCTGGCCTTTTGAACTTAAAGTAGTTGTTAGTATGTTAGAATTGCAGTGTATAATTTGCAAAACAATAATGCAAGCTGCAGAAAATTTGAAGTCTGATTTCAAAAGTAGGAACGTGTAAAATGGCCAAAGGTGTGAGAAGGCACAGGGTTGACAGTGAGTGAGAATGGTCTGTTCAGTTAAGTATCATTACTACTTAATTCAACTTAAAATTTAACATAAAATTAATGAGTAAAATTTTTAGCAGAGTTAGGAATTCACATCCCTCTAGAGTATTTCTTTAATTTGTTCTATGTAATGTCACTTATTCTGGCACAGTGGCACGGTTTAGCAACAGTCAGTATACATTGTTTGTTTTCACATTGTTAATACACACACACATTGGTTTTTAAGGCTGAATTTAAGAAATGCAACAAGTATTCCAAATCGGGGCAGGTAGCTTTGCATTGAGGTGATTCTGAGTCCCATGTGATAAGTTTATATTCATCAATAACTCAGCTTACTAAGCCCTTAGTGATAGACTTATCTCCCTAGCCTCAAGCAGCTTACATTAGCTTGCCACTTGAAGAATTAGAATGGTTTATCGTCCACAACTCAGTTTAAAATTATCTTGGTTAAGGGATCACTCAACTTGATTTTTAAAATCTCTTAGGGGAAAAAAAATAGTTAAAAGCATCAAAACCAGACTCCTGCTTCCTATGAGAAGGATACCTTCTACCCTATTCCTAACCCCACCACCCCTTTTTTAATTAAAAATTTTTATGACTCTTTAAGAGCAGTTTTGCGTTCACAGCAAAATTGAGAAGATAGAGAATTTCTTCCTGCCCCTACACATGCACAGTCTCCCCCATTATCAACATCCCCCCTAGAATGGTGTGTTTGTTACAAGTGATGAACCTACACTGAGACATACCTACACTGAGACATAGTCACCCATTATGAACATTTTGGTTTACTCTGGGTGGTGCACATTTCTACTGTCACCACTGTAAATTTATGAAGGTGCAATGGCACACAGTTACAAATGTGTAACAGCATCTATTCCACCATGTAGTCTCACTACTCAAGTCTGCTCCACCCACTGGTTCTTCCTCATGCAATCCCCACCCCTTCCTTACCCCTAGGTAACCACTGATTTTTTTCTTGTTCCATACTTTGCATTTTCTAGAATGTCATAGTTGGGGTCATACAGTATGTGGCCTTTTCTTTCACTTAGTAATTATGTATTTAAGTTTCCTTCATGCCTTTTCATAGCTTGATAGTTCATTTTAGTGTTGAATAATATTCCACTGTCTTGGTGGATCACAGTTATTTATCCACTCACTTAAAAGGACATTGGGGTTGCTTCCAAGTTCAGAAATCATGAACAAAGCTGCTATATACATCCATGTGCAGGTTTTACTATAGACATAAGTTTTCAGCTCCAAGGCATGAAACTGCTGAATCTTAGGATACGAGTATGTCTAGTTTGTAAGAAACTACCAAACTGTCTTCCAAAGTGCTCTAGCATTTTGTGTTCCCACCAGCAATGAATGACTTCTGCTCCACATCCTTGCCAGCATTTGGTGTTGTCAATGCTCCAAATTTTAGTCATTCTAATAGGTGGGGGTTAATTTGCATTTCCCTGATGACAATTGACGTGGGACATCATTTCATGTGCTTATCTGACAACTGTATAATCTTTAATGAAGTATCTGTTAAGGTCTTTAGCCCATCTTTAAGTCAGATTGTTTCCTGTATATTTTGGGGAATAGTCCTTTATTAGATGTATTTTGCAAATATTTTCTCCCAGTCTGTGGCTTGTCTTCGTAATCTCATGACATTGTTTTTTGCAGAGCAGACGTTTTTAATTTTAATGAAGTCTAGTTTATCAGTCTGTCATCACTTAGAGAATTACAGATGCTGAAAGGCTGGCTCAGAATTTGCTGGCAGTCCAGTGCTCTGGACTCTATGCTTCCAACACAGGTGGCCCAGGTTTGATCCCTGGTTAGGGAGCTAAAATTCCCACAGCCATGCAGCATGGCCAAAAAAAAAGCAGTTTGACTAAATAAATAGGTAATGGAGGATATTATAAAGTCAAGGTATTAGAAATGTAAATAACCATGGGAACAAAAATACAAACCTCACAGAAACCTACACACAAAAAACAAAGCAAGGAGTCTATAGTAAAATTCTTTAAAAGGTATAAATATGGAGAGTATAACTATGGCATAACTAAGACCAAATATATCAAACTAATAAATGTAAATGAGCTAAACTCGACTATTTAAAGAAAAAGAATTTCAGACTGAATCACAAAGCAAAACTCAAATCTATGCCATATAAAAGACCTACAACAACAAAGTGATTCACAAGGGTTGAAGATAGAAGGATGAGTAAAGAGATAAAAACAACCAGCAACTTCTTAATAATAGATGTGACTGGATTCAGGCCTAAATCAGCAGGAAATGGGGTGGAATGGCATTCTGTAATGCTAAAGGTTACAATTCAAAATAAAGGTGAACAGTTATGAACTCTCTGGATCAAATAACCTTGCAACAATATTAAGTAAAATCTATAAAAGATATAAGGAAAAATAAAACAGAGAGGAGAAAATTAATTCATCTTGGTCCATGAGAGATCAGTAATTTAAAAAACAAGAGAGAGAAAATCTTAACATATTGTGGTAGACTTAATTGACATATGGGCTTCTCTGGTTGCTCAGACAGTAAAGAATCTGCCTGCAGTGCAAGAGATGTGGGTTCGATCTCTGGGTCGGAAAGATCCCCTGGAGAAGGGAATGGCTACCACTCCAGTGTTCTTGGCCTGGAGAATTCTATGGATAGAGGAACCTGGGGAACTACAGTCCATGGGGTAGCAGAGTTGGACACAACTGAGCAACTTTCAGTTTTTCATTGGCATATTAAGAAAGAAATGCCTTTTGAGAAGGGAAATGGTACAAACCTAGCATAACTAAGATGGACAGTATAACAAAGGACACTGACAGAGCCTGCACCCATGCCAACAGCAAAGTTCAGTCTTCTGAAGAGGCCTTAAACAACTGGAACTGTTCTTTTTGACACATCAAAGTGCCTAAGGTCAGAATACCTTGACTGGTCTTTTTGTTGGCTGCCAGCTCATCTGCAGCTCACCCCCACCCCCAACTAAAAATCCATGGTTTCCAAACTATACAAGTTCTCATTTTTTCCTTTGCTAGATGAAACTGATTCATTACTGGTTTCTTGTGTGTACACTAGTGTACTAATAATTATGTATATCTAAGTTTTCTTTGATAATATTAAGCTCTAATGTGAACTTTTATGAAATTTAACTGTATTAATTAATCTATAAAGAAAACAATCAATTCCAAAAAGTAGAATTAAGATAGAAAACATAACTTTTCTCATGAAAGAGAAATGAACAAAATGTATATATAATAGGACCTCCCCCCAAATCTCAAACAATTCTTGGATTAAATAAGAAATCCAAACCAAAATTTCAGAGTATCTACATAATTGCTATCATGAAAATTCTAGAAACCAGGAACTCCAGAATAATGCTAAAACAGTGCTCAGAAGAAGTTAACATCCAGCTGAAAAAGTATGAGATATAACAAGTAAACCAAACAAAAACAGAAGGAAAGAAGTAAAAGCAGAAATTAATGAATTACAAAAATGGAAAATAAACATATGCTTGCATGCATTGCAACCAGACTAAAGAAAATAGTTTAAAAATTGGAAAGGAGGAGGTAAAATTAGCATTATTTGTAGATAGGATTGAACACCTGGCAACTCCAAGATCATCAACTGAGAAACTATTACAGAGAATAAGCGAATTCAGTACACTGTCTAGGTACATAATTAAAATAGCTTTCATGTATACAAATAACCAGCAGTGAGATTTAATGAAAGATATACTCAATTATAATGGCCACCAAAAGAAGGTAAATGCCTAGCAATAAATACAAGAAATATGCAAGATTGATATGAAGAAAACTTTGAAATACTTGTGACACATAAGAATACTTGAACAACGAATACTGTATACTTGGATAGGAAGAATCAGCATCATAAAGATGTCAATTCTCCTTAAGTTAAATTTAACAATCTCTCAGGCTTTTTTTTTTTTTTTTAATGAACTGAACAATTAAGAAAGGGAATTTCTGAAAAAGGATAATGAAAGGAGATAAGCCCTCTGGCACATTAAAACATTACAAACTTGCAGTAGATAAAACACTATGGTACTGGCAAATGAGTTGGTAGATAATTCAATGAAACAATAGAAATTCCAAAAATAAACCTAAATATATATTGAATTTAATATGTGATAAACAGAGCACCTGAAGTCAGTGGAAGAAAACATGGATTATTCAATAAACTGAGTTGGGTCAGTGGGTTGCCACCTGGAAAAAAAAACTGATACCCATCTCAAAAAATATGTATAAGGAATCTAAAAGCAATGAAATTTAGCTATATAATTTAAAATTTTTTCAGCATGGCAAAAATCACCATGTGTGCTATGTGCTAAGTCACTGCAGTCCTGTCCAACTCTTGCAACCCCACTGACTGTAGCCCACCAGGTTCCTCTGTCCATGGGGATTCTCCAGGCAAGAATACTGGAGTGGGTTACTGTGACCTTCTGCAGAGGATCTTCCTGACTCAGGGATCAAACCCGAGTCTTCGATCTCCTGAGTTGGCAGGCAGGTTCTTTACCACTAGCTCCATGTGGGAAACCCCCAAACACCATAGTTAAAGTTAAAACACAAATAATCACATGGGTCAAGTATTTGCAACTAATCTCTAGGCAAGGACTAATTTTCTTAACATGCAAAGAGGGAGAGACATGAAGAGGCAGTTACCAGAAAAAGAAATACAAATATCTCTGAAGGAAAGATCTTTAACCTTATTAAGTTTGATGACAGTGTTGGTAAGGGAATAGGCTTTGTCTTACATGACTTATGATAGTGTCTGATTAAATAAAATTCTATGAAGGGCAACTTGGCAATCTGCATCAAAATTACAAACAAAAATATTCTAACTCAGAAATTCCACTTCTAGGACTTTATAAGTAGAGTTATATACATGTGAAATGAGCTAGGCACAAATCATTTATTTTACTATGGTTGATAAGAGCAAAAGATTATAAACAACTTGAATATTCATCAATAAAGGATCTCATTTTACTATTACAACTGTATTTAAAAGAACAAACTATTTTTCTATATAAACTAATGTGGACAATCTCCAAGATATATCAGTGTGGAGTATTCTACCATTACACCAGTTCTCACAGGATAACATGAGGTGTCTTTTTGTTTATTAATGTTCACAGCTTTTTTTTTCCTGATTGATCAACATGGAAAATTTTAAAAACAAAAAATATAAAGCAAAATAGTATAATTAATAATCTCTTTTTGGTATCTTTCCTGTACACACATATATATTTACATGGTTTGCATATTGAATATGTAATTTCTTATTTTTGTGTTTCATTATGTGTCAGCCATGATTTATGAAATTAACATATATTCAAGTTAAAGTATATCCAAATATATTTTAGAATTGTTGGGACTAAATCATGTGAATACAATATATTTTAATCATTCCCAATGTTTTGAAACAATCAAAAAATGCTCTAATGAACACATATTTTACCACTTTGCCTACAATGAGTATTATTATCAAATTTTTCATCTTTGTAAATATAACAGATGGAGATATCTCATTTTTATTAGCATTTCTGAAATTCTGAATGTAGTTCAACAGCTTTGAATAAGTTTATTGGCCACTTATAATTCTTCTACGAAATGCTTGATTTCTTTGCTGATTTCTCTTTGGTGGTTCTAATCTTATTCATATAGTCAGGAATTAGCCTGTTAGCTATTTTATCTATAACAAATATTTTTACCAGTTAAAATTCTCTTTTAACTTAGTGTATAGTGTTGAGGATACATCTTCCTTCACACAGTAAGATACTGTATACCTTTCTATGTACTAAAATCTTTGGTGACTCTTACTACAATTTTTGAAAGCTTTCTTCAGATAGATCCTACACATTTCTCATATTTACTTCTGAGTATCTTTAAAAAAAAATGATCACAACTGTGAACGGGAATCATGAACCTGCATTTTGGAACTTCCTTGGTGGTCTAGTGGTTAAGAATCTGCCTGCCAATGCAGGGGACATGGATTCGATCCTTGGTCCAGGAACTGAGATCCCACCTGCCTTGGGGCAACTAAGCCCACGCACCACAACTACTGGAGCCCACACACCCTAGAGTCTGTGCTCTGCAACAAGCTATCTCAATGAGAAGCCTGCGCAGCGCAACTAGAGAAAGCCCGCTCAAAGCAACAAAGACTCAGCACCGCCAAATTAAAAAAAGAAAACCTAGAACCCTGCATTTTTATAAGGCAATAGAGGGAATTCTGGTGCAGATAGTCTTGAGATTGCACTTTGGAAAACTATGCCTCATATAATGCAGAAACAAAGCACTTTTCCTGTACATGCATTTCTTTTCCTGAAGGTTCCCAAGACAGCAGGTGACATCCTTTAGCCATTAGAAGGTCACCTCATGGTAGAAAGGGCAGAGTTTAGTGGCGAAGGGCTGCACATTGCAGCCGTACCCTTATATTGTCTTTGGGTTATTCCTATACCTACCTCCATTCCTAGTAGTTAGGTTATTGGGGCTAGCATCACATCCAGGAAGGTGACAATCACAGCTAAAGTCTGGATTTCTTTTATGGTTAAGTGGCATCAGAAATGAGCTAGTGTCAATATATGTCCTCAAGTGCTCTTTGATGATTATTCTTAACACCACTGCTAATACTCTTGTTTAGTCGCTATATCGCATCCCATTCTTTGCAACCCTATGAACTGTGGCCCGCTGGGCTCCTCTGTCCATGGGATTTCCCAGGCAAGAATACTGGAGTCGTGTGCCATTTCAGAGGATCTTGAGGGGATCTTCCCGACTCAGGGATCAAACCCACATCTTCTGCATTGCAGGCAGATTCTTTACCACTGAGCCACCTGGCAAGCCCAATATTCTTATTAAATACGATTCGACTACTAGGCTTCAGGCATTGTGTGGTATTAGAGGGAATACAAAGATGATTGCCCCAGAGGTCTTCATGTCTTCATAAGCAAACACCACCACTAATGTCCATTCTGACACACCAAGGTAATAAAGTGGCTCAGCAAATGTTATGTGTCTTTGCTTCTGGCATGGACCTCATGGATTTCAGAAAGCAGGGAAGTGGCTGCTATAATCTGAGATGATAGGACCATATCCTTCAATGTCACACTTCTCTCACACAGCAGAGGGAAACGTGTTCGTATCTTTAAGGAAATAATGCCTCTACTGCTCCTATTATCAAGGCATCAAAACAATGTCATCCTAGAAACCAAATATCTCCAAAAAGTATTAACAAACACATACTGAAAGGATTGCTTGGGTATGTGCTGAAGATTAGCAATTAGTACATTTAGGAAGACTCATGTTTTACAGATGTTCCTTCCAGCGAAGTGTGAAATGCGAGCAATTCTTGGATAATAGTGAGGCTAAAGCCAGCCCTTCCTCTCCCCTGCAAAAACCCTACCCACAAATCACTTTAGGGTATCCCACTGGGTATGTTTAACTAGTTCAAAGACAATTATAATTTAATTTGACCATCTCAAAGGATGTTTGTCAAAGGGTTTAACATTGTTATTGCTGGGGAGTGGGCCTATGGATGATTTTTATTTTTTCCTTTGTAATTTTGTCTGTGTTCTAACTTTTTCTATAATAAATATGGATTACTTTTACAACTGGGGAAAATGCATTTTGTTTATCTATCTTTTTAGAGAGAATAAAAAGCCCCTCAGATCAAGTAGACTGACTTCTTCATTATCCCTCAAAGAAGTTATAGATGAAAGCCTTAGTAAATATTTCTGTAGGTTTCTTTTTAATATGATCCCATTCTCAAAGTCCAAAGATGCATTACTTAGCAGCAAAGAATCAGCAGGCATCCAAGAAAAGTCATTTATACATAAACTTCACAATAAATCAATTCATTCTATAACTATAGATACTCTAGATGACCCAAAACACATAAAACCCAGATGTCTCTGGTTAACGTGATAATAACATCATCAAATAAAGCCCTCAAGAAGATGATGCTTTTCCATTTTGGAGAAGATACATTTCAGCATAAAATAGCTTTGAAGTAGGGAAGCCCACGGAGAAGGCGATGGCACCCCACTCCAGTGTTCTTGCCTGGAGAATCCCAGGGACAGGGGAGCCTGGTGGTGCTGCTGACTCTGTGGGTTACACAGAGTCAGACACAACTGAAGTGAGTTAGCAACAGCAGCAGCAGGGAAGCCCAACAGACAGACATGTGCTCCCACTATTTCCACAAAAGCAAAATAGTTTTTGCCAACTGTCAGAAACACAAAATCATAGTGTATAAATTGTGTAAGTAAAACATGTTCTTTTTGCTCCATAACAGTATAAAATCATGTCATTTCCATCCAGATAGAAAGTTTTACCCCTCTAAATTCAAATAATCTAAGACCCCACATGCCACCCTAATACTTTTTAATAATACCTATTTATTCTAGTTTTTGCCTGCACTCGGTCTTCGTTGCTTCATGATTGTTTTTCTCTAGTTGAGGTGTGTGGGCTTCTTATTGTGGTGGCTTCTTTCATTGTGGAGTGCATCTAGAGTGCGTGAGCTTCAGTGGTTGCAGCATGTAGGGTCTTCCTGGACAAGGGATGTACCCTGCATTGCAAGGAAGATTCTTAACCACTGGACCACCAGGGAAGCCCCAACTCTATTATTTTTTGATATGAGATATATAACCTTTTGTAATGACCTCTTTTCTGGGCATCTATAAAGCAGTGTGTTCTGTGGATGCTTTTGAACTGTGGTGCTAGAGAAAACTCTTGAGAGTCCCTTGGGCTGCAAGGAGATCACACCCATCAATCCTAAAGGAAATCAACCCTGAATATTCATTGGAAGGACTGATGCTGAAGCTGAAGCTCCAATACTTTTGGCCACCTGATGGGAAGAACTGACTCATTGGAAAAGACCCTGATGCTCGGAGAGATTGAAGTCAGGAGGAGAAGGGGACGACAGAGGATAAGATGGTTGGATGGCATCACTGACTAAATGGACATGAGTTGAGCAAGCTCTGGGAGTTGTTGATAGACAGGGAAGCCTGGTGTGCTGCAGTCCGTGGGGTCTCAAAGAGTCGGACGCTGAGCAACTGAACTGAACTAAGTTTGGGGGGGGGGGGGGAATCTGCTCTACAGCAATATAACCAAAACTCTTGCTATGTGACCTGAAATTCTAAGTTGAAGAATATCCTCTGATCTTGCATTTTGATGTTTCTACCTTATGCTGAGCTAATGTGTGGCTTCACTTATTCTTCAGTTCTGCTGAAGCTGAAGTTCTAATACTTTGGCCACCTGATGCAAAGAGCCAACTCACTGGAAAAGACCCTGATGCTTGAAGATTGAAGGCAAAAAGAAAAGGGGGTAGCAGAGGATGAGATGGTTAGGTAGCACCACTGATTCAGTGGACATGAATTTGAGCGAAGTCTGGGAGATAGTGGAGGACAGAGGAGCCTGGCATGCTGCAGTCCATGGGGCTGCAAAGAGTTGCACAAATGACTCAGTGACTGAGCAACAACTCCAAGTGCTCTGTAGAAACCATTTCTGCGTGATTGTTTTTATGACTTTGGAAGACTTTCTCTTGTATCTAGATAAGTACTTTGATAACAGATACTAAGAGATCTTCAATAAGATTCAGCCTATCAAGAATCCTTTGGAGATGGTCAACCAAGGCACCATTTACTCAAATATCACCATTGTCAACTTTAAAAAAGCCCAGGTACTGTGGAGACAAGCATTTAGAGGAGAAAAAAAACCTAAAGCAAAATATTTAAAATCATCATCCCTATTTATTTTGAATTTTTACTGACTATCATGGTAGAAAAAGTCCATGTTTACACTTCATTCCCCAAAGCGCTGTCATCACTAGAAATGTGTTAATCTCAGAATCTGATCCATAACTTTGCCAGCCAAGCCACCAGGGAAGCCTAAATTTGATCCAGAACTTTGGAAGAATATGGAAAATCAAACATGACAAAAGAAACCTGAAATGGCAGCATCCTAAAAATTTGGGGGATGACACTTTTTGTCAATGCTAACAGAAGTTTACACAAGCTGTACAGAGACTCCTTGGACTTTAAAGTCTGGTTTCTCTCACATAACTTTATCATCATTAACTCCATGAGGCACGTTTCCAAGCAGGTAGCTGTGACTAAGTTCAGTGTCTGGTTTAAAGTATTAGAACTTCAGCTTCAGCAGAACTAAATAATAAGTGGAGCTACACATTAGCTCAGCATAAGGTAGAAACATCAAAATGCAAGAGCCTATTCCAGGGCTCAGAGAATATTCAGACAGGGCTGTAGATAAGAAAGGTATAACAAGTTGTGTTTCCTACCCCATCACCCATACCCTCCTGCAGCCTCAGTAACAAAACCCCAGTTTCCACCTGGGCACATGTGTCATCTAGCCTAACCTCCCAGCCTCCCTTTCAGTTAGGTAGACCCCTATGACTGAGTTTCAGCCAATGAAATATAAGTGGAAGCACTCTTTGAGGCTTCCAGAAAATCTCCTTTAAAAGGGAGGGGGGAGATACATGCCCAAGGCCACATAACCAGTAAGTACTAATGCACTAATGCACACAGGATTTGAATTCCTGTGTGACGCCACTATAACTTAAGGGCATAGCAAAATCTTGTGAATCATCTACAGCAGAGTTGGGCAAGCTTAGGCCTGAAAGCTAAGGATATTTTTACTTTTTTAAAATGGTTGAAAACTTTGTGTTTCCTGGCTTAGCTGGAAAAGTGTCAAGAGAGTTACTTACTGAACCCAGGGCTAAGAGGAGTACTTTCTATACTCTCCATCTAGCCAAACCGACTCTGTCCATAAAATGGCTCGGGGGGAGAAGACAATTGGTTTGGAAGACAGTCTAAAGCAGTAGTTAAGAGCTTGGGTTCTAGTGGCGAACTGCTTGGGTTCATATTCTAGAGACATTACTCAGTAGATAGAAACTGCACTTTAGTTCCCTTATCTGCAAAATGGAAATAATAAAAATACCTACCTCACAAGGCTATTATGAAAACTTAAAGAGACAATTCCTTAAACTTAGAAAAACATCTGGAATACTGTGTACTGTCAGCACACAGTCCACATTCAGTTCAGTTCAGTCTCTTAGTTGTGTCCGACTCTTTGCGACCCCATGGACTCCCCCACAGGAGGACTCCCCTGTGCAACACCAACTCCTGGAGCTTACTCAAACTCATGTCCATCAAGTCGGTGATAACCATCCAGCCATCTCATCCTCTGTCATCCCCTTCTCCTACTGACTTCCATCTTTCCCAGCATCAGGGTCTTTTCTAATGAGTCAGTTCTTCCCATCAGGTGGCCAAAAGTACTGGAGCTTCAGCTTCAGCATCAGTCCTTCCAATTACTAGTCAGGACTGATTTCCTTTAGGAGTGACTCATGTGATCTCCTTGCAGTCCAAGGGACTCTCAAGAGTCTTCTTCAACACCACAGTTCAAAAGCATCAATTCTTCGGCACCTCAGCTTTCTTTATGGTCCAACTCTCACATCCATACATGACTACAGAAAAAATCTTAGCTTTGACTAGACGGACTTTTGTCAGTAAAATAATGTTTCTGCTTTTTAATATGCAGAATATTATTTAATACTATTATTAATATGCAGAATATTATTTAATATGCAGGTTGGTCATAGCTTGTCTTCCAAGGAGCAAGCATCTTTTAATTTCAAGGCTGAAGTCACCATCCACTGTGATTTTGGAGCCCAAGAAAATAAAGTCTGTCACTGTTTCCACTGTTTTCCCATCTATTTGCCATGAAGTGATGGGACCGGATAACATGATCTTAGTTTTTTGAATGTTGAGTTTTAAGTCAGCTTCTTCACTCTCCTCTTTCACTTTCATCAAGAGGCTCTTTAGTTCCTCTTTGTTTTCTGCCATAAGGGTGGTGTCATCTGCATATCTGAGGTTATTGATATTTCTCCTGGCAATCTTGATTCCAGCTTGAGTTTCATCCAGTCTGGCATTTTGCGTGAGGTACTCTACATACAAGTTAAATATGCAGGGTGACAATATACAACCTTGACGTACTCCTTTCCCAAGTTGGAACCAGTCTGTTGTTCCATGTCCGGTTCTAACTGTTGCTTCTTGACTTGCATACACATTTTTCAGGACGCAGGTGAGGTGGTCTGGTATTCCCATCTCTTAAAGAATTTTCCACAGTTTATTGTGATCCACATAGTTAAAGGCTTTAGCGTAGTCAATGAAGCAGAAGTAGATGTTTTCCTGGCAATCTCTTGCTTTTTCTATGATCCAATGGATGTTGACAATTTGATCTCTGGTTCCTCTGCCTTTTCTAAATTCAGCTTGAACATCTGGAAGGTCTCAGTTCACATACTGTTGAAGCCTGGCTTGGAGAATTTTGAGCATTACTTTGCTAGCATGTGAGATGAGTGCAATTGTGCGGTAGTTTGAATATTCTTTGGCATTGCCTTTCTTTGGGATTGGGATGAAAACTAACCTTTTCCAGTCCTGAGTTTTCCAAATTTCCTGGCATATTGACTGCAACACTTTCACAGCATCATCTTTTAGGATTTGAAATAGCTCAACTGGAGTTCCATCGCCTCCACTAACTTTGTTCATATTAATGCTTCTTAAGGCCCACTTGACTTTGCACTCCAGGATGTTTGGCTCTAGGTGAGTGATTACACTATCATGGTAATCTGGGTCATGAAGATCTTTTTGTATAGTTCTTCTGTGTATTCTTGCCACCTGTTCTTAGTATCTTCTGCTTCTGTTAGGTCCATACTGTATCTGTCCTTTATTGTGCCCATCTTTGCATGAAGTGTTCCCTTGGTATCTCTAATTTTCTTGAAGAGATCTCTAGTCTTTCCCATTCTATTGTTTTCCTCTATTTCTTTGTATTGATCACTGAGGACGGCTTTCTTATCTCTCCTTGCTATTCTTTGGAACTCTGCATTCAAGTGGATATATCTTTCATTTTCTTCTTTTTCTTTCTCTTCTCTTCTTTTGTTAGCTATTTGTAAGGACTCCTCTGACAACTATTTTGCCTTTTTGCATTTTTTTTCCCTTGGGGATGGTTTGATCACAGTGTTCTGTACAACGTTACAAACCTCTGCCCATAGTTCTTCAGACATTCTATCAGACCTAATCACTTGAATCTATTTGTCACTTCCACTCTATAATTATAAGGGATTTGATTTAGATCATACCTGAATGGTCTAGTGAGTTTTCCTACTTTCTTCAATTTAAGTCTGAATTTAGCAATAAGAAGTTTATGATCTGAACCACAGTCAGATCCTGGTCTTGTTTTTGCTAACTGTATAGAGTCCATGTTAGCTATTATTATTATTTCTGATGTTGGGTTGGGTTTTATTGGATAGGTGCAACGAAAGGACAAGAGTGCAAGACTGTAGTCTCTGAAGGGATGGGAAGTGGAAAGCAGAAGTAACTAGCAGGGAAAGAGTAGTGCAATCAAGGGCCTGGAGTCCTTGAAGCTGAAGTATAGACGCACTGGAAGTTATTCAGTTAGAAAGTTGGGAAAATGGGCAGAAAGTAGCGACTGGCGTCACAGAAAGGTAAAGGTCATTGAATTTAAAGAGGACAAGCAAGTGAGAGGCCAGAATATTGGCTGGATTTGTTGTTGTTTAGTAGCTAAGTCCTGTCTGACTCTTTTGCCATCCCATGGCCTGTAGCATGCCAGGCTCCTCTCTTCATGGGATTTTCCAAGCAAGAATACTGGAGGAGTCCCACTTGTTTATTTTTGTTTTTAGTTTCATTACTCTAGTAGGTGGGTCATAGAGGATTTTGCTCTGATTTATGTCATAGACTGTTCTGCCTATGTTTTCCTCCTAAGAGTTTTATAGTTTCTAGTCTTATATCTAGTCTTTAATCCATTTTTAATTTATCTTTGTATATGGTGTTAGGAAGTATTCCAACTTCATTCTTTTACATGTAGCTGTCCAGTTTTCCCAGCACTACTTATTGAAGAGACTATCTTTTCTCCACTGTATATTCTTGCCCTTTTTGTCAAAGGTAAGGTGCCCCTAGGTGCGTGGGTTTATCTCTGGGCTTTCTATCTTGTTCCATTGGTCTATATTTCTGTTTAAACTTAAAAGCTATTGCACAGCAAAGGAAACTATAAACAAGGTGAAACAGCAACCCCCAGGAGAAAATAATAGTAAATGAAACAACTGACAAAGGATTAATTTCCAAATTTCACAAGCAGTTCATTCAACTTAATATCAGAAAAAAGTCCAATCAAAAAGTGAGCAAAAGACCTAAATAGACATGTCTCCAAAGAAGATATACAGATGGCAAATAAACATATGAAAAGATGCTCAATATCGTTCATTTTTAGAGAAATGCAAATCAAAACTACAATGAGATATCACCTCACACGGGTCAGGGTGACCATTATCAAAAAGTTCTAAAAACAATAAATGCTGGAGAGGGTGTGGAGAAAAGGGAAGGAACCCTCTTGCACTGTTGGTGGGAATGTAAATTGATACAACCACTATGGAAGACAGTATGGACATTCCTTTATACATTAATAAAACTACCACGTGTGTGCATATGTGCTAAGTCGCTTCAGTCATGTCTGACTCTTTATGACCCTATGGACTGTAGCCTGCCAGGCTCCTCTGCCCATGAGATTCTCCAGGCAAGAACACTGGAGTGGGTTTCCATGCCCTCCTCCAGGGGATCTTCCCAATCCAATGCTCAAACCTGCAGCTCCTGTGGCTCCTGCATTGCAGGTGGATTCTTTACTGCTGAGGTACTAGGGAAGCCCTAAAACTACCATATCACCTAACAATCCCACTATTGGGCACATACCCTGAGAAAACCATAACTTTTGAAACAGATACATGTATCCCAATGTTCATTGCAGCACTATTTACAATAGCTAGGACATGGAAGCAACCTAGATGTCCATTGACAGATGAATGAATAAAGAAGCTGTGGTGCATAAATGCAATGGAAAATTACTCAGCCATAAAAGGGAAAGCACTTGAGTCAGTGCTAATGAGGTGCATGAACCTAGATCCAATTATACAGAGTGAAGTAAGTCAGAAAGAGAAAAGCAAATACTGTATATTAACACATATGTATGGAATCTAGAAAGATACTACCGATGAACCTATTTGCAGGGCAGCAGTAATGGCACCCCACTCCAGTACTCTTGCCTGGAAAATCCCATGAACGGAGGAGCCTGGTAGGCTGCAGTCCATGGGGTCGCAAAGAGTCGGACACAACTGAGCAACTTCACTTTCACTTTTTCACTTTCATGCATTGGAGAAGGAAATGGCAACCCATTCCAGTGTTCTTGCCTGGAGAATCCCAGGGACGGGGGAGCCTGGTGGGCTGCCGTCTATGGGGTCGCACAGAGTCAGACATGACTGAAGCGACTTAGCAGCAGCAGTGGAGACACAGAGATAAAGAACAGACTTGTGGACATGGGGAGGTGGGGCAGGTGGGGAAGAAGAATGTGGGACGAATGGAGAGAATAGCATGGAAAAATAAACACTACCATATATAACATAGATAGCCAGTGGGAATTTGCTATATGACTCAGGAAGCTCAAATAGGTGTTCTGTGACAACCTAGAGGAGTGGGATGTGGTGGGAGCTGGGAGGGAGGTTCAAGAGGGAGGGGACATATATACTCCCAAGGCTGATTTATGTTGATGTATGGCAGAATACAACACAATATTGTAAAACAATTATCCTTCAATTAAAAATAAATAAATTGGGACTTCCTTGGTGGTCCAGTGGTTGAGAGTCTACCTTCCCATGCAGGGGACATGGGTTCAATTCCTGGTCGGGGAACTCAGATCCCCAAGTCACAGGGCAACTGAGCCTGTGTGCCACAACTAGAGAAGAGCTTGCATGCTGCAGCAAAGATCCTGCATGTCACAACTAAGGCCTGATACAGCTATAGATAATAAATTTTTAAAATAAATTTAAAAAATAACAACAAATAAAGAATACTGGAGGGGGTTGTCATTTCCTTCTCCAGGGGATCTTCCCAACCCAGGGATCAAACCCACAGCTCCTGCATTGGCAGGCAAATTCTTTACCACTGAGTCACCAGGGAAGCCCCGTTGGCTGGGTAACCCATATGGAATTTTCAGTCACCTGGCTTAAAGGTGGGCTTGGGGAAGGAATGGAAACTGAAAGCCAGATAGCAAAATCTTTGGATAATGAAAGGAAATGAATGAGAAAGACATGAACACAAAGAGTTAGAAGGTGATAGTCAATGTGAGCACTGGGGAGGGAGTGCCATATAAAGATGAGAACTGGGGAGGGAGGAAGCCATAGGTGCCTCCTGACCCCAGGGAGTTGGTGGGAAAAGACCACTGATACAAGGTTGCTAAATATCTTGCAATGCTGAGGATCCAGTAGTGATGACCTGTCCTCTCCTGTGTTAACACCGTCCCTATTGAGAAATACAGCCACCATGTTGTTTAGTCTCCTCAAAGGAGCCTGGCACTTCAAAGTAGCAAAGTTCTATGAAGCACCTCTCCCCCTGCCCCAAATTTTAATATGCTCTGGAACTTCTGGGAAGAACCATCAGT
Organism: Bos indicus; assembly: GCF_029378745.1. Taxonomy (NCBI): domain Eukaryota; kingdom Metazoa; phylum Chordata; class Mammalia; order Artiodactyla; family Bovidae; genus Bos; species Bos indicus. The sequence continues at coordinate 17,358,214 of NC_091785.1, forward strand.
GTCTCTCTCTACTCCATGCACACCTGCATCACAGGATGGATCATCATCACACTTGGGTTTAAACATCACTCTTACATAGGTACTGCCAGGGCTGCCACAAGGTATGTCGTCTTTCATCTCTTAACCCTGAGTAAGCACTTCCTAAGTGTCATCTGTTAAACAACAGGCTTCTCGCAGTCACCAAATTAGGAGGCAGAGTATAAAAATAATGTTCTACCAATTAAAATGGGCCATAAGCATTTCAGCAATTAACTATAAAGACTGATTTTCTAGTCATGGTTAGAAAGGAAATGTAATATTTCTTCATTAACTTGTGGGATAAATTTATGAATACTCCATATTAAAAGAATTCATGGCTGAGACCTCAAAGGAAAAAAAATGGAATCTGAGGAATAAAGTTATTAGGGAATCTGTAAAATCCTTTACCTTCAATATACTAAATTAAAACCAAGATGGTCTTAAATTAACATTCCATTCCATTTATATTCCTTGTTCTCTAAAACCTTTTAAAGAATTTACTTGCCTTAGAGATTAAATGCAATGCTTATAAATTCACATTTGCTGAAGGTAAATAATATGAAAAGCTTTTCAAATTTTGTTTCCAGTCCGCCTTTCAAGTGTCCTGTGCCTTTCTGATCTTATTATTTTGTGTCACTGAGATTCTTGCCATATGCCAATTTTTCAAGTCATTTATATTTGATATAAATTCTTAAAGATATAGAAAATATGCAAAATAAGGGGAATATATCCTACGATTTCAGTCTAGATGAATTCACAGCTGGCAGGATAAGGGAGAGAAGTTTACTGTGACTTATTTACAGGAAAACAGAAAGATGGAGAAAAAAAGCTTCTGGAAATAGTAGAAATTTTAAAGAAAAAACTTTGAGGTAGTACAAAGCAATCATTAGGTGTATCCTAAGTTGCTTCAGTCTTGTCAAACTCTTTGCGACCCCATGGACTATAGCCTGCCAGGCTCTTCTGTCCATGGTATTTTCCAGGCAAGAATACTCGCATGTTGCCATTTCCTACTCCAGGGGATCTTCCCAACCCAGGGATCAAACCTGGGCCTCTTATATCTCCTGCACTGGCAGGCGAGTTCTTTACCAGTAGTGTCACCTGGGAAACAGGGGGTACTTAATAAATTCTTCAGTTACTAAAGTCAAAGAACATATTTGCTCCAAACTTAAAATGATAAGTATCACTCCTTAGAGAACTTGTCAAACCTTTAGAGGAATAAACCTTTAATCAATCACTTTTTTAAAAACCTCAAAAAATGAACTGTTCTATTTGGATTAATAAAACAACTTCCTGTGGGCCTTTGGGCTTATTCTTCTTTGGGCTTTCGGATTCAGGAAGGTATACATTGATACAGCCTGTGAAAGGAAAAAGGTACTAAGAGGGGTGAACATAATTCCCTCCTCATTAGCACACAAGCAGTAACCTATAAAGGAATAAAAAAAGTATTTTCTGTTAAAAGGGTCCTCTAAAAAGCAAACTGATTGTAGAAATTCAGAGAAGTTACTGGTTAACGTTTATTCAGTAATAATGTGCTTAATTATATACAAAGAGTTTATTTTACTGAGAGGAATTTTACTAGCTATGTAAGTGACTTTATTCCTATTTAGGAATATTAGTATTCAGTCTTATAAGTTAGATATATAGGTATACAGGCTTTCCAGAATTCTGTGAGGAAAATTATAGCTATAGTCATATTTAAGAATTGAGGGAATTCCCTGGCAGTCCAGTGGTCCTAACCAACTCAACTCTGTCATTGCCCAAGGGCCCAGGTTCAATTCCCAGTCAGGAAACTAAGATCTCACAAGCTGTACAGCCAAAAAAAAAACAAAAAAAACTGGAAGAACTGAAAGGATTTTGAACATTCTGAATCTATCCATCGTGAAAATAAAACAACTTCATGTGTCTCACATTTAGACAGACCACTTTGTTGTTTGAGGTAAGATACTGTTTGCTGATTTTCCTAAATGCCTTTCATGATACCTCATATTTTGATGGCTTTTCTGGCTACAGCAGAACACTTAGCTGATCTCCAGAGAACAGTCTATACCATTCTATAATGATCCCTGTACCCCCCTTCCTGGTTCTAACTGAAAATACAGACATTCGTAGACATAAATATAAATATAGTTGGAGTAATTTCTTTAGTTACATTATTTTACACTTACCCACCTCCAAACTTAAAAAACACTTTTCTGCCCATTCAAAATATGGTGCAGTTATAGTTTATTTTCATCATTCATAACTCAGACATATTTGAACATTTGGAAGACTGGCATGCTTAATCACCTCTAGAATACTCATAAAAAATTAATAAACACATCAAATACCATATTCCAGCTTCTGTTAAAATGAAGATCTCTATGATTCTTTGTTAATAAGCCTATATGTTGGCATCTCAATGTTCATCCTCCTCTTCAAGAAACAAAACATACTCCAAATTAACACAACTTTGTGAATCAACTATACTTCATTGAAATAAAAAAAAAAATACACCAGATTTGATGACAATCAACAACAGTAAACAGAAAAGATGTCTGGAAAGAAAGACCACTATTTTTTAACAGTGCACTTCTGCATTCAAAAAATGTTAGCAAAATTTGTTTTTTACTGCTAATACTATTATATTTTACATCAACTTCAAGTAAAACACAATTTTTAAAAGCTGCATTTGTAATATGAAAAGATGATTTGCTTAATTCATTCAGTAAATATTTCTTGAGTATTTACTACATGCTAGGCATTGCTCTAGGTATTGGGGATTCAAAGGTGAAAAAGACAAACTTGGTTCTTACTTTTCTACTTTCCAGAAGTGTTTTGGTATACGTTATCTTGAATCATTTACGTTAAAAAATACATAAACTAGTAATAAAATGTTACAAAGCCACAGATGACATAGAACTGGGGTTGAAAAGGAGCTCAGAGATCATCTATTGTCATCAATTCCAAGATGCACGTTATTTTACATTTTGGCATCACTGGTATCAGCCACATATTACAGTGTGGTCAGACCAGGGAGCCAGAGAGTTGTCACTGCCTGCACATGTGCATCAAAGCTTAGGGAATGAGTGTCAAGGGCTTAGAAGAACATCCAAGAGATGGTGGTGAAGTTACCCTTTTAAGGATTTTTGATGATTCAGGATTCAATAAAATATAATAGTTCAAAGTGCTCATTTATTACAGCAGAGGAGAATGAAAGTCATAGAGGTTAAACGATTTGCCCTAATTCACAAAGCACGGTGGGTAAAACTAGAGTCCAGGTCTGAGTTCCATTCTCAGTTTTCTTCTAAGGGTTTAGCTAATGGAAGGGAAGTCTCTAGAACATGGCTATAATTTTGGGACCACGGGCAAAGACCTTAATCCCTCTTTGCCTCATTTCTCCATCTGTAAAACAGCAAGTTTAATAGACCTAATTAATGTGTTACTGTTAAGTATTAAGTGAGATAATGCATGTAGAGTACTTAACACAGAGATTAGCACATGGTAAGGGCTCAAAAAAAGTTAACTATTTGAGATCAAACTTTACATTTGGTAGGAAATAAAGTTATCATCAAATATCCCACAAATACTGCTCACTCTATGAAGCCCACATCTAGTTCAGTTCAGTCATTCAGTCGTGTAACCCCATGGACTGCAGCATGCCAGGCTTCCCTGTCCATCACCAATTCCTGGAGCTTACTCAAACTCATGTCCATCGAGTCAGTGACACCATCCAACCATCTCATCCTTTGTCATCCCCTTCTTATCCTGCCCTCAATCTTTCCCAGTATCAGGGTCTTTTGAAATGAGTCAGCTCTTCACATTAGGTGGCCAAAGTATTGGAATTTCAGCTTCAACATCAGTCCTTCCAATGAAGACCCAGGACTGATGTCCTTTAGGATGGACTGGTTGGATCTCGTTGCAGTCCAAGGGACTCTCAACAGTCTTTTCCAACACCACATTTTAAAAGCATCAATTCTTTGGCGCTCAGCTTTCTTTATAGTCCAACTCTCACATCCATACATGACTACTGGAAAACCCATAGCCTTGACTAGACGGACGTTTGTTGACAAAGTAATGTCTCTGCTTTTTAATATGCTGTCTAGGTTGGTCATAACTTTCCGTCCAAGGAGTAAGCATCTTTTAATTTCATGGCTGCAGTCACCATCTGCACTGATTTTTGAGCCCCCCAAAATAAAGTCAGCCACTGTTTCCACTGTTTCCCCATCTATTTCCCATGAAGTGATGGGACCAGATGCTGTGATCTTAGTTTTCTGAATGTTGAGCTTTAAGCCAACTTTTTCACTCTCCTTTTCACTTTCATCAAGAGGCTCTTTAGTTCTTCTTCACTTTCTGCCATAAGGGTAGTGTCATATCTGAGGTTATTGATATTTCTCCCATCAATCTTGATTCCAGCTTTTGCTTCATGCAGCCCAGCATTTCTCATGATGCAGTCTGCATATAAGTTAAATAAGCAGAGTGACAATATACAGCCTTGATGTACTCCTTTTCCTATTTGGAACCAGTCTGTTGTTCCATGTCCAATTCTAACTGTTGCTTCCTGACCTGCATACAGGTGTCTCAAGAGGCAGGTCAGGTGGTCTGGTATTCCCATCTCCTGCAGAATTTTCCACACTTTATTGTGATCCACACAGTCAAAGGCTTTGGCATAGTCAATAATGCAGAAGTAGATGTTTTTCTGGAACTTTCTTGCTTTTTCGATGATTCGGTGGATGTTGGCAATTTGCGCTCTGGTTCCTCTGCCTTTTCTAAAACCAGCTTGAACAAGTTGAAGTTCACGGTTCACGTATTGCTGAAGCCTGGCTTGGAAAATTTTGAACATTACTTTACTAGCGTGTTAGATGAGTGCCGTTGTGTGGTAGTGGAGGTACTGGAATTCCAGCTGAGCTATTTCAAATCCTAAAAGATGATGCTGTTAAAGTGCTGCACTCAATATGCCAGCAAATCTGGAAAACTCAGCAGTGACCACAGGACTGGAAAGGTCAGTTTTCATTCCAATCCCAAAGAAAGGCAATGCGAAAGAATGTTTAAACTACCACACAATTGCACTCATCCCATATCTAATTGCTTGATTAAAATATTGGAAAACTAAACAGACAGGTCAAGTGTTTGAACCGATAAGTGTAATAAAAATTTCCATCTTAACAATGCTTTGTCCAGTCCGTGTGGCACTGTGCCAAGAACCCAGGAGACCTACCTGTAAGAAATCACACAAAAAGCAAAAAGTAAGAACATACCCCCTATCCATGACCATCAAATTACTCTAATGTGTACAAATGTGTTTATAAATACAATCTCAGATAACACATAAGCAAGGGAAAACATTTAAAATGCATTAACAGAGCATTCATTTTCAGTTCCTTTAAAATACTATTACAACCATATCTATTAATACTAGTGTAAAAACAAAAGGGTTCTGGAGCTTAAAATACAGCACAGGGAGACATGACTTTGCCAGAAGAATGAGAGTAATAACTGTTCATGATTTATATATTACTTTATGTATCACAAAGCACTTTGTCATCCAATATCAACTCAGTGCTTTGCACACAGTATGTAATCGTAAAAACAAATCCCAGGTGCTTTCTAATGTCATTTTATTTTCTGTTCAAATAACAGAATATTTAGAGAGGTGGTAAATATTCAATTTCTTTTCTTCTTCATTTTTAAGACTTTTCTAGGTCAGCTCTTCTAATTTTGACACTTTAAGTGAAAATTCAAATTATAACACATTCTCAAATAACCTTGTTTTATTATTTCTGGAACCCTTCCAATTAAAATGTGTAAACTACAACCTGGGGTTTGATTTGATTATTTTTAACCGGAAATTATATAACTTTCTTGTTTATGTGGCTGGGAAGTGAAAATTTGGGCTGTAAGATTCAATTAAGACAAGAGTCATTTTATAAAAGATTTGGCAATGTTCTTTCCCTGAATGATGC